>NW_020944054.1:705182-1180586 GCF_900497805.2 Vombatus ursinus | reverse complement strand
AGATCTGGGTAACCCAGCGGCAACTGAGTGGTTTCCTGGGGAAACTTTTCAGGCCAGAACTTGCCTGGTTCTTACCCATTTGTTCCAGGACTAGGGCCCTCGCTTGGCCGGCTGCCTGCCTCCTCTCCTGGCTTCCATGACCAGGCCTCTCCAGATTCCACATGCTCATCTCCTGCCCCAATCTCCCATCCAAGTCACAGGTCCATGATGCCAACTGTCACCTGCCTGCGGAACCTTTCCCCTTGACTATTCTACCATCAACTAAACTCTACCTGCCCTACCGAACCTGCTGTGTGCTTGGCTTTCTTCACCACATTGGATCATCATTGACCCTTCCCGTCCCTCACCCCACCCTGATCAGGTGCCAAGCCTTGCCAGTCCCACGTCCCCCACGTCTTCTGCCTCGAGCATCTTCTCTGCACTCAGGAAGCTGGATGGGAGAGGGCTCACAGACACACAGACACACAGACACACACACACACGTACATACACAGACCTGGCTTCCCCTTGCAGGGCGTGCTCTTTCCCTGGTCTGGAGCCCCATCAGTAGGACAGGTGTCTGTGGGCATGACCCTGCCTGGCCCTGTTCCCACATACTCACTCTCTTTACAGGTACCTGAAAACCTACCTGCTGCCTGACAGCTCTCAATGGGACAAAAGGCCAACATGGGTAAAGAAGAGACCTGTGAACGCTATGTACAAAGAAATGCTAAAGGTGAGAAGTGGGCCCCAGTGGCTCTAGCTGAGGAATTGGCTCTCCCCCTGGCTGGGGTCCAGCCCTGTTAGCTGGAGCCAGCCTCCCACTGTCCCCCCACCAGGGAGGTGTCCCAGATGGGCAGGGCGGGTGCCAGCAGCCAGTCCCTCCCAAGGTGGCCTTAGAAAGCGCTGGTCGTCTCCACACAGTCAGGTGTGCTCTGGCCTGACTGCCAGGGTTCCCTTCCCATTTAACAGAGGAGGGGGCTGAGATCCAGAGAGAACAAGGACTGACTGGCTCCAGGCCACCGACACAGCTGGGACGTGTGGGAGCCCTGCTCAACTGGGTGCAGGTTTTCTGGTGCCAAGTCCAGTGGAGGCTTTTCCACCACACCATGGTGCCTCTGAGGGCCACCATAACCTATTATAGGTGATGCTCCATCTCTTTTTCTTCCCACTAGGAGTGGAATTTCCTCTGCCTTCGCAACTGTCTGGTTAGGATTGGCCCTGAGCTGCATCCTCTTTCGTGAAGGGTGACCTGGGGCAAGTCTCTCCCTCCCCTGAATGGGCTTCAGCTTGCCCCTCTGCAAAATGGGGCTGCTCTCCTGATATTAGTGTGCCAGGCACTCCCCTCCAAAGGTGGCTGTGGTTTCCCAAAGTTGCTAAGGACCAGCTGTCAGTGTGAGCTGCCTGCTCTGAGTGCTGGCTGGCTGGCTGGCTGGCTGGCTGGGGGCTGGCTTACTTGGAAGACCAGCCCATTGGCACTGTGGGCCTGCCCTGACAGTAGGGAGCTGAGCCTCCTGGGCTGGCTGTCCCTTGGGCAGCAGCCTCTGGATGCTTGGCATCCAGCCCAGGGTGGCTTTCTTTGTGGTACCTCCACACCCTGCCCCAAAGGGCTCCAGAGGGGGGAGAGCCCCAACCAACCCCCTCCTTTCCCTGGGCTGCCTCAGCATCCCCTTTCCAGGCCTGGGTCCAGCTCCTTCTTTGTCCTTTGACATTGGTCTCTAGTTTGGGGCAGTAGCTTTGGCTTGCACATGCTGGGGGGCCTTTCCCCAGCTGGGGCCTGGCCAGGGAACTTTGCCTTAGAACAAAGGGAAGCAAGGGAGAGTTCAGGAGAACCAACTGACCCTTCCCAGGACTCCACAGCACATGCACCGCCCCTCCCTGCCTGGGTTCTATGGGAACTCTACACCTCCCCTCCCTTGTTTGTGTGGAAAGGAATGGGTTTAGTGAATGGGGGGCAGTGTGGGCATGCAGTTCCAAACCCTGCTTCTTGGTAGAGCCACAGCCATCCTTCAAGCTGCAGGCTTCCCTTCTCTACCCCCAAGCTTGGAGGTGTGGGGGTGGCCTGGGTGGGAGGTGTGCCAGGGCCCCAGCTCAGCCCCTAGCTGTATGGCAACAACCCATCCCTGGCAGGAGGCAGGCCATGGCCTTGTGATGCCATTTCCCTGCCTGGAGAGGCCAAGACACAGAAGATTTATCACACCCAGATGGGAATAGTGGCCTGGCAAGGTCACATGGGTGACTAACGACCTACTGTCAGACTTGGGCCAAGACCCAGACCTCTGGCAGGCTTTCCCCTGCACTGAACTGCCTCACTGCAAAGAATGCTCCCCAGGTAGCCATAGGAGGTGGCAGATGACCCCCACATTTGCCTCTCCCCTCTCCTTGCTCCTTGCTGGCTCTAAGGTCCCTTGGCAATAGCCAACGACTGGTTGGAGCTGGGGAATTGGCACCAGCAGCCCCCACCTGGTGGGTGACAAGGAGGAGTGCTGGTGGGAGAAGTCATCAGTAGTCAAAATGGTCTTGAGGGTGAGTTCCTATCAGCCATCTGGTTGGGAGAATCCTGGGGAAGGCCATCATCCTCACAGCCATCAGCACAACGGAGTTCAAGAAGTCCCTGTTCTGTCTAAGGCAGGACCAGTATAGAAAATCAGGATTAGGAGGGGTTACCCAAGTATTGGAGAGTCCCATTGCACTGAGCCATAAGGTAGAGGGGTTCATTTTGTTTACACTCTTCTGTCTCCTAATGTCCAGAGATTTCAACCATATGCAGGTCCTTCTAGTGTGGACACTAGGGGTGGTTGTTACTGACTTGGTGGTGGATCAATGGAGTCTTCTAGGAAGTTTTGGGGGATCCATCTGAGGAGCCAGGCTGGGCAGAGTAGGAACCATGGTTAGTGACAGGAGAGCAGTCAAAGTTCTCCGTTGTCCTCATCCCCTCCATTTTTTGAGCAGGGAGGCAGAATGTCTCCAAGTCCTTGTATTGAGAAGTTGAGAAGACCATGCTAAAATAACTGGGTTCCCACTTAGAGCTATCTAGGCATTGGTTAATGCCATCACCCAAATGCGGCAAGGTACTAAAGAGGAAGTCCACAAATGTGTTTCTGCCCTTTACAATCCAGATGTCTAAGTCCAAAGATAAA
Source organism: Vombatus ursinus (assembly GCF_900497805.2). NCBI lineage: Eukaryota > Metazoa > Chordata > Mammalia > Diprotodontia > Vombatidae > Vombatus > Vombatus ursinus. The sequence goes on along the minus strand of NW_020944054.1, from coordinate 1,177,467 downwards.
CCATATGTTTATCTTTCTGCTGTATACACTGTCTGTGACAGTATATCCTGGCCCTGCCTTAAAGTGGGTGGGTCTCTTGTCTCATGAGGCTTAGGAGGCTTGGGGCAGGTGTGAAGGTTGCTGTTGAATTATCACCTAATACGTCAGAAATTTGGGCTTTCCCTGGACTGATCAAGGTTGACGGTACCAAAGGCCAGAGCAGCAGTTTTCTGGTCCCACAGGTACAGTCTCAGGGTATTGTGTTATGGGGCCTGTGTGGGTCCTGTGGCCATGGCCCACCACCTTACCACCTCTCTCATGTGAGCCCTCGCTTGGAAGCAAGGGCCCATCCCACGGGTGTTTGCTCCAGTGCACGGTGAGAGCCGAATCACTCGTTCATAGCATCAGGGACATTCTGGAGCTTGGGGTCCCTCAGGGCACAGTAGCAGTTGTCCACCACAAGAGCCAGAGCACCAGCAGCAATAATAAGAGAGCAATGGCAATCTAGTCTTTAAAAGGGGGAGCCTGCAGCAGGTATCCGTGGTGTCCTCCATACAGGATGACCAATCCTGCGGACCCCAGAGGCTGTGGGCTATTTGAGCAGAGAGGTGAGCTGTGGCTCTAGAAACTCCTCTAGTCATAAGTGTGGAGGAGTCAGCAGGTACTGGTTGAGTGCCCTCCCTCCCTTGGTACATTGCCCACAGCCTGGTTCCAGGGCCTTCCACTTTGGTATCTGTAAGAGAACCACCAGATCCAGGTTTGTGCCATAACATTTTACTAAAAGGAAGAAAGCTCTCTTTCAAGGGTGAAGTTTCTGGTTGCCATTTCATATAGTTGGGTGGCTATGGAAAGGTGATGAAAAGCGGATCATATGTTCTACATGTCCATCCCTTGGTCCATGGGGGCTAATCAGAAGGGGTATTCATAGCCCTTCTCAGTCTCTGGGACCAGTGGTATCTGAGGGTGGCCATCCTGGTAGGTGGGCCATGGGCCTTTGGGCAAATGAGCAACAATCCAGGGTGTGCCCTCTCAGGTATTCCATTCAAGTATGACACTCCAGGGGGTAAAGAGTGGGCAGAGGCATAGGCCATATGGGTAGGAGTTAGCATAACCAGAGCAGTAGAGACAAGTTTAGTCCATGCAGGCTTCTATGCCCCATTGAATAATTTCAGCAGAAGGTTCTTCAAGAGCTCATTATGGCCCTTGATCAGGCCAGTGGCCTGAGAGCAATAGACTAAGTGAAATGTCCATGTACTAGCCCAGCCCTGAGTGTGCCTTGGTTGCTCTGGATGACCTCTAGAGGGCTGAAAGGCACAACTATGGCAGACTGCAAGGCAGCAGAGGTCAAGGCCTGGGCAGGCCATCAAGAAACAGGTAAAAGTATCTATTGCTGTAAGTACCTATGTGATGGCACCAGAGGACAGAGGGCTGATGTACCCTACCTGCCAATTGCTGTGTGACCAGTCATCAAGCCATATATGGCCTTTGAGGAAATGGCTCCATGGGTGGGAATGAATGCACAGGGGACAACTGATTGCCCCTCAGATGATTAGGTCTGGGGAAGCCAGACCACATTGCCTCAGCCAGAGTTGGTTTGTGGCTAGGTGGCTGGAGGTCTCATGGACTCAGCCCAGGAGAGGTTCTTAGGCCCATTGGGAGCTGATGGGGGCTGATGGGGGCTAATGGTGGTGGTAGAATTAGCAAGGCAATAGGCCTTGGCATTAAACCTAGCCTCTGGCAATTCTCAGTTGGTGTGGGTGGATACATGATACACAGATAGTCTGGAGCTGGTTTTAGTCAGGGCAATCCAAGAAGTTCTTGGGCCCAGATCAAGTGGCCTTGGATGAGTCATGTGCCTTCCACTGGCCAGATCAGATGGTCAATTCATTAGCCAATACCCAAGGGTCTGTATACAAGCAGCAGATCTTTAGGTCCAAGGATGCAGTGTGGTCTGCAGCTAACAGAAAAGCTCAAGCCCATGGTGCTGACTGGCAGGTTTCTTCCAGGCACTGGTGAGTATTTGATACTGGGTGAAATGCAGCTATAACTCATCATTAGGATGGGTCTGTTCCTCAGTAGGACCTGATGGTGAAATAGATCTTGGACAGGGACACTCAATTCATCACGAGCCAATGGGCTCAGGATGGGGCGCTTGGGTGGGGAGAATCTGCTGTGGGATGAGGGGAACTGAGCAACATCTTCACGCAGTCACAATGGGTGGGGTAGGCTTTGTCCCTGTAGTTACCATTGTTGCTTTAAGAAGGAGACATCTAGGGGCAGCTAGGTGGCGCAGTGGATAGAGCACTGGCCCTGAAGTCAAGAGGACCTGAGTTCAAATCCGGCCTCAGATACTAGCTGTGTGACTCCGGGCAAGTCACTTAACCCCAATTGCCTAAAAAAAATAAAAAATAAAAAAAAAGAGAAGGAGACACCTGTAGTCTGGTCCAAATGATGGAGATCATTCTTGCACACACAGGCCATAATTGTAAGCTCTGTACTAATTTGTCCAGGTTCACTGCCTGTCAAGAGCTTGGTCTCAATGAGTACCAGCTGGGCAACCGGCAGCTGGTGCTCAAGGGGAGAGTGGCAGGCTGTGGGTTTAGGCAATCTTTTACTCCAGAAATCCTTGGGGAAGTTGTGGCCATGATGCAATGTTCATAAGGTCTATGAGGTACAGGTGGAGGTTACTGAAGTCTCAACCTTGAACCCATCCCTTCTTGGCACAAGGGGAAGGGCAAAGGAGATGCCCACTATGTGGCATTGAATGGCATCCTGCTTGGGGCCGCAGTGGAAGGTAGATTTTTGTGTGACTTATCTACAGAGATGGGTTATGGGAGTAGTAGTAGCTGTGGAATGTGCTGCCTCTGAAGCCAAAGAGGCCAACCAAATGCCAGGCCTCCTTCACAGTGGTTGCTGGTTGGAGAGCCGAGAGTTTTCATGGACAGGATGAGGGATGTTATGTCATTCTTTTTTAAATTTTTTTAAATTTTTTTTTTAGGCAATTGGGGTTAAGTGACTTGCCCAGGGTCACACAGCTAGTAAGTGTCAAGTGTGGTCTGAGGCCGGATTTGAACTCAGGTCCTCCTGACTTCAGGGCCAGTGCTCTATCCACTGCGCCACCTAGCTGCCCCTATGTTATGCCATTCTTAAGCCTAGTTCTTGACTCTAACTTTTTACACTTTAAAATTTCCCAGTCTCCATAGGTCCTTGAACCTTGAATGGAAACACAATTTACCCATAGTCAGTGAGATAGGACCCCAGGGCTGTTGTAACCTCTTGTGTGGGGCGCTGGATCCACATAGTGGATCCATATAGTCCACTGGCCAGTGAAAAAGTTCCAAGTCCTGTCTACACAAACCATGAGTAATAGAGGGGGTAATAAAATAACCCATAGGGAGGTGGGTGAAAAGTAGAAAGCAGAGTGGGGCCAGTTGGCATCAGGAATAGTGACAGAAGCAAACATGTTGCCAAGGTGAGTGACAGCATACCAGCTCTGCCCTGTCCTGGCCTGAATGTCTGCAGTAAGAGCAGTGATGTCTGGAGGGGCATGATGCCCGAAGGAGAGGAACCAAAGAGTTCAGTGAGCAATGGTCCACAGTGAGTTACCACTCTTGCCCACCAGCTTTGAAGATGGTCCAACCAGGAGTCCAAGAGGGAAATGGTGCATACTAATACAACTGAGTCTAAGAGGGTCTTCATGACTGGATGCAAAACCTCAGTCCCTTGCTGCAGGTGGCGTTGGGGAATGTCAGTCACCCACTGGAGAGTGAGCAGGTCCACCAAATCCCAGCAGGCCTTTCTCACGACTCGGGAAAAGTTCTTTTTCCCCCTCATTTTATTTTTTTCTCATTTTATTTGCTTTTAGTTCCCAACATTCACTTCTATAAGATTTTGAGTTCTAAATTTTCTCCCCCTCCCTCCACTCCCCCTTCCCCAAGATGGCATGCAATCTGATATAGGCTATACATGTACAATGATATTAAACATATTTCAACATTATCATATTGTAAAGAATAAATTAGAACCAAAGGGAAAAACCACAAGAAAGAAGAAAGGTAAGAAAGAGAGAGGGAGCAAATAGTATGCTTCGATCTGTATTCAAACTCCATAGTTCTTTCTCTGGATGTGGATACCATTTTCCATCATGAGACTTTTGGAGATGTCTTAGATCCTTAAATTGCTGAGAAGAGCTAAGTCTATCAGAGTTAGCCATAGCACAATGTGGCTGTTACTGTGTACAATGTTCTCCTGGTTCTGCTCACTTCATCAGTTCATATAAGTCTTTCCAGGTTTTTTTGAAGTCTGTCTGCTCATCATTTCTTATAGCACATTAGTGTTCCATTACATTCATATACCACAACTTACTCAGCCATTCCCCAATTGATGGGCATCCCCTCAATTTCTAATTCTTTGCCACCATAAAAAGAGCTGCTATAAATATTTTTGTACATGTGGATCCTTTTCCCATTATGATCTCTTTGGGATGCAGACCTAGAAGTGGTATTGCTGGGTCAAAGAGTATGCACAGTTTTAGAGCCCTTTGGGCATAGTTCTAAATTGCTCTCCAGAATGGTTGGATCAATTCACAACTCCACCAACAATGCATTAGTGTTCTAATTTTCCCACATCTTCTCCAACATTTATCTTTTTCCTGTTTTGTCACGTTAGCCAATCTGATAGGTGTGGTGTGGTACCTCAGAGTTGTTTTAATTTGCATTTCTCTAATCAATAGTGATTTAGAGCATTTTTTCATATGATTATAGATAGCTTTAATTTTTTTATCTGAAAACTGCCTGTTCATATCCTTTGACCATTTATCAATTGGAGAATGACTTTATTCTTATAGATTTAACTCAGTTTTCTATATATTTTGGAAATGAGGGCTTTATCAGAGACACTGGCTGTAAAAAGTGTTTCCCAGCTTTCTGTTTCCCTTCTAATCTTGGTTGCATTTACTTTGTTTATACAAAAACTTTTTAATTTAATGTAATCAAAATTATCCATTTTGTAATTCATAATGTTCTCTATCACTTCTTTGGTCATAAATTCTTCCATTCTCCATAGATCTGAAAGGTAAACTATTCCTTGCTCTCCTAGTTTGCTTATAGTATCACTCTTTATGTCTAAATCATGTGCCCATTTTGACCTTATCTTGGTATGTTGTGTAAGATGTTGGCCTATGCCTAATTTCTGCCATATCATTTTCCAGTTTTCCCAACAGTTTTTGTTAAGTAGTGATTTCTTATCCCAGAAGCTGGAGTCTTTGGGTTTATGAAATAATAGATTACCATAGTCATTGACTACTGTGTCTTGTGTACCGAATCTATTCCACTGATCCACCACTCTGTTTCTTAGCCAGTACCAAGTAGTTTTGATGATTGCTGCTTTATAATACAATTTAAGTTCTGGTATGGCTAGGCCACCTTCCCTTGCCTTTCTACTCATTAATTCCCTTGATATTCTTGACCTTTTATTCTTTCAGATGAATTTCGTTATTTTTTCTAGCTCTATAAAATAATTTTTGGTAGTTTGATAGGTATGGCACTAAATAAGTAAATTAATTTAGGTAGGATTGTCATTTTTATTATATTAGTTCGGCCTACCCATGAACAACTGATATTTTTCCAATTATTTAGATCTGACTTTGTGTGAAAAGTGTTTTGTAATTGAGTTCATATAGTTCCTGGGTTTGTCTTGGCAAGTAGGGAAAAGTTCTTAGGCTTGTTCCTAATGATGATTTGCCAGGCAAGGATATCCATATCAATGATGGGGCAGGGGACAGATCTAGGGTATAGTTATACAGGGGGTGGCAGTGATATAGATCACACCCCTCTGCAGGTCTAATTGAGTGACCACTCCTCCTCTCAGCCCTTCAATTCTACTGGGTCATCCTGGGTGGCACTCAGGGTTCCCAGCAATTGTAGTATCACCATGAATTTTTGGATGTTGCACGTGTCCCAGAGAACTTCCAGGAGGAGACCCTCACATCAGAGAACCTCCTAACTAACCCCTGTTGACAGCATGGGGACTGCCACTCCTATAGGTTGGGGGTGGGAAGGTTACAGGGGCCACTTCCTTTAATGAATGTTCAAGCTGCTAGGGGGCCAAAATGAGCCGGGTGTGGATGCCCTTCTCCTGCAGGCACCAGTAGAATTGTGCTTGATTGCTCATCCTGGTCCTCTGGTGGACCTCTGACCCGACTTTGCCCTAGATTTTATTGTGCCAGTCATGGCATCAGCATCATTGTGGGAGGGCCAGGGACCCTGAGAAGTAAAAACCTTGGACGCTATTTCCTCATTGTTCTCAATGAGGTCCAGACAGTCTAAAAGGTACTGGATGGTGTCAGTCTAGGCCATCATGGGGAGGACTCACTGGTACTCTGTAGGATGGCTCGAAGGAAAACCATCCTGGCTTCTTCATGCAGGGCAGCTGACTTGGGCTCTGCCAGCAGACCTCCCATGGAGTTAACTGGTTTCATGATAGCCCTACAACATCATTCCTATTGCTCAAGTCAGAGCATGCTCCTCATCAAGGGTGACCCAAGAGGCTTTTGTACATGCACTGATGGCCAATAGGGTGGGATGGGCCAGGCACCATGCCACAAATGCCCATTGCAGAAGGAAAGGCATACGGTTTCCTCCCCTGGGTGCTGGGCAGACATGGGGAGGAGGGTTGGGGGCTTTTTTTAGGTAAGCTGTTACTTTAGTATCCTGGCCCAGGGCAGATAACTGTGAGAGTTCCCCTGGGCTAAGCTGGAGCCTATCTTTGGTAAGAAACAAATGGGATAGCCAGAGAGCAGCTTTTTCTTCATCTTTTCTTTAACAGGGCCTTGAGTTCTGGCTTGGTCATGGGCCAGTTCTCATGAGTTGCAATAACCTGGGAAGGAGAGGGACCAGTGGCATTATCAGCACCTCACCCACCACCGCACATTACTGGGAAGGCTGTCAGACCTCAGTCATCCAGACACTTCTTCCTCAGAAAGAGGAAGGGCCTCCACCTCCCAATCCTTCTCCTCGGGGCTTGAGATGGTAGTGTACCCTGATTGTTTGTGGGGAGTGAGGAAGGCCCACCAATGGGGGAGGTGGAGGCTTTGGGCCAGGGCCACAGACTTCTGGTAGTCCTGGGAGGCAGTTATTTGAAGGAGGAGCCAGCAGGCAGCCTGGGCACTGGGAAAGTGCCTTTACTTTCCCAGGGTTGCAAGAGGGAATTGGAACAAGATGCTCCTTTTGACATTTTCCCAAGAGAATTCTGGCCAGACTGTACCAGGGATGAGTAGGCAGGCCAGTAGCCAGATGGACTAGCAGAGCAAGGTGGACAATGGGGGAGGCAAAGGGAGCAGCAGCAGGCTGTCTGTTTCACCCAAGCCCCTGCAAATGAGGCCACCCAGAGGTTCTCCACTGTGTGCTCATCTGATAAAAGAGGTGACACATACTTCATTAGCATGCGATGCACCAAGGGACCACCCTTCTCACCCCTAAAGCCATCCTAGACCAGGCTGTCCCCTGTCTTGGTGGGTTCTTTCCAAGGACACAGGGAATTCCTCACACCAGTGTGGGAAATCATCACTGCACAGAGCCCTGCGTTACATTGCCTTTCACACTATACCCAGATCTTAGGAAAACCCATTGCCAGCAAATCAAGCCCAAAAGACGGCCAAACCACTCTGGCTCACGAACTGTGAGCTGTAACTTTCTTTGGGATTCCTAGTGAGGAGCCCCTGAAGAGCCTAGGCCCAAGAGACCTCTCTGCTTGCACCAAGCGGGTGACTGTGGCGGGTGGGTGACTGTGAGCTGCACATTCTTACCCTTGTCAGTTCCATTTGTCAGGTGTTTCTGGGTTCCTCCCTGGGGTCTGATTGGCAGCTGTAGGAATTTTCCACGTTGGAGAGGATGACCACTGACAGAAGTGAGGAGCCCATCATCATCCCAGATTCCTTGGAATTGTCCAGGCTACCCCATGTGATGATTCCTGGCCTCATCTATGGTGGGCCAGGAGTAATGACACACCTGGTTGACCAGTAGCAGCCCTGACACAGGCAATGGAGTTAGGCCTCAGCAAAGTGCCTGTCTGCATAGCAGATGGGATCAGGCCCAGAGATGGAGGTACGGTCACGATCTAGCAATAGCTCCTCCCAAGCACTGGGGATGGGGGGATGGGAGGGGAGGAGGCTGTGCCCTAGCAGAAGGGGCCCAGAGTCATGCTTACATATAAGGGGAAAGAGTCCCACCTCAGTAGTGGCAGTACCACAATGCTACTGCCCAGGGTGGGCAGGGGTGAGTAGGGGTGGGTGGAGCAGTGGCAACATGGACCCATGGGCAACTCTCTACCTAGGCACAGGGAGGTAGAGGTAGGTCCTAGAAGTAGTGCCAACAGTGATGCCATCCTGGCACGGGGGCAGTGGTAGTGCAGGCCTGAGGCAACACTCCACCCCATCATGAGTAGGGGGATTGGAAGAGAGGTGGGAGAGTGAGGCCCACACACAAGGGAATAACACTTCCTCCAGCATAAGAGGACAAAGTAAGGACTGGCATGGGAAGATGAGGGGGGGTGAGGATAGAGTCAGGCCTAAGCAGTGATGGCACAACAGCACTCAGACCTATACCAGCTCTCTGTCCCAGCATAGGGGGCAGGGTTAGGCTCCCAGCATAGGCCAATAGGAAGGAAGGAAGCTGGAAGGAAGGAAGGAAGGAAGGAAGGAAAGAAGGAAGGAAGGAAGGAAGGAGGGAGGGAGGGAGGAAGGAAGAAGTGAAGGAAAGAAAAGGAGAGGGAGAAAGAAAGAAAGGAAGGAAGGTAATGAAGGAAGAAAGGAAGGAAAAAGAAATAAATGAAAGAAGAGAGGAAGGGAAGAAGGGAAGAAGGAAAGGAAGGAAAGAAAGAAGAGTGGGAGGGTATGAAGAAGGAAGGAAACAAGCCTTTATATAGCACCTACTTTAAAATTCTCATCTCATTTGATCCTTACAACAACCCTGGGAGGTAGGAGCTGTTATGACACCACATTTTATAGGTAAGTAAACTGAGGCAGAGATTAAATGGCTTGCCCAGAGTCACATAGCTAATTGGGTTGAATTAGAACTCGGGTCTTCCTGACTCCAGGCCCAGCACTCTATCCACTGGACTGCCTAGCTACCTCTAGTCAGATTTGGCATAGGGCAGGTAATGCTTGGCCTAGCATAGGGGAACAGAGCTCAGTAGCCACAATTTTCCTGTCTTGTGATAGGATGGCCGTCACAGCACTTAGAAAGTCACACGGGGTAACGATTGACCCTGGAAGAGTAGGCAATCGGTCAGGTGCCAGCAATAGTAGCAGTGGGTCCCAGGGGCAGAGGCAGCGTACTGGCCTCAACAGCAATGATAGCCCAGTGGGTACAGAGTGGGCAGAGTGCCCCAGTATAGTGGGCACTGGCATGAACAGTGGCAAAGGCTGTCCCACTGTAGCCCTTTGCTTACAGTAATCTAGAGATTATTGGCCCCTCTACATTACTGCTAGTAATAATAATAATAGCTACCATTTCTATTGTGCTTACTCTGTGCCAGGCATTGTGCTAAGTACTTTACAATTATCTCATTTGAGCCTCACAACAACCCTGAGGGGTAGAGGCTGTTATTATCTCTGTTTCATAGATGAAGAAACTGAGGCAAATGGGTTGGAGTGCTCAGAGTGACACAGCTATTAAATGTCTGAGGCTGGATTTGAACTCAGGTCTCCCTGACTTGAGGCCCAGTGCTCTATCCAGTGGGCCACCTAGCTGGCCCTAGTACCATACCTAGTGGTCATTGGATAAGTCTTCCCCAGGGAAGGCTTGGAGGACCAAGGGGTGGCATTTTAGGGAGGTGGCTTGTTCTCTGGAAACAAAGGGAAAATGATGAGCAGGATAGTTTTAAATAAATCTGAGAAGTCTTCTATGAACTGATGAAAGTGTCTATCCAGCCTCCAACAAAAGAAGTAGGGCGTTCATTCAGACATTTCTATTTAGAAAAATTTTTGGTATTTCCCTCCTTTCCCCCCCCGGCTCCCTGCCATGAGATTCCCAAGGAGAGAGACATCCTGGCTGATGAAACAAGGAGCACTATGAAGGTTGTAGTTCTCCCTGATTCACGAAGGCAGAAATGCCTTCATCTTCTTTCACTCATTTCACTTCATTCACTCATTTCAGTCGTGTCCGACTCTCCACGATTCTATTTGGGATTTTCTTGGCACAGATACTGGAGTGGTTTGTCATTTCCTTCTCCAGCTCATTTTACAGATGAGGAAACTGAGGCAAACAGGGTTAAATAACTTGCCCAGAGTCACACAGCTAGTCAGTGTCTGAGGCCAGATTTGAACTCAGGAAGATGTTTTCCTGACTCCAGACCAGCAGACTATCCATTGCAACACCACCTATCTGCCCCAATACATATGTACATAGTCTGGCAAAACAAATTCCCACATTAGCCATGTCTGAAAACATATGTCTTTCTCTGTCAGGAGGTGAGTGGTATGTTTCATCTTCATCCTTTTAACTTTATCACTGCCTGGATCAGAGTTCCAAAATCTTTCAAAGTTGTTTGTCTTTTCAGTATTACTGCTATTGTCTAAATTGTTCTGGTTCTGCAAACCGCTCTGCATCAGTTGATAGAAGACTTCTCAGGTTTTTTTTTTGAAGTCATCCTGCTCATCATTTCTTATAGCACAATCATATACCACAACTTGTTCAGCCATTCCTCAATTGTCACCATGATTGTCACCATGAAAAGAATTGATATATATGTATATATATACATATATATACATATACACACAGAGAGATATATATACACATATATATACATATACACACAGATATATATATATATAGTACATACAAGTCCTTTTCTTTTATTTTTTTGGATTATAGGCTTAGTATTATATAGTTGGATCAAAAGATATGCACAGTTTGATAACTTTCTGCGGATAATTCCAAATTGCTTTCCAGAATGTCTGGACCAATTTATAGCTTCATCAACAGTGCATGAGTGTACCTGTTTTCCCATAGCCCCTTCAACATTTATAATTTTCTTCTTTTGGCATCTTGGTCAGTCTGATAGATATGAAATTGAATCTCAAAGTTTCTTTAATTTGTATTTCTCTAGTTATTAGTAATTTGAAGTATTTTAAATTTAGCATTTGTGAGGGAAACTGAGGAAGATCTTCCCCAGCCCCTCATGAAACCGCCTCATGACCTGACACAAAGAATGTAAATTGGAGTTATGCATGGCTGAGGTTACCATGGAAACAGAACATTAAGTAACCAACAAACTATGTTACCTGGGAAAGCAATTCTTATCTCAAGGAACATTTTTCTTGAAAGAAGTGTTTAACTGTCCAAGGACTTGATCCCTCCTTGGACATTTACCCAACGAACAGGTATTTGGGGCTCTGAACAAGCTCCCACCTTTGTTAGAATGTGTGCGTATCCAGGACCTGAGCTCACCAAGGATACATACACAAACCAGTATATTAAGATTGTTTTTGCCTAGTTTATGTAGATATAAAAGGGGCAACTGAAAGGGGATTTTTTAGAGTACTTTAATGTCAGAGATAGGGACACCCGAATCTCTGTTGGTGTTCAAGGCGCGTGCACAGCCCTTGATGAGTAGGAGCAGGATGCTGCTCCTTTGGCCTCCTGACTAGACCTCTTGATCATCTCCAGTCTCCCCGGTCTTGTAGGTATTTGAGCTCGCCTGGTCAGGGAGTGTGTATCCTTTTTTTTCTTATTCTTCCGTTCCTTGATTTTGATTATTACTTATTGCATTGAATGTTATTCTTACCTTTATATGCTTGTGTTGTGTTAATCATTATTAATCATTGTACAATAAATGTGATTGTTAAATTTATACTAAGTACGTGTCATTATATCTTGAGATCTGAACCTAAAGTGAAAGTACTTTGCAGTCCATAAGGCTTTCGATTACAGCATTTTTTCATTAAGGGCTTAGATTTCTTCCATTGAGGGCTGCCTGTTCATATCCTTCGACCATTTATCTATTGGGGAACAGCTCTTAATCTTATGAATTTGAATCAGTTCCTAATATATCTTAGAAATGAAACCTTTATCAGAGACATGTGCTACAAAGATTTTCCCCCACCTACCTGTTTCACTTCTAATTTTAACTATATTAGATTTGTTTGTGCAAAAACTTAATTTATATAATCAAAATAGTTCACTTTATTTTGTGTGTTCCTATCACTTTTGTCATGAACTCCTCTTTTATTCATACATCTGAAAGGTAATTTCTTCCTTGTTCCTGTAATTTGTTTATGATGTGATTTAAGTCATGTGTTAATTTAGAGCTTATCTTGGTAGCTTATCTAAATCAAATTTCTACTAGATGGCTGTCCAGTTTTCCTAAAAGTTTTTGCCAAATAGTGAGTTCTTTCCCAAGTAGCTGGGGTCTTTGGATTTACTGAACACTATGCTACTGTATTTGTTTTCTTACATGCATTATATATATATATATATATATATATATATATATATATATATATATATGTTACACACATAAATCTGTTCCGCTTTTTGACCTCTATGTTAACTAGTCCCAAATTGTCTTAATGATTACTGCTTTGTAGTACTGTTTGAGATCTGGTATTGAGAAGTCACCTTCCCACTTTTTTCTATTATTACTCTTGAGAATCTCGACCATATGAATTTCATTATTTTTCCAGCTCTATGAAATATTCTTTTGGGAGTTTGAGTGGTATAAGACTCAATAAGTAAATCAATTAAGGTGGTATAATTTTGATGATATTAGGTGGACCTCATGAGCAACTAATGTTTCACCAATTATTTAAGCTTGTCTTTATTTATGCAAAAAATGTTTTATAGATACATTTTTATTCATATAGTTTTGGGGTAAATCTTGGAAGAAACTTTTCCAAGTATTTTATAATTTCTGTAGTTATGTTGAATTGAATTTCTCTTTCTAGTTCATCTTTCTGGTTTTGTTGGTCATATATAAGATGCTGATGATTTATATGGAATTATCTTTTATTCTGCAACTTTGCTAAAGTTTTTATTTCAATCAATTTTTAATTGACTTTCTAAGGTTCTCCACGTATATCATCATAGTATCCGCAAAAAGCAATAATTTTGTTTCTCCTCCTTGCTTATGTTTATTCCCTCATATTTCTTTTTTCTTATCTTGTTATGGTTAGCATTTCTAGCACTATGTGAAATGATATTGGTAATAATGAGCATCCTTGTTTTATCCCTAATCTTATTGAGAAAGCTTCTAACTTTTCTGTATTATAACGTATATGAAGATGATGGGGAAGAAGCATTAGAGTCTAGCTTTCCCACCATACATCTTCAACAAAAATATGGAAAATGTACCTTACTGAATTTTGATCAGGAAGGTCAAGAAAAAGTCATAGTAAGTCATTTTTCTAGCCCAGGGTAGCTTAGGGAGATAGAGAGGTTTGTGGGCAGATATTGGGGACAGAGGCTAGATATGAGCAGTGGAGATCATTCTAGCACCTAGGAACAGAAAGAAGGTCAAGAAGGGCACCAGAGTAGAAAGTGCCAGGGCACAAAGACATCCCAGGGTATCTCTGAGTAAACACTCTGTATGGGAATGTGGGCCATTTGTCATCTTTGTTGCCCACTACTTAGGGCTGAGTCACAGGTGCAGGTTGGAGAGAAGCAGTTGTAAACATTGGCCCAAGCTCTGGATTGAACATGGAACAAGTTCCAGGAAGCAAACAATAGTTGTATGGGTAGTACAGGAGCAGAACAAAGTACCCCAGACCAAACGGGAGTTAGAAGTTCAGTTTCTCTGAACATGCAGAGCCGCCTAGCAGGCTAAAGTCCTGGAGAAGAAGTAATGTCTTGCTTATTTATTTGTATCCCCAGAACTTGGCACAATTTTTCATATAGAGTTAATAAATGCTTTTTCATTCATTCATACCATCCTTTGTTAAACTCTATCTCAGTTTCCTCTGCTGTAATAAATAGCATTCACCTCCCCGGATAGTTGTGAGGATCAAATGAGATAATATTTGTAAAGCCCTCAGCACAGTGCCTGGTACATAGTAGGTGCTTAATAAACGCTTGTTTTCTTCCTTCTTATCTATACTTCTTAGTTTCCTCTGCTAGATCTTTGTCTAGGCTCTGTCCTGGGCCTTTTTCGCTTCTCCCTCTACATATACTGTCTTGTTTGGTGATTTCATCAGCTCCTCTGGTTTCAATTGTCATGTCTATTCAGATGATTTCCAAGTCGGTTTATCCAGCCCTGACTACCTTTTGGACTCCTTGAATTGGACATCTCATATGTCTTTCAAACTCAACATGTCCAAAACAGAATTTTCTCCACAAACTGTCCTCTCTCCCAAACTTCCCCATTACTGTCAAGGTCTTCATCACGCTTCCAGTTAACTGTACCTGAAAACTGGGTGTCATCCTTGACTATCCACTTGCATTCAACCCTCATTAATAGTCTCTTGCCCCAAACTCTGCTGATCTCTAGTCTTACATTTCTGTCATTCAGACGTTTTGAACTGGATGTCCAGCAGACAAACCTAACAAACAGTTATGTCCAAAACAGAATTCATTTTCTTTCCCCCTAAATCCTCCCCCTGTCCTACCTTCCTTATTACTGGAGAAGGCAACACCATCCTCTCCATGCCTCAGGCTCCCAACTTTGGAGTCATCCGGAACTACTCACTCTCTCTCATCCCTCATATCCAAGCTGTTGCTAAGGCTTGTTGACTTCACCTTTGCAACATCTTTTGAATACACCCCCTTCTCTCTTCTGACACCACTACCCCACCCTAGTACAGGCCCTCATCACCTCATACCTGAACTACTGCAGTAGCTGCTGGTGGGTCTGCCTGACTCAGGTCTCTCCTCACTCTAATCCATCTTCCATTCAGCCACCCAAAGGATCTCAAAACAAAGGTCTGATCATGTCACTCCCCTACTCAATCAACTCCAGTGGCTCCCTATGGTCTCTAAGGAGCAAGATCCTCTGGCTTTTAAGGCCTTTCATCACCTAGCCACTACTTCACCTACCTTTCCAATCACCTTACATCTTACTCTTCTCCATGCATTCTTCGGTGCAGCCACACTGGTCTCTCGACTGTTCCATCTTCAGACTCCATTCTCTTTCACTGGATCTCTTTCATGCCTGGACTCCTCTCCCTCCTCACCTCTCTCCCTTTGCTCTCCTGGATTCCTTCAAGACTCAACTCTAATCTTTCCCTGTGTAGAAGGCCTTTTTTGGTCCCTGACTGCCAGTGATCTAGGTTTCTCCTTTTACCTGGTATATGTCACATTTGCAGTGGTTTGCATGTTATATCTCCCATTAGAATGTGAACTCCTTGAGGCCACAGGTTTTGTTTTTGCCTTTATTTTTATCCCTAGCACTTAGCACAGTGCCTGGCACACAGTAAATACTTAATAAATGTTTGCAAAATGATTGGAAACTAACTGTATGAACTGACATTTCCTCTGTTAACTCTTGAAGAGTACTTAGCTAGACTTGCCTCTAGTCATGAGGGGAATAGAGATAACTAATAACAAGGTTGTGACTGAGACATGAAATACTTTTCTAGCTTATCCCCATTACATATAATGCTTGCTGATGGTTTTTGATGGATGCTCTCTATCATTTTAAGGAAGACTTCATTTGCTCCTATCCTCTCTAGTATTTTTAATAGGAATGGGTGTTGTACTTTGTCAGAAGCTTTTTCTGCATCTATTGAGATGATCATGTGGTTTCTGTTAGTTTTGTTGTTGATATGGTCAATTATGCTGATAGTTTTCCTAATATTGAACCAGCCCTGCATTCCTGGTATAAATCCCACCTGGTCATAGCGTATTATCCTTGAGATAAGTTGTTGTAATCTCTTTGCTAATATTTTATTTAAAATTTTTGCATCTGTATTGATTAGGGAGATTGGTCTATAATTTTCTTTCTCTGTTTTGGCTGTTCCTGGTTTAGGTATCAGCACCATATTTGTATCATAAAAAGAATTTGATAGGACTCCTTCTTCACCTATTTTCCCAAATAATTTATATAGTATTGGGATTAGTTGTTCTTGAAATGTTTGATAGAATTCACTTGTAAATCTGTCTGGCCCTGGAGATGTTTCCTTAGGGAGTTCACTGATGGCTTGTTCAATTTCTTTTTCTGAAATGGGGTTAAGTATTTTATTTGCTCTTACATTAATCTGGACAATTTATATTTTTGTAAATATTCATCTATTTCACTAAGATTGTCAAATTTATTGCCATACAGTTGGGCAAAATAGCTCTTCATTATTGTTTTGATTTCTTCTTTATTGGTGGTGAATTCAATCTTTTCATTTTTGATGCTGATAATTTGGTTTTCTTCTTTCTTTTTTTAATCAAATTAACCAAAGGTTTATCTATTTTATTGTTTTTTCATAAAACCAGCTCTTAGTTTTATTTATTAGTTCAATAGTTTTCTTAATTTCAATTTTATTAATCTCTCCTTTGGTTTTCAGAATTTCTAATTTGGTATTTAATTGGAGATTTTTAATTTGTTCTTTTTCTAGCTTTTTTAGTTGCATGCCCAATTCATTAATCTCTTCTTTCTCTATTTTATTCATGTGAGCATTTAGAGACATAAAGCTTCCCCTATGGACCACTTTTGCTGCATCCCGTAAGTTTTGATATGTGGTCTTATTATTGTCATTCTCTTGGATGAAGTTATTGTTTGTTTCTATGGTTTGTTGTTTGACTCATTCATTCTTTATGATTAGATTATTTAGTTTCCAATTAATTTTTAGTCTATCTTCCCATGACCCTTTATTACATATAATTTTTATTGCATCATGATCTGAAATGGTGCATTTAATATTTCTGCCTTTCTGCATTGGATTGTGAGGTTTTTATGCCCTAGTACATGGTCAATTTTTGTGTAGGTGCCATGTACCTGCCAAGAAAAGGTATATTCCTTTCTGTCCCCATTCAGTTTTCTCCAGAGGTCAGCCATATTTAGCTTTTCTAAAATTCTATTCATCTCCTTAACTTCTTTCTTGTTTATTTTGTGGTTAGATTTATCTAATTCTGAGAGGGAGAGGTTGAGGTCCCCCTCTGTCTATTTCTTCCTGTATCTCCCTGAACTTCTCCTCTGAGAATTTGGATGCTATACCACTTGGTGCATATATGTTTAGTAATGATATTACTTCATTGTCTATGGTACCTTTTAGCAGGATATAGTTTCCTTCCTTATCTCTTTTAATTAAATCTATTTTTGCTTTTGCTTTGTCTGAGATCAGGATTGCTACCCCTGCTTTTTTTTTTTTTACTTCAGCTGAAGCATAATATATTCTGCTCCAGCCTTTTACCTTTACTCTGTGTGTATCTCTCTGCTTCAAATGTGTTTCTTGTAGGATTATGGTTCTTACTCCACTCTGCTATCTGTTTCTGTTTTATGGGGAGTTCATCCCATTCACATTCACAGTTACAATTACATAGTAATGTGTCTTCCCCTCCATTGTATTCCCCCCTCACCATCACCCATTTATGCTTTTCTCCCTCCTTTCTCCCTTTTCCTCCTCAGTAGAGTTTACCACCAACTCCTTCTATTAGCCCCTTTCCTTTTCTTCCCCTTTACCCTTTCTACCTCTTTCCTCCCTTCTAGTCACCTCCCTCCCTTTTTTTTCCCTTTCCTCTCCTACTTTCTATAGGGTCAGTTAGATTTCTATACCTAACTGATTATATTATTCCCTCTTTGAACCAAATCTGATGAGAGTAAGGTTCAAACAATGCTCATCTCCTTCCCTTCTTTCCCTCTGCTGTATTATTTTTGTGCCTTTTCATGTGATGTAATTTACCCTTATCTTCCTACTCCTTCCTCTTTTCCCTTTTTAAACACTTAATTAGATTTTTTTTTTACCATCACATCAAAGTCAACTTATACCCTCACCCTCTGTCTAAGCATAATCCTATTAAATGTCATAATAACATTACAGTTCTCAAGAGTTACAAGTGTCATCTTCCCTTGTTAGGGATGTAAACAGTTTGCCCTTATTAATAAAATGTTGTTTTTTTCTGTCCTGTTTACCTTTTTATGCCTCTCTTGAGTCTTGTATTTGAAGATCAAATTTTCTGCTCTGGTCTTTTCATCAGGAAGGTTTGGAATTCCCCTATTTCTTTGAATATCCATCTCCTCCCTTGAAAGATTATGCTCATTTTCACTGGGTAGTTGATCCTTGGTTGTAATCCAACATCTTTTGCCTTACAGAATATCATATTCCACACCCTCCGATCTTTTAATGTAGAAGCTGCAAGGTTCTGCATAATCCTTACTGTGGCTTCATGATATTTAAATTGTTTCTTCCTGGCTGCTTGCAGTATCTCCTCTCTGATCTGGTAGTTTTGTAATTTGGCTACAATATTCCTTGGCATTTTCAATTTGGGATCTCTTTCAGGAGGTGATCGGTGGATTCTTTCAATGACTATTTTACCCTCTGGTTCTAGGACCTCGGGGCAATTTCTTTTGATGATTTCCTGAAGGATGTTGTCCTGGCCCTTTTTTTCATCATGGTTTTCAGGTAGACCAATAATTTTTAAATTGTCTCTCCTGGATCTATTTTCCAGGTCAGTTGTTTTGCCGATGAGGTATTTTACATTTTCTTCTATTTTTTCATTCTTTTGTTTCTGTTTGATTGACTCTTGATCTCTCAGAGTCATCAGCTTCGGCTTGTTCCATTCTAATTTTTAACAAATTGTTTTCTTCTATTAGATTTTGTACCTCCTTTTCCATTTGACCTATTTACTTTTTAAGGAGTTTTTCTCTTCAGTGAGTTTTTGTGCTTCCTTTTCTACTTGTCCCATCCTACTTTTTAAGGACTTGCTTTCTATGGTTAATTTTTGTCCTTCTTTTTCCGAGCTATTGACTCTCTCTTGCATACCTCTCATTTCTTTTCCCAATTTTTCTTCTACCTCTCTTATTTGACTTTTAAAATCCTTCTTGAGCTTTTTGGGCTTCGGACCAGTTCATATTCCCTTTTGAGGTTTCAGATGTGAGTATGTTGACAATGTTGTCCTCTTCTCAACTTGTACCTTGATCTTCCCTTTCCCAATAATAAGAATCTGTGGTCATTGTCTGCTTCTGCTTTTTGTGCCTGGTGTTTGCCTATTTCCTGACTTAAAAAAAAAGTTGAGCTCTCTTGCTGGAGTGAAGGGAATACTTACCCAAGCTTCTTTTCCTGCTCACCCCAGGCCTTGCACAGAGATATTTTGCTGCTGGTAGATGCCTGTCAGCCTGGAGTTTTGCCTCCTGGAGATGTGCTTCCCAGAGTTGTGTTGGGGCACCAGGTGATTTGGCTGCTGGAGAACATTGCTGTAGTGGTTTTTTGAGCTAGTGTCTACCAGTTCCCCTGCCTGTATTGAGGCTCTCAGGGAGTCCTGGTGCCTTGCCTGCTCCACCACCCTGGGTCTTAGGATCTCCCCCTAGTATGCTGAGGTGGGGTTTGCCTCTGGCTTGTTGGGATGCCTCCCATCCTGTACTGCTTCCCCCTCCGCCAGAGCAAGAGGGGCCTTTCCCTTTAATCTCCCAAGCTTCCTGGGCTACAACACTGTAGTGCCCTGTCTTTTTGCTGGCTTGGGGTTTTCCCTGGGTCAATATTTTCTGGGCTTTCAGAGGCCAATAAGGGAGGGTAAGAGCAACTTACTTCTTACTCTGCCATTTTGGTTCCCCGAAGCAGAACCATGAAATACTTTTCTTAAGCTTTCTGATTAGAATAGAAGGTTAGGAAATATATTTATCTCCTGTGTTCCACCCTGCTGCCTCAATTAACATAATCACAGGAAGCCCAGAATTAACTTTAAGGTGAAATTAAGTTTAATAGTGGTCACACATTCTGTAAACAAGATGCCCCTAGACCCTTGAATCCCTTTATGCGGTGTAAAACCTCTTTGATTATGTCAAGAATTCATGACTGTGCAGAGAGCCCGGCCAAGCCTCTAAGACCTTGAAATAGCTGGAGGAATTTCAGTGTTTTCCCAATTTGAGACTTGGAGTTGGAAATGGAAGAGGAGCTAGGTTCCTGAGAAGAAATGGTTCTTTTGGAGTGGGAGGGGCTCAGGAAAGAGTCCTAAGAGTAACTGGACCTGTAGGAAACAATGCATCCAGCCTGAAGCAGAGAAAAACACTGAGGCCAGGCAAGGATGTGGAAAGACAGTCATGTGAGAAGATACAGCTTTTGAGAGTGTGACCCCTCATTGTGGAGAGAAGTGCAAGCTATGAACTCAATAATTAGACAGACCCTGGGAGTGTTTCCCTTGGCCACTCAGCTGAGCGGCCAAGAGAAGCTATATAAAAACAAAGAGAGAGAGGACTTTTAGTACTAGGAGTTGTGAGTTACCCTTTGCTACCTGCTACATGTGTGCCTCACTATAACTATATTCAAATCTGAGCCCACTCTTCCCATGGACATGGGGTATATTTGTGAAAGAGAGTGTTCCAGGCTTTTGAGGGAAATAGTTGGTACCAGTTCTTCTAAACCAATCAATTCAGTGCCTAATGTAATAGGTGCTCAATAAATGGTTGTTAATTGATTGATTCAACTTTCTGTTGCTTTATTACTAACAGTGGGGGCAAGTTTGCCATCTACCCAGGAGCCTTAGAAAAATAATAGCACTTGATAGACATCCGTTGCCTATGGGGAATCTAAGACATTCTGTACTCAGATTCCAGGGAGAATAAAGCAAATTTGCTATGTTGTGGAGCTACAGAGGGAGACATTTTGATCCTGAAACTGAGAAAGGGGAAGGGGAAGGGATCTGGAGAACTCACCAGAAAGTACATTAGGAGCTAACAAAGAGAGCCTTGCCTGCCTGGAAATAGAGGCCAAAAGTTAAATCTGGAATCTATAACTCTATTGAGTATCTGTGATTTATACCTGGAAGTTACTTACACATTGTGGTAAATGGGTCTGCACTCTTAAAATGACTATGCCAAAGTTTGAGTCAGTGTTAAACCTAATTCCAAGGTGATCTGGTTGATTCTAATCTGGGATACTTAACCATTTTTGTTTCCCAGACCCCTTTTGTAATCTGGTGAAGCCCGTAGATCCCTTCTCAGAATAATGCTTTTAAATACCTAGAATAAAAGACCTAGGAAGGAAACAAATTACATCGAAACAAACTTATGAATTAAAAAAAAAAAAAAACAAGGTTCTGAACCCCAGGTTAAGAACCTCTGGCCTAGACCTAAAGTTTTCTTCAAACTCTAGTAGGTCCTACCAAGCTGTAAAGGCCCAGCAAAATTCATCCAAGTCCCAGCCTAAGTTCAGAGAGATTTATTGGCAGAAATTGAGATAAGTGATCATTTGAGAATGGGGCAAAGGCATGAGAACTTATGAAGACTATCTATTGGATAAGGTTGGATGGAAAGATTGGGATCCACATGGATGGATGCTCTTTACTAACCAAATGACAGCTCTTTTGAAGTAGTGTAGTGTGCATAGGAGTGGGGAGGAGAATGGTGGTAAATATTAGTCCCAAGGTCTGGAATGACCAGAGGCAATTGAAGGAAGCTTTCTGATTGAGGGAGTCCCTGCCATTTTCTCTGGTCATCCAAAATAGGATCAGGAAGGCTGGGCAAGCCCCTACAGGGGTCCTCAGGGACCTCGGCACAGGTATGGGCTAGGTAACCCTAGTTTAACCACACAGCTGCCTATCTCAATAGGTGCTAGAAACAAGCTTCTCAGAGTAGAAAATACAAAATTGTTTTTTATTCATGATATTATAAAACAGGAAAAGTGACCAATAACAATATAAGAAGGAGAATACATGTTTTAGTACAAAAAAAAATCTCAGGACTCAGGATTTGTCTCAGGACTCATGGATTTGTCTGTGAGTACCACATGCTGGTGTTTGACTTAAAGCATGGACCAGAGGTGATTTCACTGGCTTAAGAAACTCTGAGAGGAAAGCACACCAATTTGGTACCTTCTCTGCAATTTATTGAGTTGCCAATGTTACAAATTGAAGTAACTTTCCTAGAGTCATACAACAAGTATGTGTCACAGGCTGAACTCAAACCCAGGTCTTTTGGCTCCAAGGCCAGTTCTCTGTCCACCAGGCCAATGCTACCTCTCAGTGATATTTAATTCTTGAAAAATAGCTAATATTTATATAGCACTTTAAGGTTTGTATCATCTGTTGACATGTATGTACAATATTGACAGTTCATTTGGATGATCATTTAAGTCCTGTTTTTTTTAACTTTGCAGGATCACTTGAATACACTCCCTTGTCTCCTCTGACACGGCCCCCTTCCTGATGTTGGCCTCACACCTAGACTATTGCAATAGCTGCTGGGGGGGGGGGGGTCTACCTGCCTCAAGTCTCTCCCCATTTCAGTCCATCTTCCATTCAGCCACCAAAGGGATCTTCCTAAATCGCAAGTCGGACCATGTCACCTCACTATTCAGTCAACTCCAATGGCTCCCTGTCACCTCCAGGATGAAATACAAAACCCTCTGTTTGGCATCAAAGCCCTTCATAACCCAGGCCCCTCCTCCCTTTCCAGTCTTCTCACACCTTATTCCTTGGTGTCCCCTCCCCACTCCCGCCCTGGCCCCAATCTGCTCTTTGATCCAATGTGACATTAAAGCCGCCTTGCTATTCTTCAAATAAGACCCTCTCTGAACTATCTCCCAACTCTGAATGTCTTCATTGGCTGCCCCTCATGCCTGGAATATTTTCACTCCTTATCTCCATTGCTGGACTTCCCTGGTTTCCTTTGAGTCTCAGCTGAAGCCCCACCTTCTGCAAGATGTCTTTCCTGCTCTCCCTTAATTCCAGTGTCTTTCCTCTGCTACTGATCTCGAAAGCAAAAACTGTATTTTTGCTGTATTCCCAGCACTTAGCACAGTGTCTGGTGCATAGTAGGCACTTAATATATGCTTGTTGCTTTGACTTGACTAGTTTTCCTCAAATATATGAATAGAGAAATACCACACTTGATACATGCACACAGAGCAATTTAGAGCAATTTAGCCCTATATCTCCTGGTGTATCCTTTTTTTTTCCTTTTCTTTTTTTTTTTGGCAATTGGGGTTAAGTGATTTGCTCAGGGTCACACACAGCTAGTAAGTATCAAGTGTTTGGTCTGAGGTGGGATTTGAACTCAGGTCCTCCTGACTTCAGGGCCAGTGCTCTATCCACTGCGCCACCTAGCTGCCCCATGGTATATCTTTTAAATGTAGGACTTTTGTCCTTCTTTAAGGAAAATTCAAAGTCACATGGGGTCTAGAGATTCCCGCCCCCTCCAGCCCCATTCCATCCTTCTTGAGTATAGGTACTTCTGTAGGCAAAGGTAAGTTGCAGGGGAGGGGAGGTATCATAACCTATTCTTCTAAAAGAAAGAAAAATAATTAGTAACTATATTGTATTGGGAATAGAAATTTTCAAGTTAGTGACTTCAATCAATGAGTACATTTTATAACAGAATATGTCTGCATCTCAGGTTTTTATAACTTTGCTTTGGTTTATCTATCATTGAAAGATGGTTAATAAATCCTTAATGATTTAGTAGCAGTTTAATGTAGTGACAGGCATCATAGTCTAATCATCTGGAATCATGAGGAGTATTAATGTTCCCAGGCATGGAGGAATGCTTCAGAGTGGGTTGGCTTTCATTATTTTACTGGCCATCTTTGGAAAATTTGTTTTTGTTTCTCAAAAATGCTCATTTCCTCATTTAATTAGTAAAATAAAGAATAATCTCTCTCTCTCTCCCTCTCCCTCTCTGTATATGTATGTGAAAAAGAGGCAGTAACAACAAAAGCACTGATTAACTCCATAATTAACACTTTTGTTCAATCTAAAGCCAGAGATCATGTCTTTCACTATAAAGGATTCATAAAATAGTAGTAGTTACCTTACACCCTTTCTTATGCCCTGGAATTTGTAACCTACATAACTCTACCACCAAACCCTCTTGCCTGTCTATTCATTCCCGATTTGTTATTCCTAGACAAGGCTGGGGCAATGCTCTGAGAAACTGATGTCATGCTGCTTTCAGGTGGTAATAATTTGGGGCAATGTCCTTAGGGAAAACACCAATAGTGTTACTGACTTCTGAGGTAGCTGACTAGTGTTACTGACCATTCAGACAGCTTGGAGCCCTGGGCCTGGAATCGGGAAGACCTGAATTCAAACCCAGCCTCAGAAACTTCAAAGCTGGGTGCCTCTGGGCAAGTCATTTCACCTCTGCCTCAGTATCCTCAACTGTAAAATAGGGATCATAACTTCACCCACCCCCCAGGGTTGTTGTGGGTATCAAATGAGATAATAATTGTGAATTGCCTAATACAGTTCCTGGCACATAGTAGGTGCCACATAAATGCTTATTGCCTTCCTTGACTCAAGTGGGATGAACTGTTAGATGGGGGGGGGCGGGAATACAGTTTTTTTTTCAGGTTCAGAATCTGGGCCTGTCAATGCCTTGCTTGTAGAAAATTGAACTCTTGACAAAGTCCCACTTAAATGATTTCATCCAGTAGCTTGGGCTGAAGCTGTTAAAGGCTGGGGTACCAAGTTCAACAGACAATTTAGACTCCAGTTCTGCTGAGATTTACATAAGGCATTTTAGGGATTCAAGAATCAAATGGGTTTGCCATCAGGATGCTGGAAGCTTGAAGCTTGTGAAAGCCTGAAGGCCAGATAGAATATGCAAATGCACTATAGGTATTGCTGGGTAGATAGAAAGCTCAGAGTTCTCTTTCAAACTACGTGTTTTGCTAGCATTTCTAGCAGAAGTAGGGATGTGATGCAAAAGGTAGCTTGCATGGGCATTGGTCACTTTGGAACATGCACCCTTATTTTTTAACTCATTTTTTTAGCCACAGATGCATAAGTGCTTTCAATCTCCTTATCTGCAGGGCATGTGTGGCTGAACTCCTCTCGGGCATAGGCATTTTCCAGATAGCGCCAGACTCCTGAGAATTCAGCAGGGATGTCAAAGTCCCGGTATTTCTTGGCAACCACCTAGAGGACCAAGTAAAAGAGAAGGAAAAAAGCTGTTGATATTTGAAGCCATATACATGGCAATGGTAGTAAAAAGTGACCATAATGGGCATTTTTCAGTAGATATGGCCTCCTAAGCCATGGCGCGCTATACCTTGGTGCTGTTATTATTGTTTCTCACCTTGATGATGTGCAGTTTAGGGAGCAGGTTGCAGTCTGCCAGGGTCAGCTGATCTCCATCCAGGAACATCCTTTTGGAGACCACTACTTCTTCTGTACTGTCCTGATCAATTTCCTCTGGAAGGGGGGTTGTCAGATAGATGTCTAGACGCTTAAATTCCCTCAGCAAAGCTTTCTCCAGATCTGAATCATTCAATGAAGTCACAGGTTTATTTTTAGATGCTTGACTGTCATTGTCAAATGCCTCTCAGCATGCTTATTTTCCCATGTTTTTACCTAAGATATCCCACATGCTAGACCTTGTTGATGGCTTCAAAGTCCACTCAGTCATTCTACTTTGGAATCAATTATGAGACATAGGAGACACTGGCAGAGGACTGCCCAAGCATGGCATGCCCACATCAAAGAAGGTGCTGTGCTCTGAGCAAAGCAGAATTGCAAGTAGCAAAAGGAAATGTATGGTGTGCAAATTTGGAGCCATCTCCACTCCAAAATGTTCATGTGGACTATTTATGCCTGACCTGTGGTAGAGCCTTCCAAGCTCAAATTGGTCTGATCAACCACTGTCGGACACACTGAAACTTGACCCCAACATCGTGATGTCATTTTGGCCCTCTTCAAGATCTGAGGACAACCAACCAACTGATTTCCTTTATTCATTTAACCAACAGATATTTATTTAGTACCTGCCTGCTATGGGCTAGGCCTTGTACTTGATGCTGGTTTAGCTAGAAGGGTAGGTAGGGGTAGGATGGATAGAACTCCAGGCTTGGAGGCAGTTAGGAAATCTGACATCCAGTCCAGCCTCAGACTCTTACTAGGCTGTGTGTCCCTGGGCAAGTCACTTCATCTCTGCCTGCCTCAGTTTCCTCAACTTTAAAGTGAGGATATTAACAGCACCTATCCCGCAGGGTTGTTGTGAGGATCAAATGAGACTGTAATTATATAGCACTTAGCACAGTGTAAGTGCTATATAAATGTTAGCTATTATTATTGTTAGAGAGTGGAATACCATAGGCTGCCATATGGACTGGACTGGATTGGATTAATCAATTGATTGGTTCATACTTTCTCTTTTCCTTGTTGTATGGGTAAGATGAAAATTTGGGGAGGACAGGAAGGATTAAAGGAGAGTACACAGGTCACCACAAACCAAATGTGTTTTTAATCATGAGGACAGGGTTACAAGGGATCTTTGCCCTATGAAGATTTTCTTTCCATTCTTTGGGGATGGGTTGGCACATGGAAGGGAGGTGATGAGAGAAAGAAAATGAGGGCACTGCTTATCGAGGGTGAGTCAATAAATGTAGGAGCTGGTTAGTGGACAAGAAGATGAATGTGTTTCACTTCCCATTCTAGATGGTTGACCTAACTAACACTGCTCAAAATTGCTCAGCAGCATTACCCCCTCTTCTCTCCTTCCTGCCCACCCCCCCATCTCTCTTTGTCTCTGTCAGACTCTCTGTCTCTGTCTGTCTCTGTCTTTGTCTCTGTCTGTCTCTTTCCTTCCCTCTTGCCCCAGAATGCTAGGTAGTGATTCCTTGTCCTTTCTAAAGTTGATCCTTAGTAACCTGTAACCGTGATAAGTTCTTTCTCACTTTCTTTAGGACACTGTCCTTGGACCTCTCTTCCTCTCCTTCTTTTCTGTCCTTTGGAAATCTCGACTATGTCTATGGCTTCAACTAGCACTCCTATGCCAATGATTTCCAGGTCAATATCTGCAGTCCTGACCTTGCTTCTGAGCCGCAGAGTCACATTTTTAATTGCCCATAGGACCTCTCCACTTAACTTTCTTGCCAGCAAGTATCTTAAAGTTGTGGTTCAGAGAGAGCTTGTTATTGTCCTTAGACCCGCAGCTTTTGATTTCATTATTTGTAGTGCCACCATTCACCTAGTCTCCCATTCTCTAAATCTTAGGGTTATCCATGGCTTTTCCCTTCCTCTCATCTCTCAAATATAATTAATTACCAAGTCCTGTTGATTCCACTTTTACAGTATCTCTCCTTCTCTTCTTTCTCCCTCTCCCCCTCCTCCCACTGCTCCTCCTCTTCTTCTTCCTCCTCCCACTGCTCCTCCTTCTCTTCCTCTTCCTCCTCCTCTTTCTCTTCTTCCTTCTCCCCAACTGCTCTTCCTCTTATTCCTCCTTCTTGCCCTTCTCCTACTCTTCCCCCTCCCCCTCCTCCCATTGCTCCTGCTCTTCCTCCTCCTCCTCCTCATTCCTCCTCTCCCTCCTTCTGTTGCTCCTCTTCTTCTTCTTCTTCTTCCTCCTCTTCCTTTTCTTCCCCCTCTTCCTCCCCTCCATTCTAATCTCAGTACAGTACAGGCCTTCATCACCACCTTGTCTGGACTATGACTATCACAGTAACCACCTTAAAATCTTCATGTCTCCCTTCTCTACTCTCTCCAATCCATTTTTCATATACCTGCCAACTAATCTTCCTTCTGGGCAGGTCTGCTTATGTCCCTCCTCTGCTAAACATCTTCAGTGTCTCCCTATCACCTACCCAGTAAAGTTCCAACTCCTCTGCCTGGTGTTCCAGATGTTTTCTAATCTGCCATCTCTCTCTACCTTACCATTCTTATTGTATAGTAAGTACTCTTATCCATGGACCCTGAGCTCAAGTAAAATTGGAGTATTCTTGTCTTGAACTCACTATCTGCTTTCCTAATTCTATGCCTTTGCTTATAGAATTTTCTATGCCTAGAGTGTCCTCTCTTCCCTCACCTCCATCCTTTGCCTATTGAATCTCTACTGCTCCCATAAAACTCATCTGAAATGTCCATTCTTTGAGGAAGCCTTCTCAAATCTGCCGGACCCCTAGAACTCACATAGCATTTTGTTCGGGCCTCTCTAATGCCATGTATGATTGTGTAATACAGTTGTCCATGTTAGGAGCATATCTCCCTACTGACTCCACGGGAATGTCTTATTGACAATTGGTGTCTCCTGCCCAGTAAGGGCTTGGGTGACCTCTGCTGCTATTAGTACTGCAGGTCTGGTGTTACTGACTCAAGTGGGATGAGCAGGAGGATGAGGGCAAGAACAGTTTTCCTTCAGGTTCAGAAGTTGGGTTCACCAATGTCCTTAGCTTGAAAAAAAATGATCTCTTGACAGAAATTCAGTTATAAAACTATGAGTATCAATGAGTAATGTCAGAGAGAGGGGAGATAAAAGGCTAAGCTCCATTGTAAACCATGTCCAAAGAAACACATAAGTGTTACCTTCTCTGGGACTTGGTTCCATCTCTTGTAAAATGAAGCTGGATTGGGTAACCTCTAATGTTCCTTCCAACTTGAAATATATTATTCTATTTTTGTTATTTGAACTGAGACATAGGGAAATAATTATCACAGAAGAAGGATTCCATTCTACATATATGCTATAGTGATTAGTACCCTAGAATCTAAGAGGCAGCTAGGTGGCACAGTAGATAAGAGTGCTGGAACCAGAGTCAGGAAGACCTGAGTTCAAATCTAGCTTTAGACACCTGATAGCTGTGTGATCCTGGGCAAGTCACTTAACCCTATTTGCCTCAGTTTCTCATCTGTAAAATGAGCTGGAGAAGGATACAGCAAACCACTCTGGTATCTTTGCCCAAAACAAAACAAAACAAAACAAAATAAAACCCAAATTGGGTCATGAAGAGTTGGACATGATTGAAAAAATGACTAAACAATAACAAATCCCCTAGAATCTAAGATGGCAGATAGAAAATGTGTCTTACGTTTATTGGTATCCTTTTGTGTATTCTTAATGTATGCAGAAAACTTGGCAAAGATGTCGGACCCCACATCAAAGGACTCCATATACTTGGGACTCAAACGTGGATACCTTAGGAGAAAAAAAGATATGCCCCCAAATAGGCTTTAGTCAAATTATCAACTTTATCCCCCTGGGTTTTGGAGGAACACTGAAGCAAAACAACCAATATATCTATCGGTTGTTAATCACAACTCCTAGAGTCCATGTCCTACTGGGACAGATGAAGGAATCACCAAGGAATGTGTCCTTCTATTTCTTGGGCCACTATGCAAATGGACTTTGTAAATCTATATCTGCAGTTAGGCCTGCTACAACCCCTTTGCTTCCAATTCAGTCTGGTTCTCCAGATCTGAAGAAGGCATTTCCCTTATAGAATTGATGTCATACACGGGAGTTAAGTCCCCAAGCCAGCCCACCTCATTCTCTGAAATGAGAAAGAAGGAAGAGAGGATAGATCAAGATAGAGAGGTCTCAAGGTATACAGGAAGGGGAAAGATGGTCATTATCTCAGCAGAGCAAAGGGGGACATAATCTAAAAGAGATAGGTAGAATAGGGGCTGAGAGAGGAAAAAGTTTGGAGTACTCAGTTGGGAGACAGTGTGATAGGGAATGAATCCAAGATGAATAAAAGGATCAGTCAGCACTCATGAGGTCTCAGCTGAGATTAGACGGCACATATACGTAGTGAACAATTTCCTGATTTTCTCCAGTATGCTCAAAAACTCCAAAGGCACACAGAAAGTATTCAGTATTCATAAAGTATTCAGACCCAGAGTTGTAGTTTTCCAGCATGGGAACCCACAGTGAAAGGAC
The DNA here is from genome assembly GCF_900497805.2 of Vombatus ursinus. NCBI lineage: Eukaryota > Metazoa > Chordata > Mammalia > Diprotodontia > Vombatidae > Vombatus > Vombatus ursinus. The sequence goes on along the minus strand of NW_020944054.1, from coordinate 1,147,764 downwards.
ATGGGGGAGGACAACACCTTGTGGAAATGGCAGATTTACAAGGGCCAAACTGGGCTGGGAAGGCAGTGAAGCCAAAGAAGGGTGATGGACTAGGAAAAGAAATTCAAGATGGGGGGACTTGGGGTGCCACAAAGGCCAGGGGCAGGCTCCCTCCCAGGAGTGAGGAGGTGGGACAGGATCAGAGATGGGCATCTAAGCATTCAGGATCTTCAAGGTGAAGCAGTTTCAGGTGGTGACTCAGATCTTGAGTGTGATCTACCCTGTAGGTAGTTAAGGTAGAATCCATCTACGGCAGGGCTTCTTAACATGGGGTCTGTGAAATTGCTTTTTTATACATATTTTGATAACTGCATTTTGCTATAATTGGTTTCCCTTAAAATCCCAATTATTTTATTTATTTTATTCATTAGTTTTTTTTTATTTTTTTTATTTTGTTTTTATTTATTTATTTATTTAAAAATAGAGAAGGCATCCATAGGCTTCCCAGACTGCCTGCCAAACGGGTCCATAACACAGGAAAAGTTATGAACCACTGAACTAGAGGAAATGGGAGGTGAGGGTGTTAGAAGGTTGGGGAAGAGAGGCAGGCCATAACCAGGTGCTAAGGTCAACCAGGATGAAAGGAGAATATCTCAGAGGCGAGGGGAACTAGAACTCAAAGCCAGTTTGGGTGTTCACCTGCAAGGGAGGGAAACTGAGGCAGTTCATTTCAAAAGTAATGGTAACAGGAAGATAATCCTTCAAAGGAGACAGCCTAAAGCTATGAATGTGGGTGTGGAAAGATGAGTGAGCAACTGGAGGGTCCCATGCAGAAAGGATGCCTGCCCATGTGGTGTGTTTAGGGCAAAGCCAAGTTTGACAGAAGGGTCTGGCCGTAGACAAGGGTCTATCACAGGAAGAGTATCCCTTCCTCATGTTATAAAAACATAAGACACTCAGATGAAAGTAGGTCTGCCCCATCTCACTGTGACCACTGGGCTCATTATAAATACCCTATGTGACCCCGCTTTTACTTCCAAGATCAAGTATAAAATCTTCTCCAGATAAGACAAATCGGCACAATTAGTATCATTTCCCACTCTTCGGGAAAATGAGCAAGTGGTTATTTACAAGAATATCAAGAGAATAAAAGAGACGTCTGGCCCTTAAACTCCATAGCCCTAGAAGTGAGTGAGTCAGAGGTTTTGAGGGGTGAACAAACGGAAGAGTAAATTCAATTGATCCACTTATGGCAGGGAAGGACGGGAAAAATTCTGTACCTTGGAGGAGCCAGGACCTGCTCTAGAAACTCCTCGATTTTAATGAAGTCTGTCTTCAGTTCCTTGTTAAACAACAAGAAAGGAGGACTGGTTCCCGGGGCTAGTTCTTTCAGTTCTATAGGTTTCCTAGAGGGATTGGAAAGAGAGGGTTATTTGCCAAAAGGGTCAGACTCACCTGGGTGCATGCAGTGGCAAAATTCTTCCTGCAGTGGGAACCAGATGAAAATGTAATTGGGAAATGTTAAACAAAATAAATAAAAATGCAATGAAACACTGTTGTTGTTTAATCGTGTTGGACTCTCTGTGACCTCATTTGGGATTTTCTTGGCAAAGATACCAGAGTGGTTTGCCATTTTCTTCTCCAGCTCATTTTACACATTTACAATTCACAGAGGAAACTGAGGCAAAGAGGGTTAAGTGACTTGCCCAGGATCACAACAGCTACTAAGTGTCTGAGGCCAGATTTGAACTTAGGTCTTCCTGACTCCAGGCCCAGCACTCTATCTACCACACCACCAATAGATCATGTTAATTCGTGATTTTCTAAGTCAATATGAGACCTGCAGGGATCCATTTCTATTTGAGTTTGATACCACTGATTTAGACACTAGAGAAGCCACCTACACATTACCTAAGGAGATTACAGAATAAACTGTGAGAGCAACAAATGAGAAGGTCTACCTACTCAGGGCTAATAGAAGGTCAAGGACTTCCACCAAATAAAGAAAACTGATGATCACTTTATACTTTTTGATAGTTGTTCATAAATTATTCTGTCCCTTTACCTCTCCTTTTGGTCAATTTTACTCTTTGTGTACATCTGTCAGCAGGCAGATAACCAGCCAGTTGGTCAAGTACCTATTAAGTACTTTCTATGTACCACTGCTGGAGCTACAAAGCAAGTCAGAACCAGTCCATGCCCCCAAGGAGCTCACAGTCTAATGGGGGAGACAACATGCAAACCTGTACAAACAAGCTAGATAACGGATTAATTGGAAATAATCAAGATGGAAGGCACTAGAATGAAGAGCAATTGAGAAAGGCTTCCTGTAAAAGGTGGGACTTGAAGGAAGCCAGGGGAGCTGAGAGGCAGAGATGAAGAGGGAGAGTGTTCTAGTTTGGGGGACAGAGAGAGAAAATGCCCAGAGTTAGGAGACAGGGTGTTTGTTTGAAGAATAAGGACGGCGTTGCTGGATCATAGAGTGCCTGCAAAGGAGTATGGTCTAAGAAGACTGGCAAAATAGGAAAAGGCCAAGGTGTAAAGGGCTTTAAAAGCTAAAGGGAAGATTTCAATAGCAGGGTAACATAGTCAGACCTGAGCTGTAAGAACATCACAGATCGGATACTTCACTCACCTAGGGTGAGCACAAGTGGGGAGTCAAGGATGACATTGAGCCTGGATGATTGAGAGGATGGGTGGTGCCTTTGATAGCAATCTGCTAGTTGAGAAGAGAGGAGGCTTTGGGGGGAAAGATAATGAGTTCTTTTTTGGACATAAGGAGTATGAGATGCCTTTGGGACATTCAGGCAAATGAAGATGCAAACCCAGGGATCAAGAAATAGGTTATGGTTGGATTAAAAAGACCTAGAAATCATCAGCATAGAAATGATAATTGAATCCATGGGGAGCTGATGAGATCACCAAGTGATAAGAGTATAGAGGGAGAAGAGAAGAGGGCCTAGAACAGAGGCTCAGAGTTAGTGGGCATGATCTGCATGAAAATTCAGTAAAGGGAACTGACAAGGAGTGGTCAGCAAAGTAGACAGAAAACCAGAAGAGAGTTAGTGTCCTGAAAACCTAGAGAGGAGGGAGTATGTATAAGGAGAAGGTGACCCACAGTGCCCAAGGCTGCAGAGAGGTCAAAGAGAATGAGGATGGAGAAAAGGCCATTGGTTTGATAACTTTGGAAAGATGATAGTGGCCTCATCATTCACTATCTTAAGTGAATGATGAGGCCAGACTACAGAGGGTTTAGAAAAGAGTGAGAGAAGTGGAGGCATCAAATGTGGAAAGCTTTGTCAAAGAAACATAGGACAATAGCTAGCAGAAATGGTTGAATCAAATGAGAATTTTTTTTAAGGATAAGGGAGACATGTGAGTGCTTGTAGGCAGCATGGAAGCAACCGATAGGTAGGGAGAAGTTGAAGATAAAACATTGGGAATGATAAGAAGGGCAGTCTACAGGAAAAAACAGGAGGGGATGGGATCATAGCTGTACTTAGAAGGACTGGCCTGGGCAAGAAGAAGGGCCAGAGACTAGACACCAGAATGGAGGAGGAAATAATGGAAGAAGACATATGAGTTATAGGAGATGATAAAGAGGAGAAAATGGGGAACCCATTGACTGGCCTCAGTTTTGGTTTTTTTTTGGTGGAGTATGATTCTAGGTCTTCAAGTGAGAGAATGGTGCAATGGGAGGCTTGAGGAATAGCAAGAAGGTTTGGAATAGCTGCTGTGGGTGTCCTGGCAAGCACAGGTTCCCCAAGACTTCCTGTGAAGGCTGAAGGGCAGTCATCCTGTCATCTGTGCCAGGGTCATCATCAGTGATCAAATTAAGTGATTTGAGAGGATTGCCTTGCTGCAATGAATGCCCAGTTATGATTAGATAACACAAATTCATAGTGGACCTTAGTCAGTAAATGGAATTTGGGAGATGATCCATCTTCTTTTCTCTGGGATTTAATTGAATTCAAAAAATATTTCTTGGGAGATAGTAAGATGAAAAACAATTATTTTAAAATTCCTCAAGGAATGTATAATCTATTAGGGGAATGTGACATGCACATGAATAACCAGAATACAAATGAGAAAGTGCATGGGAGAAGTCAAACCATGAGGGATGTGGATGGAGTCAGGGAGGTATAACTTAATATCTAGCCAAATAACCCAATACCATGGCTATCAGGAAGAGCCTACTCCAAATCCTGAGCCAGACACTTGGATGGGTTGTGTCACCCTGGGCAAAGGGTTAGTCTTTCTTTGAACCTCAACTGTCTCATCTATAAAATGAGGGTAATGAGAGTGCCTATTCCACAGGGTGGCTGTGATTACCAAATGAGATAATGCATGTGTAATCTGTGCCACCTTTCTATTTTTTCTTTATTTAATATTTTATTTTCCCCCCAATTACTGGGTTACCTTTTCAAATGACTATTTTCCTCTTGGCTTGGGCCAAAGTAGATTTGAAGAGAGAACCTGCCAAAATAGTATGTGATGATCCTGGCACACCATCCCCCTCAAAAGGGGTCTTGGGGAGCCTTGATGAAGCAATGCATAGAAATGGATAAAATGATAGGCCAGAGGACTATGAGGCCTGTACTCTGGTATAGGAGGTGAAAAGCCCTAAGCTCCTGCCCTGGGCACACAAGGTGAATTTGTACTTAAAAGGTATTCCAACTGTCCTTGGAGAGTAAATGTGGATGCTAGTGGCCTTGAGACAAGGAGGGCCTCCCTGTACAGAGACCTTAGAGCGGGGGGGCTGCTAGCCACTTGCTATAGAGGGGGCTTATGGTCAGAGATGGCCACTGGATCCCTCCCAATTCTGTAATTCTGGGGGAGGATTTAGAGGACAGAAACTAACTGGCCTCCAGATTCTAATGAGAATAATGAATAATGACAAGAATTGCAATTCAGATAGCAAAGTGCTTTACATGCATGATTTCATTTCATCCTCATAACAGCCCTGTAAATGGCACACTAATAAGTGTGTACTTATCTCCCTTTCTAGATCAATTAAGCAATCGGTCAACACCTACTATGAGAAGGCACTGGACTAAGTAAGCACTAGGGATAGACACACAATTCCTACTCATAAGGTACTTACAGGCCAAAGAAGAGACAAGGACATATACAAATGGATATAGCATAAATAGAAAGTAAACCAATATGTTACATGCAGACACACACACACACACACACACACACACACACATTAAGTACAAGGTGGTTTGGGAGGAAGGGCACTAACAGCTGGGGGAATCAAGAAAGGCTTCTTGCAGAAGATGGTGCCCAAGACCCATCTTAAAGGAATAAAGGGACTCTCTGGGGCAGTGGTAAGGAGACATGGGAAATAGCCAGGACCAAGGTAGAGAGCTTGGAGGTGGGGTGTCATGCATGAGTGAGAAACAGTGTCTTAATGGCAGATCATGGGAAAGGAAGGCTGGGAAAATGGGCTGGGGTCAGGCTGCAAAGGGTTGTAAATGCTAAATAGAGGTGATTCTATTTGATCCTAGAGGCAATAGGGAACCACTGGAGTTGGGTAAGCAGAAGAGTCACATGGTCAGATCTACATTTAAGGAAAATGACTTTGGCAGCAGAATGTAGGATAGACTGGGATGGTGAGAGACTTGAGGTGAGGAGAACTATTAGGAAGCTGTTGTGATGATTGAGGTGAGAGGTAATGAGGATTTAAACTAAGGTCGTAGCTGCGTGAGTGGAGAGAAGGCTCTGGATGCAAGAGATATGTTGTGATGGTAGACATGTCAAGGCTTGGCAACTGATCAGATATGGGGTGGTGAGGGCAACTCAGAAGCTGAGGAGAATGCCAACTATAAGAACCTGAGGCACTGGAAAGATTGGCAGAGATTAGGCAGTAATTAGGCAGAGAGAGGGAAAGATAACAAGTTCCGTTTTAGACCTGTTGAGTTGTCCTCAGATAAGGAAGCTGAGACAGACTTTAGGTGACATGCTCAGGGTCACACAGCTAGGAAGTTTCTGAGGCTGGATTTGAACCCAGGTCTTCCTGACTACCAGTCCAGTTCTTTGTTTCCAATGCTACACTGCCTATGGAGGCTGATGGAGTCTTCACAGATCTTGTTTCCCAGGTTTCTAGGCTTACCTGCAACTGGGAAAGACCAGTGACATCAGCTTGGGGTGGGATGGAAACTTCAATAACTGAACATGTTTCTTCATGTGCCTCATATTGTGCACTAGTGTCTAATGTAGGGGGTGAGGGCCGACCTGTGATTTTATTGGTGTAGGGATTTTCCTAAGTGCATACTCCTTTAACATAGTGCTGGGCATGGCATAAGTACATAACAGAAGTAGCTTGTTATAGAGAGTTCCCTGGGACACTGAGGGCTTAAGTGATTAGGCCAGGGTCCTTGTGTCAGAGGTAGGATTTGAATCCAGGTACTCCTGGCTTTAGGCAGCTGGGTAGTGAAGTTGCTAGAGTGCTGGGCTTGGAGTCAAGAAGACCTGAGTTCAAATCCAGCCTCAGAAACTTCCCAGCTATGTGACCTTGGACAAGTCACTTAACCTCTGTTTGCCACTGGAGAAGGAAATGGCAAACCACTCCAGTTTCTTTGCCAAGAAAACCCTATGGATATAGGTCCACGGGGTCATGAAGCATCAGACCCAACTGAAAAACTGGCTCCAAGTGCTCTATCCCACACTCAATGCTCCCTTTCAACATCTATCTTGTAGTAAAAGATCTTTTTGAAATGACCTAATGTGAAGTGACGCTCTAGGTTCCACCAAAAGCGAAGGTCACATAACATGCTAGATTATCACCAGTTGAACCTGAGAAGTCCTATGGTGGCATGATATGCCATTCTCCCAGTCTTGTCATAACTGGGCCAAGCACAGGGTCGAGGCAGTCCTTCACTTCTGTCTCGGTCAATCTTGGGCCCCATTATCAAACAGGTCCTGCTTTCTCTCACCTGGTCATGTCAACAGTTGTCACATTGAACTTGACTCCTTTCAACCAGAGGACCATGAAGAGGCGCTGGCAAAAGGGACAATTTCCAATGCTCTCCCCATCAAAACCAGCCTGTCAAGGGATGAAAAAGGAAACATAAGACATCTTTAGCTGAAAGTGGAGAAAAAAGCAACTCCACAATCTTGTTTTCATATTTAAAATAGAGAGTGTAGCAAGTTAATCCCAAAAGTTTAGCTAAATCAATGAGCGCTTATTAAGTGGTTTACTGTGTACCCAGCCTGTGCTAATCAGTGGGGATCCAAAGAAGGGCAAAAATGGCTCCCAACTTGGAGGAGCTCACATTCTAATTGGGGAGACAACATGCAGACACATATATACAAATAAGATGGAGATAGGGTAAATGAAAGGTAATCTGGGAGGCGAATGGAAGGGCGGACAGGGGAGGGAAGAGGAGAAGATCTGAGCTGAGTGGAAGCCAGGGAAGCCAGGAGGTGGAGGTGAGGAGAGGGAGCATGGCAGGAATGGGGGATAGTCAGTGAAGAGCGACAGAGACAGAGAGTATCACATGTGAGTGGAGTATGACGTAGGAGAGGGCCGGGTTATGAAGAGATTCCAAAGCCAAACAGAGGATTGTATATTTGGTCCTAGAGCAAAGAGGGAAACTGGAGTTTATTGAGGAGAGCAGCCTACTCAGACCAACACTTTGGCAGCCGAGGAAGATGGGCTGCAGGAGAAAAAGGCTTGAGGCAGGGAAGGCCAGCAGCAGCAGTTTGGGCAGAAGGTGACGAGGGCATGAATCAGAGTGGTGGCAGTGTTAGAGCACCTAGATGAGAGCTAGTACAAAGGTAGACATGCCAGGCATTGCCAAGTGATTGGCTATGTGGGATGAGTGCAAGTGAGGAACAGAGGATGTTAGCAAGGTTGTCAGCCTGGGTGACTGGGAGATTGGTGGTAGTCTTGGCAGTAATAGAAAGGTTCAGAAGAGCGGAGGGTTTGGGGGGAAAGATAGAATTCTGTTCCAGACATGTTGGGTTTAAGATGACTACAGGACATTCTGTTTGAGATGTTTGAAAGGCATTTGGAGATGTGAGATTGGAGGTCAGGAAAGATGGTATAGCTTATAAAGGAAGGAAGTCATTTTCATAGAGATGATGGGAGCTGAGATCACCAAGCAAGGTAATCTAGAGGAAGAGGGCCAGGTCAGACCTTTGGGAGATACTTAGAGTTACTGGACACGACCTAGCTGAAGATCCAGCAAAGGAGACAGAGGAGTGGTCAGACAGGTAGAAGGAGAACCAGGAGAGAGAGAGAGAGAGAGAGAGAGAGAGAGAGAGAGAGAGAGAGAGAGAGCAGTGTCAGAGAGAAGCTTGAGAGTATCCAAGAGAAGAGAGTGATCGATAGTGTCAAAGGCTGCAGAGAAGTCAAGAGGGAGAACTGAGAAAAGGTCATTAACTTTAGCAATTGAGATGATTAGTAACCCTGAAGAGAGCAGTTTTGATTGAATGACATCAGATGCCAGATGCATCAGTGGTTTAGGCCACTTTTTGTCTTGCCTAGCTTCCTGGGCAGCTTTATTACCTAGTCATTTGACAGCTAGACTTGATTGGTGGGGTTACAATACAAATATTTGGTAGGCCCTACTGGGACTGTCCTTTTAGAAAATAATTCATGCTTGTGTATATATTCTGCTGCATTTCAGTGTGTTGTAGAGGAAGCAGAATGCCTTCAGTAGGGAGAGGGGATGGATGACCATGGCCTCTAGTTCCACAAACCTACTCGTAGGCTCTCCTAGCCAGCCATTTTCATGCATACGTAGGGTATGTGTGTGTTACCACGTAGGTTATATGTGTACACATGGGTTGGTCTAAATGTGGCTCAAAGGGAGCCATTAATAGATATTTCTGGAGTCTCCCTTCTCCAAGGGAGTTTTGCTACCTGTCAAGCAGGGAGCAAGAGATTGGGGCCATGAAGTTGACCACTTCCCTCAGAGAGGGAAGGCTGGGCTAAAAATAATATCTGTCACCTAGTCCCATTATATTGCTAGTCTAAGGGAAATAATTTTTTTTTTTAGGAAAATAATTTTTTTAGGTTCGAAGTATGCTCCTGTGGCCGTTATCCCTTGATGAGGAGTGCCCTAAACCAGAGGTGTCAAACACAAGGTTCATGGCCTGAATGTAGCCCGCAACACTCCCCAGTACAGTCTGAACCAGATCAAAATGGAATTGGGAAATATTTTTAAAAAACAAAAATACAATAAAATGTAGATAACATTACATTTTAAAACTAAGTTGAAATGTGGCCCACGGGGATCTTTTTCTTTTAACCAATTAGTGGCTCCCATTTCTATCTGAGTTTGACAGCATTGCCCTAAGCCCTGTCTGAAGGCTTGACCCCCTTTCCACCAATGCTAGTCACACAAAGACTATTACATAGAGCGAATAGCAAATAAACACATTTCTCCAACCTCATAGCAAAAAGTCAGAGAAGTTATACTAATTCGAATATACCAGACAATACCCAGAATGAGTTCTTCCACTGGGAATGAGATAGCTCATCCAGGGGGAAATTCCCCTGTCACTAATGTACCCCATTAGTGCCAGGAATAGGCACGTGATCGAGGTGCCAGCTCCTCTATGTGCCTCTATGGTCTTTCTCTCCCTCCAGGTACTTCTCTCTGAAGAGATCTTGGAAGCACATGTGACCCATCTTGAAGCTGGAAGCCAAAACAAGAATTTCTTCTCTCCCAAGCTCACTCTCAACAACTCTACAATAGGCTTGAGCCCTGGGTTACACTCATGTTGTCTTCCCTGACAGAATGTAAGCCTCTTTGAGAAAAGCGCTTGCTATATACTAGGTCTTTAATAAATGCTCCTTGATTGACTCATTGATACCTGATGAGTGGGCATCCAGCTTTTCCTTGCATATCATAGCATTTAGGGCTGGACAGATCTGAGAAGTCATCTAGTCCTAGCCCCTTATTCTGTAGGTGAGGAAACTGAGGCCAAGAGAGGTTAAGTGACTTGTCAGAGGGCATGCAGATAGGCAGCAGCAGAGCTAGGATTTGAATCCAGGTTCTCCCTGTTACAAAAGCAAGGTTTTGTTTTGTTTTTTTTCCTATTGTATCAAGCTACCTCCCAATATGTACCTATATCTTTCAATAAATAGCATTAGGATATGTGACTTGGTATTTCCTCCCTACGGACAGACCATATAACCATTCGCTCAGCAATCTTTTGCTATAAAAGGGAGCAAATAGGGGAGACTAATTACCTCTCCCACCTCTGAAAATTAGCACCTTGAACCCAGAACATTGTTCCCAGGTTCTTCTCCTAAGGCGATTCTCTGTACTTCCATGAATTTACACATACTCTTCCCTCAATCCCTGGCCCACCCCTCCATATACCCAAATGTCTTCATTCCTCCTCCCCCCAAATGCCACACTTGCTTGAAATCATAGCACTGAGTTGGCTGCCTCCTCAAAGCCTTTCCAGTCTGCTGGCCAACTTTCATTTGGTCCTTGCCATTGCTGGCTAGTCCTTTCGAAATCTCTCATTGATTGCCTGGCACACCATCCAATTGTGGCTACTGGTCCATCGCCAGATTTCTCTGTGGAATTGCCTAATCGCTTCCCCATCTCCATCGATGTCAGTCAGACTCGAGCTTTACTGAGACGTTCTCAGGGACCTTAAGCTCACACACTCCCCAGGGCCCATTGTGTCTTTAGTCTCTCCCTCTTTTTTCACATCCTTATTCCCTTCTGCCTACATTCAGAGGAACCTTTTCTTAAAAACAACAACAACAACAGCGACAACAGCAACAACAGCAGCAGTAGCAACAACACACCAAACCCTGCACTTAATGCTGCTTCCCTCTCTTGTTACTTTTCTATTCTTTCTCCTTATGAAAATGACACTCCCTCTCTTGGTCTGTAAGGAGAGAAAATTGTAAGGAGAGAACATTGACTCTAACCTCATTTCCCAGAGCTTAGCACCCTACTGTTAAGAGAATGGCAGATTTGGGGCTACAAAAGGATGTACCAGCAGATGGGAAGTGATCAGATGCAAAGGACATGAAAGCAGTTGGTGCCACCAAAGGCATATAGCCATGAAAACACTACAGCTTGATTCTGGGTACTTGGGCCAAGGTAGGCCTCTCCAGCTGCTATGGGACTGATTCTACTCCAGCCCAAGATGGCAGCAGATAAATGGAAGATGTGTGCGATGTGTTTGGTGCATTCAAAGGAAAACACCTGCCCCATATTGCTTCTCTGGAGAGTAGAGGTATCAGTAAGCCTCTGGAGCTTGGAGGTATCGCCTTTTTTTTTTCTTCTTTTTTAAATCTCTGGAAAGAGATAGAAAAAAGCCAAATAACATCTTTGTGGTATCTGACCATCTTACCAGGTATTCAGAGGCAGACCTAACCAGCAACCAGAACCTTTCTACATTGACCAAAGTGTGGGAGAAGAATTTTGCCGTATGTCACTTCCCAACCAGGATCCATTCTAATGAAGGTCAAGATTTTGGAGGTAGTTGTTCAGGGAAGTGGAGTTGCCAAAGATACCTCACCATCCACAAGGAGCCCCCGCCCCACGCCCCCTGCCCCCATTGAGACTGAGTAGGCTAGCACCCTCCTAACCATGTTGGGTGCCCTGAGGCCTAAGCAGAAGACTCAGCCTGGGGTACCGCTTACGTGGGCATTAGTCTATGCTCTAGAACTGTGATCAAAATAAATTTACTCAGTGTTATTAAAAGGAAACAATTTAATAAAAACACACACTGTTATTTGCCAGGGCAGCAATGCTTGGTCAGAAGGAAATCCTGCAGAGCAGTGGGAACAATGCCAAATCTCAGGAACACCAACCCCATACACGCTGGGCTTTTTCCTGCCTCAGGAGATGAAGAAGCCTTAGGACCAACCCCATTTGTAAGCTGACCTGGTCCCTTTAAGGAGAAAGCAGCCCAGGCCCCAGAAGCATTGGATATATCTCCCATACCTGCTGATGTTCGGGCTAAACCCACATTTGTCAGTTACTTGGTGTTTTGGAGTCTCATAGTATAGAGGACAGTTCCTCACTATTCTGTTTCATGAAATATCTTTGTTTTGAGTTTATGTCTTCCAGAGCAACACCCCCACCCCCACCTCCCAGTTTGTTATGGTAGAAAAGAAGCATTGGCTAGGGCCTCCCAAACCACACTTTTCAACAGACACAGAGTTGAGGTATACCTCAAACCTCAGTCTCACTCTCAGGGGCCCACATTTGAAGGGAGCCTGGGCTATACTTGCTTTAGGCCTGGTTCACCAGCCACCTTCTCCAGGACTCCTTTCCAAACCGTGGTCCCTTGTCACTACTTGCCAGTTCTTCTTTTAATCTCTCATTGATTGCCTGGCACACTACCCTACAGTGGTTACTGGATGGCTGCCAACCTTCTCTTCTCCAAGTTCCTAATCTCTCCACCCTCTCATCCCTCCTCTGCCATCTAGACTTGGGCTTTACTGAGAGGTTCTCAGGAGCTCTGACCTCACACATTCTATTCCTCCTATCTTCAGCTTGCTTCCTTCTTTTCTACCTTATTCCCTTCCACCTACAAACACTCAGATCTCTCCTGGCCTGGGGAAAAAAAAAACAGGACAAAACAAAACAAAAAAACAAACAAACCAAAAAAAGCACCAACCCACAACAAACCCTGCACTCGATGCTCTATCCCCCTCCTTACTAAGGAATTATAATCGGGCTGGGGTGAGGGGGACTAATTGGCACTTGTTTTATCACTGTTTAAGGAATTTTTATTACAGCAAGAATTTTATAATTCAAATTATGTTTCCTTGCTCAGCTATCAATTCTGTTACCTAAAACAGCAGTGATATTCTGAGCTTTTCTACAATAAAGAATTACAAAGTTAAAGACAGGAATGCTTCAGTTCCTCATCTGTCAAATGAGCTGGAGAAGGAAACGACAAACCACTCCAGTACCTTTGCCAAGAAAACCCCAAATGGGGTCACAAAGAGTTGGACACGACTGAAACGACGGAACAACAACAACAACTGTGCTGAAAATTCCCCACCCCCACCCCCACCCCCCACCCCATCTATTAAACATTAATTTGTTTTTAAATTTTACTATTTTTTGGGTTTCTTTTCTTTTTTTTTCCTTTTTTTTTCTTTTAAATCAATAAGTAATCTAGGACTAGCATTTAAGTTTGCTAGACCTGGCATCTGCTTGGTACATCAAGTTCAAAGTTTCCTTCCCATTTTTCTTTAGTTTGCAATGTTTTTTTTTTCCCCCACAATAGACATTTTTCTTCAGACGAAGCTGGGGTTCCATTTCTCATCCCTCATCTTTTCTTTTAAACAGCGGGCACATCGGCAGCACTGTTCACGGCTTTCTGGGCAGCCTCTTTCGCCTGGTGAGCTTGCAGCACCGCCACAGCTTCATCGACCTTAGAGCGCAGAGACTCAGGAGACTCCAGCATGTGAAGAAGCTCGGAGTTGTCGATTTCTAGCAACATGCCCGTGATTTTTCCGGCCAGAGTAGGGTGCATGGCCTGAATGAGTGGAAACAGGCGTTCACCCAGCATCTGCTTCTGCTCTTGTGGAGGGGCAGATGCCAACATAGAAGCAGTTAAAGGTTCCTGACCTTGCACGTGAACGGCAGGCTGCTGCATGGTGACCTGCGGTTGAGCATTAAGATGCTGTTGAGGATTGCGAACACCAGCAGCATATTTATACTGTGGAACCGAGCGGACAGCAGGAGTACCTGCGGCAGCCGCCCCCGCTGGACGTGGACCCATGGTCTGAGTCGAGGTGTTGGCCACACGTGCGGACACCACTCTCGGCACCTGTGAAGAAGCTGGTCTCAGGGTACTGAATGGCGGCCTGGGAGCCGCTGGGCGGATAGCACCGGGCATGTTCTGGAATGGATGAGGTCTGGCGCCCTGGGGGGTCCAGCGAGGACTCGGTCTGAGAGGAGAGATTTGGCTAGCAGGATAGTAGGCAGCGCGGTTCTGAGTCTGAGGAATAGCTGCCATGAAGTAACCTGAAGGAGGCTGATAAGGGTTGATCACAGGGTTGGGCACAGCTCTGACACTGGCCATTCTCTGCATGTACTGGTTTGTGAGGTGAGCCTGCCGCTCCTCTTTGCGCTGGGCTAAAGCTATATACAAGGGCTTGGTGGCCACGATCCTGCCATTCATTTCAGTGACAGCTTTGGTGGCTTCCTCCGGCGAAGAGAAACACACAAAGCCAAAGCCTTTGCTGCGGCCCCCTTCCATCATCACCTTTGCGCTGGTGATTGTACCAAATGGGGAGAACTCTTTCCGCAGACGCTCGTCATCGATCCCATCATCGAGATTTTTCACATACAGGTTTACCCCCTGGTACCTGGTGATCCTGTCCTGCTTCATCTGTTCAAATTTGCGCTTGAGTTCAGTCTGGCGCTCCACTTTCTTCTGAGCCCGGCCCACATAGATTTTTTTCCCATTCAGTTCTTTCCCATTCATCTCATCTACAGCCTTTTGGGCATCTTCATGCCTCTCAAAATTCACAAAGCCAAACCCTTTGGACGTGCCACTTTCATCAGTCATTACCTTGACGCTCAAAGCGGGTCCAAACTTACCAAAGAGCCTCTTAAGTCTCAGATCGTCCATGTCCTCGCCAAAATTCTTGATGTACACGTTGGTGAACTCTTTGGCTCTGGCCCCGAGCTCCGCCTCTCTCTCCTTGCGGGATTTGAAGCGCCCCACGAAGACCTTGCGGTCATTGAGCAGCATCCCATTCATTTTGTCAATGGCCCTCTCGGCAGCCTCTCGGGTCTCAAAGTGTACAAATCCATAGCCCTTGGACCCATTTTCATCACATACCACCTTGCAGGACAGGATGTTGCCGAAGGCGGAGAAGGTATCGAACAAAGCCTTGTTGTCGATGGACTTGTCTAGGTTTTTGATGAAGATGTTGCCCACGCCGCTTTTGCGGAGGGAGGGGTCCCTCTGGGACCACATGATGCGCACCGGCTTGCCCTTGATGACATCGAAATTCATGGTCTCCAGGGCTCGTTCGGCGTCGGCCGGCTGCTGGAAGTTGACATAGGCGTAGCCCAAGGAGCGCCGGGTGATCATGTCCCTACAGACACGGATGGAGAGGATGGGCCCGGCCGGGCTGAACTTCTCGTACAGCATCGCCTCGCTCACCTCGGGGTGCAGGTCCCCCACGTACAGCGAGGCCGTGGGGTAGCTGGGGGCGCTGGGATGCATCTCGCCGCCGCCGCTGCCTCCCGACGAGGAGGAAGGAGGAGGAAGAAGAGGAGGAGGAGGAAGAGGAGGGCCACAGACTACTGCCGCCGCCGCCGCCGCCTCCGCGAGCTTTCCGGCAAGAGGAAAGAAACGGGTGGGGGGGCCGCAGTCTGGAGCCGGGGTGGGGGCTGGGCGGGGGGAGGGGAGGGGAGAGAGGGCGAGCGCGGAGGGACAAAAATCTACCGGAATCGGAATCGAAATCGAAATCGAAAACGGCTCCACGGCGGCGCAGCAGAGGGGGCGGCGGCAGAGGGGGCGGCGACAGGGCCAGGGGCGGCTCGCTCGCTCCTTCTCTCGCTCCCTCCGCTGGGGGCGGGGGCGCTGAGGCGGCCTCGGGAGCTGGGGAGGTGGCCGTGGTCCTGGCCGGGTCCCGGGGCCCGGGGACCGGGGGGCCTGGCGCGGGCGAGGGGCTCGCCCTCGGTGGTGCATTCCTAGGGGAGGGGGGACCACAGACAAGATGCTCGGGGGCGGGGGGGGGGGGCGCCTCGGGTTTTGACGAAGATGCTCTGTCATTTTTGGTCCATAGTAAACGTGGGCTTGGACCCGAGCACACAGCCGCACTCCCAGCACTCGCCGCCAGGCTTGTCGAGCGGCCTGATGGGCGCCCGGTGAATGGGTGCTGACCGCGATCAATTCCCAAACAGATTTTTTTTTTTTTACCTTTACTTTACATTAAATTTTTTTAAAAAAATTACTGTGATGCAGTGTACTAAGCCCTGGGCCAGGAGTCAGGAAGACCCGAGGTCAAATCCAGCCTCAGACTAACTGTGTGGCCCTGGGGAAGTCACTTCACCTGTCTGCCTCATTTTCCTCGATTGTGAAATAGGGATAATAATAGTACCCACCTCCCAGGATCAAATGGGAAAATACTTGTAAAGTGCTGAGTGCTTGGCACATAGTAGGTGATGTATGAATGTTTATTTCCTTCCTTCCTTCCTTCCTCCCTTCCTTTCCTCCCTCCCTCCTTCCCTTCCCTTCCATTTCCTTCCTTCCTTCCTTCCTTCCTTCCTTCCTTCCTTCCTTCCTTCCTTCCTTCCAGCTATGTGACCCTGGGCAAGTCACTTAACCTCTGTTTGCTCATCTGTAAAATGGGGAAAATGATAGCACCTGCCTCATAAGATTTTTGTAAATAATAAATGGCATGACCTATGTACAGCACTTTGCAAACCTTAAAGCACCACATAAACATTGTTGTTTTTCAGTCATATCCAACTCTCTGTGACCCATTTGTGGTTTTCTTGGCAAAGATACTGGAGTGGTTTGCCATTTCCTTCTCCTCCTTATTTTACAGATGAGGAAACTGAAGCAAACAGGATGAAGTGACTTGCCCAGGGTCACACAGCTAGTAAGTGTCCAAGGCCAGATTTGAACTCAGGAAGATGAATCTTCCTGACTCCAGGCCCAACACTCTATCCACTGTGCCACCTAGCTGTCCATATAAACACTAGTCATAGTTGTCAGCGTAGTCATCATCATCATCATCATCATCATCATTCCTCTAAAGCAGGATCAGATTTGCAAGTTTGTGACCCCAAGTATATGTGAACATAGAATACTTGCTTTAGGCTGTAAATTTACAGAGCAAACTTAATTATTCAGAATGCCAGTGTTCCAAGGTTACCATGGGAGAGTATGGCCACAACTGATCATCCTCCGGGGTCTGTAGTCTGAAAACCATCCTATAGGCATAGCTGTGAAGTCTCCAGAGGGGAAAGGAAGAAAGGATAGGTGTGCTGCCCTTGTCCATCATGCTTTAGAGGTGTCATGAGGCCCTCAGATATGGCATCTGCCCAGCCCTCAGTGAGAAGAAGAGAAGGACTAGTTAGACTGCCACTACCACCTGTTGCCCATCCTAGGACACCTCAGGTCCAACCAGATGCTGTCCATGGAGTGCTAGGTGGTGCAGGGGACGGAGAGACAGAGTGATGCCTCCCCCAGTTGTCTATGCAAGGGGGCCCCCAGGCTTCCTGAATCTCTTTCTTATGGATCCAGGTGGTGGAGGGGATGATGTGGCTGAGGCCATGCTACCCTCTATGGTCTATCACAGGTGGCCTCAGGGCTTCCCTGAGAATTTTCACAATGCCTTGGTTGGTGCAGGAGATGAAAGAGATAGAATAGCTACACATTTTTTTTTCCTTTTTTGGTGAGGCAATTGGGGTTAAGTGACTTACCCAGGGTCACACAGTTAGTAAGTGTCAAATGTCTGAGGCTGGGTTTGAACTCAGGTCCTTCTGACTCCAAGGCCAGAGCTCTATCCACTGCATCACCTAGCTGCCCCTAATAGCTACACATTTAAGGACATCTCAGATACTCCCTGATAATCTTCATGGACTTTTGCTTGGTGCATGAACCTGAATTTTTTGCCCATCCAAGGTGGTCTCAAGGCCTCTGTGGTCTCCAGGGAGATCAACCAATAAGCCATCACGAAGGCCTCAGACCATTCCTGAGAATCTACTGGCAGCTTTAGTTGAGGTTACAGAAGGAAGATCTGGTGCAATGACCCACCCCAGGAGGTCTCCCATCCTCCCTGAGAACCTCCTGGCAGTTTTGGGTAGGGAAGGAGAAGAGAGAGCTACCCCACTGTTGCAAGCAAGGCTATCTCAGGGCACCCCTGAGGGGAGATGGAGGGGTTTGAGAGGATCTGTCCTCCTATGTGCCCTCAGGGTCACTGCGACTGGGGCCATAGAGACCCCCTGCCCTCACCTCCTAACTCTTTACTAGGTGGCCTCAAGGTTCACTCCAACAGCCTCAAGTGGAGAGTCCAGCAGGGGAGGGGCTGGAGGATCTGAAAGGTCACTCTTTCAAATGGGGAGAGCATAGTTCATTAACTTGAATGCTACGCATTAAAATGTTGAAAGAGTAAAAATGTTCTGCCTTCTGCCCCATCAAAAAATGGGAAGGGGGGAAGGCTTGTCAGATTTTTATTAGTCTTTCTACACTCCAAAGTCTTCCTGCAGCCTCCTCCATCTCCCTGCACCCTGCTTCTCCCCCTGCCACCTCCTCTTCCCTTCCCACGTGCTCCCAGTCTCTGCCCCCTGATCCCCATCAGGCTGCAGGGGACACAGCCTCCTGGGCTACAGAACTTGGGGATTTGGCTGCTCCAACGGCTAGTTTGGGGTGGGAAACCCTGGCCCCCCGGTCTCGACTCACTGCCTCCATCTTCATCCTTCACTGAGCCCTCCTTTCTTTCTGGCTCCCACCACACTCCAGATGGGCAGGGGCTGGGGGGGAGTGCCTGCCTGCCCAGGACTAAAGGAAGCACTAAGGCAACAAACTGGGGACCTGAGGAGTGTCTGGTGCGGCCACCACCTGGCCCGGGTTTGACTACAGGCCCAGAGTCAGGTGCAGAGAGGCCATCTTAGCTGCATGTGTTGGGGAAGGAGACTCCCATGAAGGGAGGTCAAGATCTGGGTACCCCAGCAGCAACTAATCGGTTGTCTGGGGAAACTTCTTAGGCCAGAACAAACCAGCTGGTTATCCTGACAATGAATCAGGAACAGAGGAGGTGGGAGCAGGGTGGTCTGGGAAGGCTGGCAGGACCAGGACATCCAAAGGGCCCTATCATTTCAGCTGGGAGGACATGTACTTGTCTGTATTTACAGACTCTAAAATGAGAGGAGGATTCCTCTACTCCTTTGATGGGAGCTTTCCCCAAAGCCAGGCAAAAAGAAAAGAGCAGAAGCACTGCAATGCAGGTTTCAACATCAAAACATCAAACAACACATAAAGTGGGCAGCATGGCCAGCCCCACTGGGCAGCACCAGGTGCCGCTTCCATCCAGCAGCAGCTCCAGCTCCCACTGGTCCCAAGGCTAAGACCTTTCACCACTCCTGCCTCTGAATAGAAAAATGAGTGGTAAACCTCCATCAAATTTTAACTAAGTAACGAATTTTATAACCAAAAAAAACTAAGGGACCCAAAAGTCCAATTAAAGCATCAGTAGATAGGCTCTCTAATTGGATAATAAATATATTGAAAGAGGTGCTTTCTTAAGATTGGAGCTCAATTCTTAGTCATATTTTTAGTGGATTTTCCACTATCAACTCAGATTGCATATTCCTCAATGAAATCCCTAATCTTCTCACTTCCCCTGTGCTGACCTGATGAGGTTTGGGGAGAGATGAGAGCCACCCCTCTCCACCAGGCTGCAGCCTTCTGGGGTATAGAACTTGGGTATTTGACTGCACAAAGGTCTAGTTTGGGGTGGGAAACACTGGCACCCCAGTTTATATATCCAGACTCTGGGGATGCCTCTGCCCACCTCTTCTCCCACACTCCCACACATCAAGTTAGTTGTTTTTGCTGAGGCAGCAGTCAGACCTAGAGTCAGTGACATTGCCCCCCACTCCCTTCCCCCACACGCTCCAGCCCAGTGCAGCAGCAAGGTTCCTTCTCACAGGGCAGCCCAACTCAGGGGCTGAGGTTCAGATGAGGACTAGAGGATGGATAAAGAGCTGGGTAAAAGGCTACAGAATCCTGACAAATTCCAGGCCCCAAATCAAGAGAAGAATTCCCATGTTGGCCCAGGGCTGTGAGAGAGAACCCGGTGACCTCCTGTCAAGCACTGCCACGGTCTTCTCCCACTTTCTCAGACGTGGCCAGCTTCCCATCCTTATAGAGGCAGCCCTGGAAAATGTGCAGCAGAAGCCAAAAAAACCCAAACCAGCTATGCTGCCTCCTCTCTGACCCAAACCTCTACCAATAGCTGGTCCTCAGGCCTGCCAACCTTCTAGATCCTGTAATAATCTCCCAAGAAAGTGCCAGCCTCCATTCTCTTGCCCTTTGAATCATCACACCCAGTTCTTCTCTGCTCCAAAGCGTTCAAGGCTGCCTCAAGCTTTCCCTCAAACTACTCCCACTCTGCTTGCCTTCTGTGGGGAGACTTGATTCCTGACATTCCCCTTGCTGGGAAATGCCTCCTCCATCTTTTCAGGTCTCTCACCTCTTTCCAATTTGGTTGGTCACAAGGTGATGAAGTATTAGACCACAGCAGCTCTTGAAGAATGCTTGCTAAGTCATGGAAGTCATGGAAGGGTTTTGCTCTATATGTTTTTCAATTCACACCTCCCTCCATGAGTTGTGGAATAAACACTGAGACCTTGTGAGAGCCCAAAAGCTCCCTGAAGACAAAGAGAACTTTGACCTCAGGCAAGTCACCATTTTGGGCGTCAGTATCCTTACAGGTAGATAAGCCTTACTAACATATAGAATGTTCAAACTAAGAGAGGACTGAGAGATCATCCACTCCACCCTTTTCATTTTACAGATAGAAAACTGGGATAACTGAACCCCTGGAACTGGTGAGATCTGAGAACTTATCTGTTCCTCTCCAGCAGACTGCCCTCTATCATCTCCACTCTTTTATTACTCTTTTTTTATTTGTTTTTTTTGGCGAGGCAATTGGGGTTAAGTGACTTGGGCTTTTATTACTCTCCAACAACTCTTTATCTACTGCCGCCTTCTCTGATGCCTACAGCCCCACCTAAATCTCCCCAGCCTTAAAAATCCCTCATTTGATTCCCACTACTTATCGTCCGCCATCTCTCCTCTTTTTTATCTCCTTTAGAAAGCCTTCTATACTTGCTGCCTTCACTTCTTCTCACTCCAGCTTCTGACCTCATCATTCAACTGGAGCTGCTCTCTCCAAAGTTACTACCAATTTCTTAATTGCCAAATCCAATGACCTTTTCTCAATCCTCATCCTTCTTGACCTCTCCACAGCCTCTGACCCTGTCCATTCACTTTTCTCCTGGATTCTCTCTCTTCTTTAGTTTTTGTGACACTGCTTTCTTCTGGTTCTCCTACCTGTCTAACCAATAAATCCCCAATCTCTTTCACTGCATTTTCCTCCAGGTAATACCTGCTAACCCTGGGTGTCTCCCAAGGGTCTGTCCTGGGAGTTTTTTCTCTATATATATTATTTCACTTGGTCATCTCATCACCAAAGGACAGCTAGGTGGCCAAGTGGATAGAGCATGGGCTTGGAAACAGAAAGATTCATCTTCATGAGTTCAAAGCTAACCTCAGATACTTACTAGCTTTGTGATCCTGGGCAAGTCACTTCATTCACCCTGTTTGCCTGAGTTAGAGAATGCCCAGAGCCAAGAGGACAAGGAGGTCAATGTTACTGGATCAGAGAGTACATGCTGGAGAATAAGGTGTAAGAAGACTGGAAAGGGAGGAGGGGGCTGCTTTATAAAGAGCTTTGAATACCACACAGAGTATTTTCTTTTTGGATCCTGGAGGCAATAGAGACCCACTGGAGGCCTTTCCATAGAAAGCCTTTCTTGGTCCCCTCCCCTTCCCAACCCAGTGCCTTGCCCTAAAATGATCTGCAATTATTCCTGCCTATAGATTGTTTATACATATTTGCTTGTTGTCTCCCCCATAAACTGAGCCCCTCAAGAACTGAGATTGTTTTTTGCCTTTCTTTGTACCCCCAGCATTTATCACAGTGCCTGACACATGCCTAATAAATGCGTGTTGACTGACTGGTCCAGACCCTTCATCTGACAGAGGAGGACACTGATCAGAGAGGATTTAGAGGTGGAAGCAAGTCCATTTGACAGCTAAGGCCCAGAGAGGGGAAGTGACTTACCTAAGGTCACACAGGGAGTGACAGAGCAGGGGTTCCAATTGAGCTCCTCTGCCTCCCCCAGATACAGGGCCACTTTCACCTTTCCAGCTTTCACCTGTTCTATGATTCTAAACTGTCCCAGTCTTGAGCTTCTAAATAGCCTCTCAGATGCCCAGACCTCTCAGCTCCATTTCTATGGAAGAGGACAGACTAGCCCTTTGTCCTTTAGCTCTTTCTCAACCAGAATACACAGCATTACAAATGCTCTGGAACTCCTGGATTTCTTGTAAGATTTTGCTCCATGTCTCTTTCTCCCTAGATGGGACGGAGCAGTGTCCTCTCAGCTTTGGTTGCTTTTTTCTGTGGGGGGGGGGGGGGGGGGGGACGGGGGAGGACGGGAGGAAACCTCCTCAGTCTCTTTGGCAGCAAGCTTTCTTTTGTGATGCCTGTATAGGGAAGTCAGAGTACACAGTAGATCCATCTTGAACTGGAGGGAGTAAACAGAGCCCTAACATGGGAAGTGGGGGAGGGAATGGAATTTGACAGCGGACATAACAGGAAGGGAGGGCACCCTTTGGGCACAAGAGAATATTCAAGGGGGTGGTGTGAGGAGGAGGGAGAACATAGCCAAGTTTTCTGGGAAAACCCAATTTTATTATTTTTTTTTGTTGATGTGTTGATTTAAAGGGCCACGACACAAATTCCCAACCTGATTGGTGAAACACCTCCCAAGTGTTCCCTGGAAAATTGGCCAGAAGGGAAGGAGAGAAAAGGAATTGGAGGCAGTTTTTATTCCATGTGCCTGAAAAAATGGTCCCCTCTACCTTACCAAATCTAGACCCTGGACCCTGAAATCCAAGAAGCTGTGACTGGTGTACTTTTGAGTTGATGTTGCTACAAAAACCCTCAGATGACTCAAAATAGAAAAAGAAATGTAGAGACAGGAGAGGCTCCCAGGCCTGCAACCCACTTGATGGGTAGCTAAAATGGATTCATTTTGAAAAAACCTTTATGAAATACCTACTGTGTGAGCTAGTTGCTGGGGATGGATGGCCAGTCAAGGTGGCTGTCCTGAACTATTTCCCCAATCATGCTACTCCTCAGAGCCCCAAGAGGCCAGATCAAGGCATCACACATTGCCAGGGCATAGAGGAGGCTGCCCCTCTGTTCACAAAATCAACAATGGAAGTGTATAAACAGCCAAATCTTAGTCTTTGGGTGCCTGGGAGTTACAGAGAACTGATAAAGTCCAAAGAAGAACATGGGCGGGAAAAGCTGACTAGAGAACACGGAAAGGTTTTGAAACCTTTGGTCCTCCAGACTCAGAGTAGGGCTGCCTCAGACAAATCACTTTACTTGCCAGCCTTGAAAGTGGAGATGATCTTATAAGCTCCAGCTTCTGCAGGTTGGTGCAAGGGTCAAATAAGATCATGTTGGGAAAGCATACTGCTGCCTGTGCTCCAGAAATGGCAACTCTTAGCTGCCCATTTTACAGAGGAAGTTATGTGACGCACAATTTGAAAGTCAAGGGAAGGATTTTTTTTAAATGGCTGAAGGCAAGGGGGCGCTAGTTAATATTGAACAAAAAAGGGCCAACATAGAAGTTTCATCTGCATTAAGAACATTTTCTCTATCACTTTCTAAAGTCTAGATAATCACCACACCAAGAATTCAAACCCTGAAAATCAGACAATAACTATTGGGAACCTGTGTAAGCAGGCTCTAGCATGTCCCCGACAGGAGAGCTGAGTGTTTGCAGGTAGACAGGAAGGAGCCAGTGGAAAGGGAGAAGGTGAAGATGAAAGACAGAACAGGAATAAATGTCCAGCTGGAGGCAGGAAGACATGAATCATGATGGAGCAAAAAGAGCCCAAGCCAGGTCATCTGCTGGAGCCAAGGAAGGAAAGCTGGGAGAGAGCTCATGAAGAAACTGAGACTGTTGAGCCTGAAGAAATGTCAAGGGGTGATGGGAGAGTTGCCTTGTTTTGGTTGGCCCTAGAGGAAAGAACTACCTAGTACCAATAGGTGGACAGTAGTACCAAGATGTACCCTGGGACAGCTAGGTGGCGTTGCAGTGGATAGGGTCCTGGGCCTGGAGTCAGGAAAACCTGAATTCAAATTTGGCCTCAGACACTTACTAGCTGGGTGACCCTGGGCAACTCACTTAACCCTGTTTGCCTCAGTTTCCTCATCTGTAAAATGAGCTGGAGAAGGAAATGGCATACCACTTCAGTATCTTTGCCAAGAAAACCCCAATGGGATCATGGAGAGTCAGACATGACTGAAAAACGACTGAGCAATACCACCACCAAGATGGAGTTAAAGGGAAACAGATTTCAGTTCAACTTAAGGGAGAGCTACTTGGTAACTAGAGCTTTCTAACAATGGAATGGAATGGTCTGCCTTTACAAGGTAGTGAACTCCTCCTGATTGAAAGTGTCTCAGCAATTGCCTTGCCCCAGCACCAGCTGTTTTCAACAAACAAATCACTATTCCTTCCAGAGACAAATATGTTAGACTCTTGGGCCAGGAGGAAATCTGTTAGCCTGCCTCTACTTAGAACACAGTACAGAATGTGACAAGTTCTGAGGGTGGCTTAAACCTATCAATCAGCAATCTTTGATCAAGCGCTTGGTGCCGGGCACTGAGCTTTATGGTTGGGACACAGTGACTCTTGGGCTATCTCAGCTATTACCCAAACCAAGAGGAAGCTTCCAGGTAGTCAGGCAGCCCATCTGTTTAATTGTTTTGACCATCTTAGAAGTTGTGTTGCTATGGGATCCCCTCTGACTTTTAGGTTGAGAAGCACTTAGGTGTTTACTTCAAGTGTTCTTCACATAGCTAACTGGACAACACCTTGAGGTTGACCTGTTATCTGGCCCCTCTCATCTACCTCATGGCATAGAGCTTCTTTTGCTTAACAATGGTGTGGGTTAATAGCACCGGAAAGGAGTGCAGAGGTCAGGCTTTTGTTATGAAGCCTGAGGACCCTAGAATTGTTGCTGTTGTTAATGGAATACTTTCCTTCAAGACAGAGAGGTGTGGAGAGAGGTATTATTAGGTCCAAGCAATGTGGTATGGGGATAGAATGAGGGACTAGGGGTTTGAATCCTGCTGAATTTGGACCCATTCTTGCTGTGCGACCCTGGGTAGGTCACTTCACCTCTGAGTCTTTTTTTTTTTCCTTCTATAATATGGGGATAAAAGCACTTATTCCAACAGGGTGGGTCAGATTAGCTAATGTATGTAAACCTTAAGGCACTAGTTCAACATCAGCTATTATTAGTATCCCCATATTCTAGAGGAAGAAACCAAGGGCTGGAGAATGAAAGGGACTTGCCAGGATCCCCCACCTAATAAGTGGCAGAGGTGGGACTTTTGCTCATTCTACCAATGACCGATTCTTTTATGACACAGATAGAAAGTGTCAGAGTCATTTAGGACTTCAGCTGAGCCATGTAGAATGCTGGAAATAAGCAAGAGAAGATAGAGAAAGCTTGACTTGATTGCTTCCTTGTTCAGTGCCTGGCATGTCACTGGGGCTGAAGGGGCTTTCCAAAGGAAACTCCAAGATCGAGCCCAAAGTGGAAGTAGCCTCTCCCTGAGCTGGCCTGAGCTTGTCTTGGCCATCTCCTCCACTCTCAGCCCAGCTGGCTCCAGCCTCTCTGCCCATCCTTCTGATCTGCCTGGCTGCTTAGTTCTAGAATCAGTGCTCTTCCCCTGCCTATGGTGGACAACTCGGGCTCATCTCACTCGATAATAACAGCAACTGAGAGATCTAGAACAACAGAAAGTTTACAAGTTGTGATTATCCCATCCCACAACCACCCCCAAGGAAAGTATCTGCTATAGGCATTTTAATCCCTATTTATTCCTAGTATCCCAGTGAAGCATCTGGGGGTGCCACAGTACACAGAGTGCTGAGCCTGGAGTCAGCAGACCTGAGTTCAAATGTGGCTTCAGACACTGACTAGCTGTATGACCCTGGGCAAGTCACTTCACCACTGCCTGCCTCCGTTTCCCCATCTATAGAATTGGCATAATAATAGCTCCTACCTCCCAGGATTGTTGTGAGGACCAAGTGCTTAGCACAGGGCCTGGCACATAGTAGGTGCTGTATAAATGTGTATTTCCTTCCTTCCTTCCTATTTTATAGAAAAGGAAATAGAAAATCAGAGGGGAAGTAACTTGCCTAGAGTTACACAGATAATGATCACAGGAGGTGAAATTTGAGCCTAGATCTTCCTGATTGGCAGCCCAACATTTGTTCATTCTTGCTACCTTGGAGTGAAGACAAATTACCCAGATTGCTTTCTGGAACTCCAAAGAGTCATGCTTTGAGAACTGTCCATCTTCCCAGCAAAAAAGATGGCCTCCTGATGCCCCCTGCTAAAACGTCTTCTTCCTGCTACCTTCCACCAGCACCCCACCCCACCCCACCCTCCCTCGGAAAATTGGTCACCAGGCAAACTCACCTTGACAAAGAGCTCAATCTCAGGCTCCTGTTTGGCGCTGGGTCCCCAGCCTGCCATCTTAGCTTGCCTTCTGAACTGCCAGCTGTGTGCAGCCCACCCCCACCAAAGCACAGAACCCCAGTCTGATGCCCAGAAAGCAGTCAACCTCCTCTCAGTAGGCTCTGGCTGGGAAGGGCTAGAACTAGGGGCAGACCCTTTTATCAAGATATGGGGTGACTAAACTTGAAACACTTAGGGGAAGTTCTTGAATTCATATTCCTTCTTCCTGTTGACTTTAAACTTTTGAATCAAGGAGGGGCCAAAGGGGGCGTGTATGGTAGAAGGGAGTGGTTGTTCCTAACCAGAGAGGTCTCAGAGCCATGACTCAGCATCAGAGAGAAAACACACACACACACACACACACACTCATGAACAGATTCAGCACACCCCCACAGCCCTGCTTTTATCTGTCAAGTGGGCCAAATGCTATCCTGAAACCTCCCTCTGAGGCCTGGGCTCCAAGCCCAGAAAAGGACCTCTCCTTTCTGTTACTATAACCTGACATCACCCAAAAGCCCTTACAGGAAACAGACCACCGGAGTCCTGGATTTTCTCAGTCAGAAAGGAAGGTCATTTACTGAATTGTCCTGTCCTAAAGAGGAAGAAAATATATATCCTTTCTCCAATCTCCCTGTCCCTTTCCCCACCCCGCCATTTCAACACATACCACACACATAACAGTGTCTGTCCTTGAGGAGCCCCATTGTTGGCAGACAGGGAAAAGAAGTGGGGCAGGGAGCAGAAACGGAAGGGTCACTTCCCAGCCTGCTTGCAAATTTCACTTCTCTCCCAATGCTTGCCAACCAACTGAGTTGGTCAGATTTTAACTAATTAGGGGAGTGGTGGGGGAGGTATGATAGTCAACACTGATCCAGAAGAAGCTCCCAGGCTTAACTGAGCTAAAAAACTAGAGATGGAAAAGCAGAGATTCTAATAAGGGCAAGAGAGATCAAGAAAAGTAATCAGAGATCAATTTCCCCCAGCTTGGAGTCAGAGAATCTGATTTCAAATCCTACTTCTGGCACTCAATAGCTCTTTGACTTTGTGCACATCATTGAACCACATCTGTGGAATGGGTACCCAGCAGTTAGAGTGCTTGACTTGAAATTAGGAAGACCTGAGTTGAAATCCTGCCTTCAACACTGTTCTGTATCCCTAAGCAAATCACTTCACCTCTGTCTGTCACCGGTAAAATGGGGATAATAATATCCTCCCTACCTCACAGAGCTACTGAAAGGATTAAATCAGGATAAATAGGTCAAACATCTGGCAAACCTTAAAGCACCATGAAAATACTGGTTATTAGCTAACATTTATATAGCACCTACTATGTGCCAAGCACTATACTAAACACTTTACAAATATTATCTCATTTGGTCCCCACAACAACGCTGGGAGTTGCATGCTGTTATGATTCCTATTTGATAGATGAGAAACTGAGGCAGACAGAGGTGAAGTGACCTGCCCAGGGTCACATAGCTATCAAGCATCTGAGGCTGGATATGAGCTCAGGTCTTCCTGACTTCAGACCCAGCACTCTTATTTTTATTCAATTCAATCAGTATTTGCTATGTGCTAGGCAAAGAAATTTTTCCTGCTCTCAAGAAGCTTGGGTGGGGTAGTAGTGGGGAGTAAAAATATGTAAAATAATGGATCTCTCTTTTTCTCTCCACACACACACTCACACACACACATATATGTGCTTAAGGTTTACCAAATGCATAGACTAGAGAATCTTTTTTGGCCCTAAGGCTATGAATGATACCATGACCACCTCCTCTAGGAGGCCTCCTTTTCTCTTCAGTATGAAGCCAAATTCCCAGTGTCAGAAACCCTTGCATGTTAAAAACAATCAGCAGCTGGTCTGGTATGTACCCATTGTCTTCCTTTATTTTCTCCCATATATATGTATTTATGTATGTATGTACATAGATATATATATATATATATGAAATCAACAAAAATCCTCCTCTCCCTCCCCAACCTTCCCATTCCAATTGAAAATGAAAAATAAACAAAACCCTTGTTACAAAAATGTATAGTCAAACAAAACACATTTCTGCATTGTCCTTGTCCAAAAAAAAAAAAAAGAGTCCCATTCTATATTCCCAGTTCTTCACCTCTCTATCAGGATGTGGGTAGCATGTTTCATCATCAATCTTCTGGAGTTGCAGTTGGTGATTCTGCTGATGAGTTTCTCATTCTTTCAATGTTGTTTATCTTGTTATCATTATATGATTTTTTTTTCTTCTGGTTCTGCTCACTTCACAGTTCATGCAAGTGTTCCCAGGTTTTTCTGAAACCATCCCCTTCATCATTTCTTATAGTACAATAGTATTCCATCACATTCATATACCATAACTTGTTCAGCCATTCCCCAGTTGATAGGTACCTCCTCAAATTCCTGTTCTTTGCCACTACATAAGGAACTGCTATAAATATTTTTGTATACCCTTGGAGTTTGTTTTGCTTAGAAATAAGCCTTCCTGTAATGTGCCTCAAAATATTGGGGTGTATGGGTGTTCAGAGAAGACTAATACCTCTGGTGTGAGGGCTGCCAAGCCCTTTTTGGGGCTACTTTCCACCTTTGGTGTCCATCTGCCACCTAACTCTCACCTGTGTCTCCAAGAAGCTGTAGGATGTGCAGCAGCTATACCCTGGCAAAACCTTCTTGGCAGAAAGGCTAAACCCAGTTGAGAGCAACCTAGGGGCCTCAAAACCTTCAGTGAGTTAGGGGGGTGTCTACCTTAAGCATGTGAAGGCTTCCTCAAGTGGAGTAGGCAAATTTGTTCCAACAGGCCATGAAGGTGGCAGAAGCAAGTGCTGTGGAGAGCTTAGAGCTTGGTTAAACATCAAAGACACTAAGGTCATCCACTGCACCCTGGACCATCACCAGTCATCTTGACTTTTGTCCTGCCACTGGACTTTGACGACTCTGGAAGAGAGAGCGGGGCCAATGATTTTGGGCAACTCTGCTTCACTTAAATCCAATTTATGCTCAAGTCAAAAGCCATCACCCATGCCATTTTATGATTTTTATGTGCTTCAAAGTCCTGTAGCAACAAGCAAGTGACAAGACAGCAAGTGCTGACACACTGGGAACTATAGTCACAACCCTGCACACAGGAGGCCCAGGCCATTAGGGTTGTCATCTCACTGGATGAACTGAAGCAGCAGGGACATTCGGCAGCCCCCCGGGTGTCTGAGCAGCCTTTTTAAGGACCGCACTGCTCAACTCCTGGTGTGAGGAAGGGGCTAGAAAAGGTGCCCTAAAAATTGTCTGCTTACCCAACCCTGGCCTGCTTACCACGGTAGTCAGTGATCCTACCTTGAGATCAAAACACAAAAAATGTACAAAACTTTTGTGAAGATTCAGTAGACCTGAAAGACAATGAGATATCACATTTAAATGGCAGCCATGTGTGAAACAAGGTTGGTAATATGAAGGCCAGCTTGCCAAAGTCAGAGCTGGATACACATTTTTCTAGAGTGGCCACAGTGAAGGGGAACACTGTGAAGCTGGCGTAGGTTTCACAATCAAAACTAATCTAGTCAACAAGCTTGCATGCCTCCCAAAAGGAGTGAATGACAGGCTCATGACAATATGATCGCCACTTACAGGAAAACACCATGCCACCAGCATCAGTGTGTATGCTCCCACCATGGCTAACCCTGATGAGGTCTAAGAAAAATTTTATGAAGACCTGGAGACTCCCAACATCAATGTGCTGAAAGAAGATAAACTTATAATTCTGGGTGACTTTAATGCTAGAGTAAGCACATACTACCAGACATAGCAGAGAGTCAGAAACAGCAACAGCAATGGTCACTTACTACTGAAGATTTGTACATCTCGTGACCTTCTCATCACCAGCACTGTCTTCCATTTACCTAAATGCAATAAAACTTTGTGGATGCACCCTTGCAGCAAACACTGGCATTTAATGGACTATGTCATTGTAAGGAGAAGAGACAGACAGGATGTGAGAGTGACGATGGTGATGTGTGGTGCAGAGTGCTGGACTAATCATAGACTTATCCTCTCCAAGCTAAATATTCTCATTCAACAAAAGCAGAGGCCTCAAGGCAAGACAACTACCAGAAGTCTTAATGTCAACCGATTAGAATGCTTCTTCAAGTGGGAACAGTTTATTGCTAACTTGGAGGGAAAGCTGAGCCAACACATGGTTGGCAACAGTGGAGCAGAAAAGGAGTGGGCAGCTTTCAGAGATTTGGTGTACAGCACTACATTTGCTCATCTAGGCCAGAACATTCATAAACATCAAGACTGGTTTGACAAAAATGATGGGGAAATTCAGAAGCTGTTAAATGAAAAATGAAAACTCCACAGGCTTTACCAGAAGAATAGTTCATCCATCTCTAAGAAGGCAGCATTTAACTCCCTAAAAAGTAAAGTGCAAGAAAAGCTTAGAGAGATATAGGATTCTTGGCTCCGTGAGAAGGCAGATGAAATTCAGTTTTACACTGATAGTAACAATTCAAAATGCTTTTATGATGCCCTGAAGGCTATTTATGGGCTAAAGACCTACGGTGCATCCCAACTACTCAGTGCTGTTGGAGCCACATTGATCAGTGATAAGGACATGATCCTGGAGAGATGGGCTGAACACTTCCATAGTCAATAGACTGTCATCAATCAATGCTGAACTTCCAACTGAAGAAGAGTTTTTGAATGCCATTAGGCTCCTCTCCTGTGGCAAATCACTTGGTGCTGATTCTATTCCAGCTGAGATTTACAAGGCAGGGAATCCACTGCTCATACAAAAGCTGTCTGAAAATGGGTTATATGGCAAGAGGAGGTTATCCCTCAGGAGCTGTCCATCTCTGTAAAGGAAAAGGAAATAGTTTGTCCTGTGACAATCACAGAGGTGTCTCCCTCTTAATCATCACTGGCAAGATTCTTGCCAGGGTCTTCCTTAATAGGCTGATCCTTCACCTGGAAGATGGTCATCTACCTGAGAGCCAGTGTATCTTCAGAAAGGGCGGAGGAATGGTTGATATGGTGTTTCCTGCCTTACAACTCTAGGAGAAATGCCAGGAGTAGAACAGAGGTCTCTACACAATGTTTATCCATCTGACCAAGGCCTTTGATACTGTCAGTCATGAGGGCATGTGAAAGATCATGAAAATTTGGTTGCCCAGAGAAGTTCATCAGGATTGTACATCAATTCCATGATGGCATATTTGCACAGGTTCTGGATAATGGACAATGCTCTCATGCTTTCTCAGTCACCAATGGAGTGAAGCAAGGCTGTGTGCTTGCTCCCATGCTTTTTAGCATGATGTTTTCAGCAATGCTGTCAGATGTCTTTGACGAGGATGAACACAGCATCAAGGTCAGCTACTGCATTGATGGTAAATTATTTGACTTGAAAAGGCTATAAGCCAAGACTGAAGTGGAGGGAGAATTGGTGCATGACTTTTTGTTTGGAGATGATTGAGCATGCAAGACAGCCTCTGAGGCTAAGATGCAACAGAATATGGATTGATTTTCTGCTGCTTGTGCTAATTTTGGCCTGACAATTAACACCAAGAAAACAGAGGTTCTCCAACAACCATCCATCCATGGAACCATTAGTTTAGCAAATAGAGAAATTTTGAATGCTGTGGATAAGTTCACTTACCTTAGCAGAATACTTCCAGGGATGTACACATAGATGATGAGGTTGATGCACACATTGCCAGAGTTAGTTCAGTATTTGGGAGGCTCCAAAGGAAAGTGTTTGAGAGAAGAGGTATTAGGCTGCTTACCCAACTGAAGGTGCTGACCACATTGTTGTATGTCTGTGAAACCTGGACAGTCTACCAGCACCATGCCAGGAAACTGAATTGTTTCCATTTGAATTGTCTTAGAAAGATTCTGAAGATCACCTGGCAAGATAAGGGACCAGACACTGAGGTCCTTTCTTGAGCTGAACTGCCAAGCATTCAAACTCTACTGCAGAGCATGTAACTCTGATGGGCTGGCAATGTTGTTTGAATGCCAAAGGTATGCTTGCCTAAAAGACTATTTTACAGAGAACTCATACAAGGCAAATACTCACATGAAAGTCAGAAGAAATGATATAAGGACAATTTCAAAGTCTCTCTGAAGAACTTTGGAATCAATTGTGAGACATGGGAGACACTGGAAAAGGACTGCCTAGCATGGTGTGCCTACATCAGAGAAGGTACTGTGTTCTGTGAGCAAAGAAGAATTGCAGTAACTCAAAAGAAACATGAGATGCACACATTTAGAGACATCTCCACTACAAATACCAAATCAGGTTTTTATACCTGTTGTGCTAAGCTGTCAATTCCCTTTCCAATTCTTTCTTCCATAGATCCCATTTCTTTTCCCATTTCTTCTTCTTCTTCTTTTTTTTTAAGGCAATTGGGGTTAAGTGACTTGCCCAGGGTCACACTGCTAGTAAGTGTCAAGTGTTTGGTCTGAGGCCGGATTTGAACTCAGGTCCTCCTGACTTCAGGGCCAGTGCTCTATCCATGGCATCACCTAGCTGCCCCGTCCCATTTTTTCTTCTAATGTTCTCATTTCACTGACAGTATTTTTAAATTAGTTTTTAAATTCTTGCATCAGCTCTTCTAGGAATTCTAACTGAGTTTGTGTCCATGCTGTGTTTTTCTCCAGAGCTTTGCTTGTAGATGTTTTGGATTCATTCTCTTTTTCTGAGTCTGTATCTTGAGCATCCCTGCCACCATGATAGCCTTTTACAGTCAGGTTATTTTCTTTGTTTGCCCATTCTTCTAGCCTACTTCCTGACTTTGGGCTTGACATTAAAGCTGGGCTCTGTGGCACTTCCTGAAGCAAAGATCTAGGCTGGTCCTATTGCTGCTTTCTTGGGGGTATTGAGTGTTACATCATTCCAGGATCTGAGAACCAGCTCAGGCTTGGGACCTGTAAGCTTTTAGTACTCCCAAAGGGGTCTGATTCAGTGCAAAGTCAGCCCCCCCTTCTGGTCTGAGCTCTGTAAGCTCCTGACCTGAGTGTGAACAACAGTAAAGTGATGCTGGACTGTAAGGAAAACCTGTAAGGAAACTGGGAAGCTCTGCTAGTTCAATGTCATAACCATAGAGTCCTCTTTTGGTCTGATATTCCTGCCCTGGTTATTCCTCTGCAGGCTGAAAACTGGGCTAGAACTGGAATGGAGACTCTGCTCTGCTCCTGAGATCTGAGCCACACTGCTGCTGTTGGCTGCTCAGCTTCTTCTGTCTTGGTATATGGCCTAGTTAGTGTCTGCTCCAAACCTTATCCTGGACCACCACTGTGGGGTGCAAGCCCCATATTCAATCAGCTCTGGATCTGTGACACAGAACTGGGTAGTGAGCAACAAAGCTATTAATTAGCACTTGCTCCTTGTTGAGGCATGGGTCTGGGGATGACCCAGCAATGGGTCTGGTGCACCACTTCCCCATGCATGGTGGGGTGCTCTGCCGGTGTACTCTTGGCTAGACTCCATACCCAATGTTTGCAGAAATCAAGCTAGAGCTAGAGAGGGAACTTTAACTGGGGCACTGAGGACAAATTTTCTTTCTTCAAACATTTTTCTTTTGGCTAGGCAATGGGGTTAAGTGACTTGCCCAGGGTCACACAGCCAGTAAGTGTTATGTGTCTGAGGCCGGATTTGAACTCAGGGCCTCCTGAATCCAGGGCCGGTGCTCTAACCACTGCACCACCTAACTGCCCCTTACTTCAAACATTTTGTGGGCTTTACCCTATCTATCTGTCTCTCCATCTGTCTATGTCAGTTTCCTTTTTGATCCCTGGGTCTGTGAGTATGGACAGAGGCTGGGTCCAAGCATGGCTAAGACCATCCTTCAGTTCTGGGGTGGGAAAGTCCTTCAAAGTACTGTCCACTCCACTCTCAGCTGTATAGTCCACCCAGTTGACTGTCACTTTTCCTTCAGGTATTTTGGGTCTGGAGCTGGAAGGTACTCTAGAGGTCATTTGGTCCACAAACCCTGTTTTACAAATGAGGAAAGTGGAAGACCCACAGAGATGAGGCTAAGGAGGTTGTGTTTTATCCTGTGGAACAAAACAGTGGGGAGCCATGCGGTTTTCAAATAAAGGAATGATGATCACAGACCTCTGCATTTGGAACATTGATTTAAGAGAGAAGTGTGAAGGATGGATTTGGGAAGGGAGAAACTGGAAGCAGGGAGACTAGGGAGGCTGGCACTGAGGAGGCAATGTGGTAGAGTGAATGGAAGGCTGTGCTTGAAGGGACAACAACCTGGGTTCAATACAAACTATGGTGCTTAACTTGCTATATGACCATGAGCATGTCCTTTAATCTCTCTGTGCCTCAGTTTCCTCATCTCTAAAATAATAATACCCCATAACAAATTGTATGGATGAGAATCTAAAAAGGGTTTTGCAAACTTTAAAATGATGTGTCAGTACCAGTTGTTGTAGATGAGAGGTGATAACAGTGACTATATGAGTGACAAGGAGGGGACAGCTGCAGGAGATATTTTGGAGGACTTGGCAACTAACTGGATGGGGGCAGCACGAGGAGAGGTCAAGAATAAGGGTAAAGTCAAAACTGAGGCTGTGAGCCTGAGTGATTGGGAGTGTGTGAAGGTGTTAGGAAGGAGGCAAGTCTTGAAAGATGTCTTCTTGATATCTTTGTGGTTTTTACATCACTTCCATCTCTAAATATAGCCATCCACCTCCCCTGCTTCCCCAGAGAGATAGTTTTGTAACAAAGAATAAAAAGTGGGGAAAAGTCAACCAACTGTTCATGCCCAGAGTCAGTAAACTGAATCTGACAGTATGTGCAGAGGTTCCCACTCTGCAAAGAGACCCACCAGGGGCATTAGCTCACTTCCTTTCCCAGACTACACCTGGGCTAATTAATCATATATTATATTTATATATTTATCATTAAGATGTTTCTTGCCATTGCCATGGCAGTTTGCTCCTATTTGTCAGTATATTGTTTTCCTGGTTCTACT
Source organism: Vombatus ursinus (assembly GCF_900497805.2). Taxonomy (NCBI): domain Eukaryota; kingdom Metazoa; phylum Chordata; class Mammalia; order Diprotodontia; family Vombatidae; genus Vombatus; species Vombatus ursinus. The sequence goes on along the minus strand of NW_020944054.1, from coordinate 1,112,493 downwards.
TATTCCTTCTTTCATTCCAGTTTGCCCATGCTGAAGAAAGACAGTTGTTCTTGGCCTTCAGAGAGCTGCTACCAACTCCTTTCGTTCTCAGGATTCAAATGGGGCTTAAATCCCATGAGTGGAAGACCTCATTCCCAGTCTTGGCTCGTAGGCTTACATTATGTTTCATCTCTGATGAGGGAAAAAAAATCCACTGTGGACTCCACGTCCAGAGCTCCTCTTCTGGCCCTTGCCTCTCCCTCCCCCTTCCCCTCTTCTTCTCCCTGGTGTCTTTTGGGGAGCTCAGCAAGGTTTCTCCAGTCTTGGTGTGGAGTGCTGAAGGGAAGGAGCAGTTTAGTTTCTGCTCTAGCTCCAAGCCTGGAAGCTAGAAGGAAGTTTCAGTTCCTTTTTTTCTTAACTCAGCAGAGTTCTTTCCCTAGTGAAATTCAGGCCCAAGAGGTAATTAACTGAAATGACTTCTTGTCAAAGTTGTCTGCCTGCCTGCCTGCCTGCCTGTTTGTTGCCTGTCTGCCCCAGCGAAGTGTCCAGTGCTTAGCATAGCGCCTAGTACATAGTAAGCACTTAATAAATGCTTGTTGACTGTTGACTGACTGCCTGTCTGTCTGCCTTTCACGAAGGGAGACTGTCACTCAAATACTGAGTCATTCTGGGGCACTAAGAAGCAGCCAAGCTTCTGTTCCCAGACACAAGGGGTCTGGGGAAATGTTAGAACTAATTCTATGAGAAAGGATCCACTAGGCTCCTGGGGGACTTGAGAAGCCAGCGGTAGACCAGGAATTGATCAATGAACCTAACATGCAATGGCTAGCATGGGACAGTTTCTAGCTGGCTGCTGGATTCTGGGCCTGAGGACAGTGGAGGACAATTGGCAGCTGTATTGAGCAGTCTCCAAGTGTCAGGTGAACAACAAAGGCAACAGGAGCTTCTGGGAATCTGATTCTACATCTACATCTCTGGGCAGCATCTCCTTGCTGGCAACCAGAGAAGCCCCACTGAGGAGGAGATTATGGGAACGGGTTGGGAGGCACCAGTCTTTCTGATCACATTTTAAAATTAGCCTCACTCAGGAGGACCCTGGGCTCAAGAGAAAGTTTCTAAGTCTCTTGACCCCTTTACTTGGCCACCAAGAGAAAAAAAAAAGTGCTGGTTTTGGAGTTTAGAGGACCTGGCTTCAAAAGCCAGCCCTGTCAGTCACTGTGTGACTTTGGGTAAGACACTTCTCCTTTTTGGATCTCCGATTCCTTTTCTAGGGGATGGACTAGAGATCACTAGATGATTTCAAAAAGTCCCTTCTAACTCTCAGTTTCTAATTTGGCAACTTCCTTCTATGAATTATTGCGTGATTCCATTGGCCTGAGTGACACCAAATTAATTCAAGGATCTCTGGCTTGACGGGGATGAGGGCTTCCTCCTCCTTGAAACTGGGGGAAAGGGAGAAGGGAGGTTTGGTTTAACTTATTAACTATTCCTTCTTATGCTGCATTTCTTCATTTTCAATTAAACTTTTTTTTTTGCCTATGTAACCAAGGGATGAGTTTAGGCATAGTGCTGGGTCCTATTTCAGGCCTTGCCATTCATGATTTGAGTGAGAAATCAATTCACTTTTCCTTTTCTCCATCTATAAAATCAGGGAGTTGGCCTGAATCATCTCTAAGACACCATCTGGCTCTGACAATCATGATTCCAGACTTCACAGGGTTGGGCTTTACTTGACTCAGTTCTGGACCACATTCCTTGTTTTCCACAGGCCATATGTGGAACACACACATTACTTGCTGAAGCTTTAAAATAATATTTTACAATTTGAAATAATAGATTTTATGAAAATCTTTGCTTTTTCACGTCACCAAAACGTCTCCCATTAGATCATTCTTCCCCCTCTCCCAGAAAGCCATACCATGTAACAAATTATATATTTTAAGGAAAAAAAGAAGAGAAAGAAACCACTAAAACTGATAAATACATTTGAAGTCTAAAAATATATGCAATGTGCTTCACCCACAGACCTCCCACTTTTGTAGCTTAGGTGATGCACTGCTGCTCCTAGAGTCAGAAAGTTATTGTTGTTTACTATTGCTTTGTTGTTCTTCAGTCATTTCAGTCATGTCTGACTGTCCGTGACCCCATTTGGGGTTTTCTTAGCAAAGATACTGGAGTGGTTTGTCATTGCCTTCTCCAGCTCATTTTACAGATGATCCCCATTTTGTGGATGAGGAAACTAAAGCAAACAGAGTGAAGTGACTTGCCCAGGGTCACACAGCTAGTAAGTGTCTGAGGACAGATTTAAACTCAGAAAGATTAGTTTTCCTGAATCTAGGCCCAACACTCTATCCACTGTGCCACCTAGGAAGACCTGAGTTCCAATCCAGCCTCAGACATCTACTAGCTGTGTAATTCTGGGCAAATCACTTCACCTCTGTTTGCCTCAGTTTCCTCATCCATAAAATAGAGATCATAATAGCACCTACCTCCCAGAGTTGTTATGAGGCTCAAATAAGATAATAATTATAAAATTCTTAGCACAGTGATTGGCACATAGTAAGTAGGTGCTTAGTAAATGGATGTTCTCTTCCTCCTGCAGAGGGTTGGGGTTATGGGTGTTCTCTTTTGAATCATGCTTGTTCTTTTCAAATTTGCAACTTTCACTTTTGATTTTTGTTGTTGTTGTTGTTGTTGTTTGTTCTTTCCATTGACATTGTTGTAGTTAGTGTGTATATTGATTTTTTTGGCTCTGCTGACTTCCCTCTGCATCAGTTCATGTAGATCTTTCCATGCTTTTTTGGATTCACCACATGTACCATTTCTTACAGCACAGGAACATTTCATTACATTCATGTATTACGATGTGTTTAGCCATTCCCCAATCAATAGGCATCTATTTTGTTTCCAATTCTTTGCTATCACCAAAAAGTGCTGCTATAAATATTTTGGAGTATATGGAGACTTTCTTCTTATCAATGACCTCCTTGGGGAATAAATCTTTTTTTTTTTTCAGGACTCACTTTTAGTTTAATCTGCATTATTTACATTTTCCCATCACTTTTTAAAATCTAGACAATTAAGAAAACAGTAAATCATGCCGTTACTTGTAGCATTCACTGATTATCAAGGTGTAAACACTCACACTGAAAACTGAACTTGAATTGGCTCTCATGAGCCAGTTGCAGCTGGCTCCAGCACACCTCTGCTCTTTTTTTTTTTTTGTGGTACTTTTTTTTTTAATTAATTTATTTGGAATTATCAACAATCATTTCCATGGTAGCTAGGTGGTGCAGTGGATAGAGCACTGGCCCTGGATTCAAGAGGACCTGAGTTTAAATCTGACCTCAGACACATAACACTTACCAGCTGTGTGACCCTGGGCAAGTCACTTAACCCCATTGCCTAGCTAAAAAAACAACAACAACAACAAAAAACCAATCACTTCCATAAACTTTTGAGTTCTAAATTTTTCTCTTGGGGAATAAATCTTGTAGTGATGTAGTCACTTGCTTTGCATATTTCCAAATGACTTTCCAAAATGATTTACGGCTCTACCAATAATGCACTAGTATGTGTGTCTTCCCACAACTCCTCCAACATTGAATATTCCCATGTTTTTTCATCTTTGCAAATGTGCAGGGTATGAGGTCAAGGTTGTTTTGATTTGCAATTTTTCTGATTAGTGATTTGGAGTATCCTTTCATATGGTCGTTTGTAGTTTGCAATTCTTTTGAGTATTTTTTGTTCATATCCTTTGACCATTTACTTACTGGGGAATGGCTTTTGGATATATGTGTATGTATGTATGTATATATATACATATATTTAAACTATATTATATTTATATAATATAATATGATGATATAGGATATTCTATGATCCCATTTTCCCATATTGTATAATTTTATATTATCTTTAAAATGCATGTATATTAATTGTTTGTATATTTTGGATACCAAACCCTTTTCTAAGAAATTTTATATAAAGCTTTTTTCCCATTCTACTACTTACCTTCTTATCCTTGTTGTTGTTCATTCACTGAGTCATGTCCAATTCTTCATGATCCCATGGACCGTAGCATGCCAGATCCTTCTGTCTTTTGAAGTCTGTCCAAGTTCATGTTTGTTGTTTCCATGACACGATTCATCTCATCCTCTGCCATCTTCTTCTCCTTTTGCCTTCAATCTTTCCCAACATAAGGGTCTTTCCCATTGAGTCTTGTCTTCTCATTATGTAGCCAAAGCTTCAGCTTTAGTATTTGACCTTCCAGTGAATAACCTGAACTAATTTCTTTAAGTATTGACTGATTTTACCTCCTTGCTGTCCAAGGGACTCTCAAAAATCTTCTCCAGCACCACAATTTGAAAGTGTCTATTCTACGGCGCTCAGTTTTCCTTATGGTCCAACTCTCACAGCATTGCTATTGAAAAAAACATATCTTTGACTACACTGATCTTTGTCCTCAAGGTGATATCTCTGCTTTTTAGTCTGCTGTTCAGATTTGCCATAGCTTTCCTTCCGAGGAGCAAGCATCTTTTAATTTCATGGCTGCAGTCACCATCTGCAGTGATCTTTGAGCCCAAGAATATAAAATCTGACACTGCTTCCATTTCTTCTTCCTCTATTTCCCAGGAAATGTGGGACCAGTTGCCAAGATCTTCATTGTTTTGATGTTAAGCTTTAAGCCAGTTTTTACACTTTCCTCTTTCACCCCATCAAGAGGATTCTTAATTCCTCTTCACTTTCTGCCATCAGAGTGATATCATCTGCCTAGTTGAGGTTGTTGATATTTCTCCTGTCAACCTTAATTCCAGCTTTTGATTGCTCCAGCCTGACCTCTCGCATGATGCAGTCTGCATATAAGTTAAATAAATAAGGTGACACTATACAGCCTTGTCATACTCTTTTCCCAATTTTAAACCAATCAGTTAGTTGCTCCATGTTTGGTTCTAACTGTTGCTTCTTGGCCCACATACAGGTTCCTCAGGAGACAAGTAAGGCAATCTGGTGGTCCCATCTCTTTGAGGACTTGCCGCATTTTGTGACCCACACAAAGGCTTTAGTGTAGTCAATGAAGCAGAAGTACATGTTTTTCTGGAACTCCCTTGCTTTCTCCACAATCCAGTGAATTTGGCAGTTTGGTCTCTGGTTCCTCTGCCTCGTCAAAAACCAACTTTATCCTAAGTGCTTTAATTTTGTTTGTGCAGAATCTTTTCAGTTTCATGTAATCAAAAAATATTTCACCTTTTGTAATTACTTCTATTCCTTGTTTGGTTAAGAATACATCTCCTAGCCACCATAGCTGTAAAAAGGTATATGTTTGCTTCTCCTCAATTTTTAAAAAATGGTGTGATCTTTAATTTTTAACATCACATATTCATTTACATTTATTGTGGAATATGGCACAAAAGGTTGGTCTAAGGCTAATATCTGCCAGACGGCTTTCCAGTTTTCCCTGTAGTTCCTTTCTCTCTCTCTCCCTCTCCTTCTTTCTCTTTCTTCCTTTTTTCCTTTCTTTCTCTTTCTCTCTCCCTCTCCTTCCTTCCTTCCTTCCTTCCTTCCATCCTTCTCTCCTTAAGGAGAACTTTGTAATTGAATCCATGCAAATCTTTTGTGTGCTTTGGTAGATTGATCCTCAGATTTTATGCATTTTAAAATATTTTGAATGTTATTTCCCTTTCTATTATTGCCTCATTGATTTTGTTATTATATAGAAATTTTGTTGATTTTTGAGGATTTATTTTGTAGCCTGCAACTTTTTTTGATGCTATCAATTGTCTCAATTAGTATCTGCTGATTTCCTAGGATTTTTCAAGCATACCATCATATCATCAGCAAATAAGGATAGTTTTACCTCTTCTTTACTATTTTTATGCTTTTCGTTTCTTTCTCTTGTCTTATTGCAGTTGTTAGCGTCCAGGGCCAACTCCAGTTGTTCCGATCATATCTTGCTGCTGGACTCTGATGACTCTGGAAGAGAGAGTGAGACTGGTGACCTTGCACAGTTCTCTCTCACTTAAATCCAATTCACTTGCAACTCATGGCATCACCTTACTGATGTCATAGTCCTCTTCCAGAATGAAGGACAAACAACAGCAGCATTTCCAAAACTATATCAGATAATAGTGGGGAGAGTGGGCATCCTTAAATTACTCTTCTCTGCTTTTGATTTTAGGTAGATACTTTTTTTTTTGATATTTCAAAAACATTCCTTTATGCCTGTACTTTGTAGGGTTTTTAGGATAAATGAGTATTGGACTTCGTCAAAGGCTTTTCATGTGGTTTTGTATATTTTTGTTTTTAATATGATTAATTATGTTGATTACTTCCCTAATGTTGAACCATCTCTGGTATCCGTGGTATACCACTTCACATGGTCACAGGATTTTATTTCAAATTGTTTTTGAATCAATATGCGTTAATGATCTTGGTCTGTAGTTTTCCTTCTGTGTTTTATCCTTCTCTGTCTCAAGTCTAAATATTTGTCTCATAAAAGAAACCTGGTCAGTTGCTTTCTTTCTCAATTTTTGGTAATAATTGATGGAATATGGGTAATAGTTGTTCCTTAAAAGTTTGATAGAATTCTTCTATGAATCCATCTGGAACTGGAATATTTTTCTTTGGTAGTTTCCCTGTAAGGAATAGTATTTCTATTCCCTTTTCTAAGATTGGGTATTTATTTGGTCTTTTGCCAGTTTGAGTATTTTGTATTTTTGAGGGTAATACTCTATTTCTTTTGTGTTCTCAGTTTTGTTAGCAGATAACTGTGTATAGTAGGTTCTGAAAATTCTTTTTTTATATTTCTTCTGGTATTGTTGTGATTTCACCTTGTTTATTTGCTATTTTGTTGATTTAATTTTCTGCCCTCTTCTTTCAAATCAAGTTGGCTAAAGGTTTTTTGCTTTTTTTTTTTTTTTATCTTGGGGTAGTTAGGCAGTGCAGTGGATAGAGCACTGACCTTGGAATCCGGAGGACCTGAGTTCAAATCTAGCCTCTGATGCTGGCAAGTCATTTAACCCCGATTGCCTCCAAAAAAATAAATTCTGTTAGTCTTTTTAAAAATTTGGCTTTTAATTTTATATATAATTTCTGTAGTTTTTTTTGTTTCCAGTTTATCTGTTTTTTCTCCAATTTTGTGCTTATTTTAAGTTTATTTGTTGACTTTCTAATTTTTATAAATGAAAATTAATTAATTCATTAATCCTCCCCTTTTCTATTTTGTTAATATATATTTTTCTGGATATAGTTTTTCTCCTGAGGATTACTTTAGCTGCATCTCAGAAATTTTGGAATGTTGTATCATTAATATAATTTTCTTTTGCATGATTATTAATGTTTCTATTATTTGTTTTTTGACCAATTGATTAATGAGGATTTCAATGTTAAGTCTCCACTTGGGCCTGTGTCTTTTGTTTGTCCTCCCTATTGTTATTCCATTGTGACCTGCAAAGAGTGTGTTTATTATTTCTAACTTTTTACATTTATTTGCAAATCTCCATGCCATGATACATGGTCAATTTCTACAAAAGTTCCATGTGAGGTTGAGAACTATATGTATCAGTAAACAGTACCATATGGAATCTATCTTTTAGCTTCAGTTTCCCCAGCAATGTGTTCAATTCTATATTTTTTCTTTAGCTTATCTTTGTTAGATTTGTCCAAAATGAGAGAGGGACATTAAAGTCTCCTCTGCCTCTGTTGTATTGCTGTCTATATCTTCTAGTGATTCAGTTGCCAAAGACTTTAGAGCATAAATTTTAATATTGCTCTTAGTTTGTAGTCTATAGTTCCTTTCAGCATAATGCATTTTTCTCATTTATCTCTTTTTATGTTGTGAATGTTTCTTTTTGCCTTGTTATCATGATTGTACTTTCAGTCTTTCTGGATTCTCCTGATGCATAGTAAATTTTGTTTCAGCCCCTCAATTTTATTCTCTCTATGTCTTTGTTTTTTAGGTATGTTTCTTGTAATAGATTTTTTTTTTTTGGTGAGGCCATTGTGACTTGCTCAGAGTCACATAGCTAGTGAGTGTTATGTGTCTGAGGCCGAATTTGAACTCAGGTCCTCCTGACTCTAGGGCTGGTGCTCTCTCCACTGTGCCACTTAGCTGCCCCAAATTTTTATTCTTATCCATTCTTTCATTCGTTTTTGTTTTATTGGATTGTTTAATCCATCCACATTTAAAGTCATGCTTTATATTTTCATCTATGTCTCCAATATCTGTTTTTTTCTGAATTAAAATTTTGCTTTGTTTCTCTTCTTCTGTAAAACCAGCACTTTGTCTCTTAAATTATTTTACCTTAATCTATCTTAAGGCAACCTTATTCTGAAAAAATTCTAACCCTAACCCCTATCCTCAGCTCTACTTCCCCTTCTGTTTGTCTTTCTTTTCCCTAGTTTTGGAGTTTTGCTTATTAATTCCATTTCCTTTCTTCCTTTTGTAAGGTTATCTAATTCTTTCCCTTTTTTTCCTCTCAGTCAAGTAAAATGTCCCATCTTCTCCTCCCCTTCAACTTGTTTAATTCTTTTTTTAACATTAATTTATTTTAAACTTAAATACAAAAACTTAAATATTCAATAAGAAAAGAAAAATAAATATATTATAAATTTAAATATTAAAACTTAAATGCAAAATAAGAAAAGAAAAAAATTGCCATACACACAGCAGAATTTAAGAGAGGATTGAAAATATAAAGCAATAAATTTCCATTTCAAGAAAGCCTATATAATAAATATTACTCATATTCAGAACTATCTATCTTTTCTTTGCTTCCTTGTCAATTTTCTTTTGTTCTCTGCTGTGCACTTTTTACTTTGTTCTTTTTCCCCCCTTCCTCCTCTCCTCCCCCAAGAAGGTACAATTAAGCATGGATATATATATATACACATATACACATACACACACATGTACACATACATATATACATATATAAATATACACACATATACACATACACACATATACACACAAAGATATATGCATATACACATATGTACACTTTCATACATATACATAGATATCTATATTCATACTCAAATATAGACATATACATTCATATACATCTATGCAAGACTGTACTATACTTATTTGTCCTCTTTTTCTGAGGGTGGAGAACCTCTTCCTTCCGTGTTATTAGTTTTTAATTTCATTTTCTGTGTCTTTAAAGAAAGATGTTTCTTTCCCTTATTCTCTTAATTTTTTCTCTACTCTTTCTGTCTATCCTAGACTTTTTTCTTTGATTATAGTCCTTACGCTTATTGATTCCTTCTTTAGTCTGAGTCTTTTTCCAGCTTTGGAAGGTCTGAGTCTCATATCTCAATGATTTAGTCCATGTGTTGGGTGATGGTACAACTTCACAATTCTCATTGGGTCTCCTAATACAAATTGAGGAGCATGAGCTGCTGAACCGCTGAAGGAGGAACATCAGGGATGTGGCATAGAACAGGACACATCTAGCATGATCAGATTCTTCAGCAGTGAATAAGCAGCACCAGGAACATCAGAGCCACACCAAGGACATTTCTGACACCATTAACAATTCTCTGTCCTGCCTCAGGGTCATCTGGATGGAAATGGCTAAGAGATCAAGTGTATGCATGCAAGTGGGTACCAAGGCTCTCCTAATACCACCCCTCACTCAGTATTCTCTGGCTTACCCACCAAAAGCACATATTTAGATGAGTGATTGAGTTCCCATAGACTGCTGCTGGATTCAGTCACTGTTAGCCCACTGGGAGATTCTGTAGGTTCAAAGAGACTGAACTACAGGCTTCCCTTTGGTCTGGGATTCCTTCCATTGCAGCCTTATGTGCTGGGCTAAAGGTTACAAGTGAATCACCCTCTGCTCCTGGGCTCCAATCCACATGGACAACTATGATTCTGGAATTTGGTTTGGGCTCAGTGTGCATGCAGCTGCAGCTGTTCGTCTCTGCCCTGGATTTGTAATCAGGACCTGGGTAATGGGCTACAGAACTGCCAGATGGCCCCCATTCCTGCAGCCAGTGCTCATGCAGAGCTCCCTTGGGATCTCTTTCTGCCCCACTGCCTCCTGCCCTGGTGCCCTGGCTCGGCCTCCTTTCTGTCCCTGGGTCTGGGTGCTGGACTTTGGGTGCTCCTGGCCAGCTCCCCACCCCGGGATCCACAGAATGACTTTCTGTGACTTTTTCTTGGCTTTGCCGATCAGAATTCAGTCAAACTTTTTTTCTGGCTTGTTGAGGAGGAGGCATGCTGGGTGACCCAGGCAAAAATGTGTCTCCTCATTCCACCATCTTGACTCCATTCTCCTCGGGACACACTTTGAAACTTAGTTAGTTTTCATCACTAACATTTTCTCCATCATTTGCTTAAGTCTAAACAATCAAGAAAACAACAAATCAAGCCCTGATTTGTACTGTTTAACAATCAGCTCAATCTAGTTTAAGTTGGTTCCAGCATACCCCAGATGATAGGTGTAAACAAGCTGCAACCTATAAACAATGAGGGGAAAGGGAAGAGAATAAGCATGTATATAGTGCCTTCTGTGTACCAAACATTGCACTATGGCATTTGATCCTCACATGAGCCCTGCAAGGTAGCTATTATTTATGATCATTTTACAGTTAAGGAAACTGAGGCAGACAGAGGTGAAGTGACTTGCTAGTCACATAGCTAGTAAGGATCTGAGGTGGGATTTGAATTTAAGTCTTCCTGACTCTAGGCCCAGCACTCTATCTACTGTGTCACCTAGCTGAATTGATGAAAAAACAACTGAAATAAAATATATCATCAAGAGCCATGTGGTAGGAAGAGAAGATGGTCTGATCATGTGGGAAGAGGACACAGAACAGATGAGCAGCCAGGATGCTCCTCACAATAGCAGGAGAAGAAGAGGAAGTCTGCTTAGGTGATGAACTTAGGGGAGGGCTCATTCAGGTCACATAAGCAATAAGAAGGGAGATTAGACATTTTCTCTGATCCCTATGACCTCTCACACCTCTCCAAAATAGAAATGATGTGCCAACTTCAGCTGTCTCCATAGTCTAGGACACTCTGAATTTTTTTTAAAAGGTTAACAATAACAACAAAACCCAGGAACTGATGCATACTGACCCTGAGCTCACTCAGTGCTCTTTCCCCAATAGCAGACACAAGGACATGACACAGACCCCTGCACCCTGGTTCCCCCTTCCCCTTTCCAGTGCCATGGAGACCCCAGCTCCAATCTGTGGAAGCTTGATTGGGCCACACTAGCTACCTTGCCCACAGTTTTTTAGGAATCCTAGAATCTCAGCACTGCAAAGCTCTGAATTACCAGTGATGGACCACAGAACTGAAGAACAGAGGTAGTGGAACAGGTCACCAGGATGGGACACCATGTGTCATAGGGGGTGGGGGGTGGAGGGATGGCTCTGTAGCACTCCACCAAGTCAGAGGGAAAAGCACAGCATCCAACTGGAGCCAGTTCTGACCACCCAAAAGGCAGTTGGGGCAGAGACCGAGGTTAGTGAAGCATGAATTGCCCAGTATGGGATGAGGCTGAGACCACTTGGAGATCCAGACCCCAAGGAAACTACAATCAGAGGGGAGGGAGTCAGGAAGTTAGTGATAAGGAAAATAAAGGGGGTGGTGTGGGGAGGAAAGACTGAAAGTACCAAAGATTTTGGGAAGGAAATTTCTTTTTTTTTTCTTAAAATTAATGTATTTATTTTTAGTTTTCAACATTTACTTCCATAAGATTTTGAGTTCCAAAGTTTCTCACCCTCCCCCCTTCTCCCCACCCCAAGATGGCATGCAATTTGATATAGGCTCTACACATATGATCATATTAAACATATTTTTGCATTAGTCTTGTTGTAAAGAAGAATTAGAACCAATGGGAGGAATCACAAGAAAGAAGAAATAAACAAAACAGCAACTAGTATGCTTCAATCTGCATTCAGACTCCATAGTTCTTTCTCTGGATGTGGACAGCATTTTCTATCATGAGACTTTTGGAGATGTCTTAGATCCTTGCATTACTGAGAAGAGCTAAGTCTATCAAAGTTGATCATTGCACAATGTTGCTGTTTCTGTGTACAATGTACAATGTTCTCCTGGTTCTGCCCACTTCACTCAGCATCAGTTCATGTAAGTCTTTCCAGGTTTTTCTGAAGACCACCTGCATTTCTTTTTTTTTTTTTGGTTGGGCAATGAGGGTTAAGTGACTTGCCCAGGGTCACACAGCTAGTAAGTGTTATGTGTCTGAGGCCGGATTTGAACTCAGGTCCTCCTGAATCCAGGGCTGATGCTCTATCCACTGCGCCACCTAGCTGCCCCCTCATCATTTCTTATAGCACAATAGTATTCCATTACATTCATATACCACAACTTGTTCAACCTTCCCCCCAATTGATGGGCATCCCCTCAATTTCCAGTTCTTGGCCACCACAAAAAGAACTGCTATAAATATTTTTGTACATGTGGGTCCTTTCCTCATTTTTATGATCTCTTTGGGATACAGACCTAGATGTGCTATTGCTGGATCAAAGGGTATACAGTTTTAGAGCCCTTTGGGCATAGTTCCAAATTGCTCTCCAGAATGGTTGGATCAGTTCATAACTCCACCAACAATGCATTAGTGTTCCAATTTCCCCACATCTTCTCCAACATTTATCATTTTCCTGTTTTGCCATGTTAGCCAATCTGATAGGTGTGATGTGATACCTCAGAGTTGTTTTGATTTGCATTTCTCCAATCAATAGTGATTTAGAAACTTTTTCATATGACTACAAATAGCTTTAATTTGGGAAGAAGAAATTTCAAAGACCTTGAACATAAACAGATAAGTCAACAGGGAAAATAGGAAACAAGTTCAGGCATCCATGAATAAATACTGCAAAATAAAGGAAAAGAATCTGACACTTGATAAGGCAGAGGACACTGTGGAATTTGAGGAGAACACAGAACCACAACACAATGAACTTGGGGGAGACAGGGACAAGAGCCACACTGGACTGTCAGACATGGGGGGGGGTTATAATTGTTTTGTTTGAGGGAACTCCTGAATTGTTGGGGTCACAGATTCACTTGAGTATCTGAGTCAATTTCAATGGACATATTTAAGTTGTCACCCTAACCAGGATGGGTGATATGTGCCCCTTAAACATGGAAAAGAAGGACAATAAAGCACAACAGCCCATTCAGAGGAGAAAAGAGGCCGAAAGGCCAGAAGTTGTCAATCTCCTGGGCTAGCAGTTCTGGAAGGGTAGGAGGAAGAGCTCATGTTGAAAGGTTTCCCAAAAGGTGAGATGGAATGGAAATGCAAGTTTTTAGGACAGAAAACATTGATTTTAGTCAAAAGAATGTTTTACACACCTTAGCACCACCAACATTTAATCAAGGTGGGCATGAAAGATACTTCTATTTTAGCCCTTCAAAAAGATGAGGAGAAATTGTGGCAAACATCAGTTTTGAGTATCCTCAAACTCTGGATAGAGTATGCTCAGGGTCTCTCAGTCACCTGGCATAGGACGGCATGTCTACGATGCTTGTTAACCAACTCATTTCCTTGTTACCTAGAAGCGGGGGAAGGAGGTCCTTTAATTTTTTTTCTTTTTTAAAAATTTTTAATTAATTTATTTTGAATTATCAACAATCACTTCCATAAGCTTTTGAGCTTTAAATTTTTCTTTAATTGACTGGGATTGGTTTAGTTACTCTGTCCCACCCTGAAGACCAGCAGTGGAGATGACTGGGAGAGAATAAGATGGGGTGGGGATCTCTGAGGACTTATTCTACTTTTGTCCAAAAAGAGTAGAGCAAACATCCGAAAAGATTTGGGGACAAAATATAGGAAGGCACTTATTCTATTTTTCTACTGTGTCATGATAAAAAGCTAGAGAAAGTGTGTGGAGCAGGCAAATTGTTTGATGCTACTGGGGCCTCTCCCTGGTTTCTCTACAATTGTTCTGCTCCAAGTACTTTTAGGAATGAATTATGGGTCTAGTAAGGCAGTAAAGTAGATAGAATACTGGGCCTGGAGCCAGGAAGACCCCTCTTCCTGAGTTCAAATCTGGCCTCAGACACTTACTAGTTGTGTGACTGTGGGCAAGTCACTTAAACTTGTTTGCCTCAGTCTCCTCATCTGTAAAACAAACTGGAGAAGGAAATGGCATACCACTCCAATATCTTTACCAAGAAATGAGGTCATGACTGAAAAATGACTGAACAACAACAAAGGCCTAAATACAACCTACTCAGAAGAAGGGTAGACATTTGTAGCCAAGTCCCTCTACCTAGTGATGGCAAAAAGGGAAAGCCAACATCCAGCCTGCCTCTCCTCTGATGCTTCTAAGGGACACATGTTGTCAGTATTGTGACCCAGAGGACTGAAGTTCTCTCTTTGCGGAGAGTTGGAGGGAAGCCACGTCCGGTGATCATTCTCTCACTCTTCTATCTTAAAGAGTGGTATTGGACTAGAGTTCTATTCATTACACATCAGTTGTTTTCAGTCTAGGTATACAATTTGAGGGGGTTGGGTGTTGAGGATCAAAGCCACTTTCTCTGGTCACTCTGTGGAGGATGGGGGAGAAGTAGGTCCACCCTTATACATGGCCAATGGCAGTTAGCTTAATCTCAGTCAGCTTAGTTTCTTTCCCACTAAACTTTGATTACACATGTCATGGCAATCTGTTGCATGCACAGAACACTTAAGACTCCCCACACAAGGGTGAAGGATTTGGGGTAGATTAGAACTCCACCCTCACCCTTCAGTGAGAAACAAACGTCCTAGGGGAAAACTCTTCCATGATTTTTTTTTTTTTAGCACATAAGGTCATCCAACAAAACAAAAATTTCTAAAATTTCCAAACTAAAAAGCAAATTTCTATGTGCCTTCTACAGAAGGCACAACAAAATTTCTCTTGGAATCCCAGTACAATACATGATCTCCTCAAGGGTACAGGTAAATTTTCTCTGGGTCCTTATTCCAAAGGGCACCCAAAATCTCCCCCAATGGATCACTGCTGCTGCAAAGACAATCCAAATGGAACTACAAACTCACCAGGTAGGACAAGTAGTCTCAGTTAGAAAAACAGCAAAACAAGGTCAAATAAGGCCTAAGGGAGAGGTGAAGGTCCCAAGAAAAGGAACTAAGCTAACCCTATGGGTTACTTATTTGGGATTTCCCAGCACAGGCAAACTCCACCCTCTGAACCTGCAGGGCATCCGGATCTCATCACAAAAGCCAATAGTTCTCTGCAAATGTGAAGGGCAAAATTTTAACCCAGATGAGGCCCTCCTTGGGGGGCCTCTAACTTCCAGATCCAGGTGGACTATATCATCCCTCACGGTACCTGAAGAGTTTTAGGGACTCCCTTCTCTACTGCCAACAACTCAAATGCCCACTAGTTGTGTTTACCACCATTGTCAAGGAGATCTAGCACCCCAGTTCCATTTAACCACTAAACATTGATTGACTTTTACAAAGGGATACATACTTGAAAGATATAGCAAGAGCAAACACAGAAACATTTCCTTCAACATCTCTGGGGCATAATCTCCACTAAAAAAAAAAAAGAAAGAAAAGAAAAGAAAAGAAAAGAAAAGAAAAGAAAAGAAAAAATCAGCTTCTTATCTCAAAAGGAAACTTGGTTTCTCCAGATCTTTCCAGACCTTGTGAAGCTCTCCCCAAAAAGATTAAGGCCCTGGGCATCAACCAGGAGCTACTGCTTCCCTCTCAGGTGGGAACCCAAACTTCCTTGGCTGTATACCATAGCTCTGTGGTGGGGAGAGGAGGGTATTTCATTCTCTCTCTGTTGCACCAAAAGTTCCTTTGCCCAACTCCTTCCCCCTCTGCTCTTGGTCCTTATTGCAAAGGGCACCTGCAGTCTCTTACATTGGCAATCACTGCCATTGTACTGGCAATCCCAGTGGAACTGCAAACTTACTGGTCAAGGCAAGTTAGAAAAAGAGTCCTACCTCCCACTCCCATTACACACAAAATAGAATCACGGAGGTGAATGAGCAAACATAGTTATCAAAACTAGCAGTAAAAGAGTAATTGAGAAAGTCATACAGAGTAGTTTATGTGATAGAACAAACAAGAGTCATGGAACTCAACGACCCAGGAGTGAGCTAAAAGCTCAGAGAAATCTGAATGAGATGGCTCTCATCCCCAGAAGCTTACTAACTTTTAGAAGCTTCTGGGTTGAGGCACAGGGACTCAAGGAGTATATTGAGATGCTGCTTCTCCCTACATGCCGAGACTCTTAGGTCCTCCGGTTGACCATTCAAAGGCTATACCTTCTTCCCTCATCTTTCTGCTTCTCTCTCCCAAGTCTTAGTCAATCAGGATTCATGCCTTCCTCACGTATGTTGCATGCCATGTCACAGAACTGTCCTTTAGGGTACTGGCCAAACCCACCTGGCTCAAAAGATGCATTCTTCCCTGGGCCAAAACATTTTGCATTCCACCAAAAAAAAAAAAAAATAAGCTGGGGAAATCTTAAACACCTGCAACTATACACAACACATCATCCAATGGAAATGGCTCTCTCCAGTTATCAATGATCTCTGGAGTTGACAAATGCAATGACCTTTTCTCAATCCTCACTCATCTTTACCTCTCTGTAGCCTTTGGCACTGTTGATCACTCTCTCCTCCCAGATATTCTCTCTTTTCTAGCTTTTTTTTGGTACGTTGTTCTCTCCTGGCTCTCCTCGGTCTCTTTTGCTGGATCTTCAAGACATTTCCATTAACTGTGGGTACCCCCAAAGACCCCTCTTCTTTTTTGCCCTTTACTAATTTGCTTGGCCATCTCATCAGCTCCCATGAAATCAATCATCACCTCTATGCAGATGATTTTCAGATTTATTTGCTCAACACCAATCTCTTTCCTAACCTCCAGTCTCACATCTTCAATTGCCTATTAAATAGTTTGAACTGGCTGTCACATGGACATCCGAAACTCAACATGTACAAAACAGAGTCTGTTATCTTTTCTCCCACATCCTCCTCTCTTTTGAACTTCACTGTTCCCATCAAGGACACCGCCATGCTCCCAGTCATCCAAGCTAGCAACCTAGGTGCCAACTTTGACTCTTCATTCTCACTCACCCTACATATGCAATCAGTTGCTAGGTCCTGTTGATTTTCCCCTCACAACATCTCTTTTCTCTCTCCTCTTCTCTCCTCTGACATAGCTGCTACCTTGGTGCAGGCTTTCATCACCTCAAGCCTACATTATTTCAAAAGCCTTCCAAATGGTTTCCACACCGCAAGTCTCTTTCAAGATGCATTCTAGTCCTCCACTCAGCTATCAAAGTGAGCTTCCTAAAGAGAAGGGCTGACTATGACATTTAATCAATTCTAGTGGCTCCCTATTATGTCCAGGATCAAATAGAAAATCCTCTGTTTGACTTTTAAAACCCTTCCCAGCCTGATTCCTTCTTTCCTTGACAATTTTCCTCAACTTTACTACCCTTCGTGCACTCCCTGATCCAGTGACACTGGCCTTCTTGCATTTCCTTGCAGAAGACACCCTTACTCTGGGCCTTTTTACTGGCCATGGCCCTTGCCTAGAAGCCTCTCCTTCCTTGTCTCTGCCTCCTGCCTTTCCTGGCTTTAGTCAAGTCTCAGCTCAAATCCAGCCTTCTGCAATAGGCCTTTCCTGGTCCTCTTCAATGTTAGGGAATTTATACTCCAGGATTACCTCCCACTTACCTCATATATCTTGCATGTACAAAGTTGTTTGTACGTCATCCCTATTAGAATTTGAGTTCCTCAAGGGTAGGGACCCTGTTTTTGCCTTTCTTTTTATCCCTAGTGCTTAGCACAATGCCTGGCACAGTAAGCCCTTAATAAAATGCTTGTTGAAAACATTTACAACAGCTCTTTTTGTGGTGGCTAAGAATTAGAAATTGAAGGGATGCCCACCAATTGGGGAATGGCTAAACAAGTTGTGGCATATGATTATAATGGAATATTATTATGTTATAAGAAATGACAAGCAGGATAATTTCAGAAAAACCTGGACTTACAGAAACTGATGCAAAGTGAACAGAACCAGCAGAACATTATACACAGTAGCAGCAATATTGTTCGATGAAGAACTGTGAATGATGAGTGGGGAACCTGCAGTCTCCGGGCCACATGTGACCCTAGAAGGTCCTCACGTGCAGCCCTTTGACTGAATCCAAACTTCATAGAACAAATCCCCTTCATAAAAGAATTTGTGCTGTAAAACTTGGACTTAGTCAAAAGGCTGTACCTAAGGACCTAGAAGGCCACATGCAGGCTCAAGGACGCAGGTTCCCCACCCCTGACTTAGCTATTCTTAGCAATACAATGATCGAAGACTAATCCAAAGGACTAATGATGAAGCATGCTATCTGCCTTCAGAGAAAGAACTAATGTTGTTTGAATATAGACTGAAGCATTCTAATTTATACTTTCTTTCTTTCATTCTTTTTTCTTTTTTTGAGTCTTCTTGTACCAAATGACTAATATTGAAGTGTTTTACATGATTGCACATGTAAATATATATATGATTGCTTTATGTCTCAGGGAGGGGGGAAGAGAGAGAGGTAAGGATAGAATTTGGAACTCAAAACTTTAAAAAATGTTAAAAAATTGTTTTAACATGTAATTGGGGAAAACTATATACATATATACATGTATGTATGTGTATATATACACATATACTTATACACACACATATATACATACATATATGTACACACACACGTGCGTGCACACACACACTTGTTGATTTGACACATCCAATTACATACAAGGCACATTTCACATGGGCAATCTTTAGTATTATCACCTGGGTATGTAACTATTCTGATTCACCTACAATATTATATATTAGTCTAGTGACTGGTCTGATCAGTCTAGGTCCTATGTCATTGACTGCTCTTCTTTTTCTGTCTATATCTGAGTTAGTAAACGATAAAGGCTGACTGGATTGTTTGCCTATACCAAGTATGACAGCAGGAGCAGGTGGGTTATGTTTGTTCTCTATGGATTATATCTGTACTTTGGGAATCTAGTATTCCAAGGCAAGAAAGTAGGTGCCTCTGAATTCAATTCTCTTGATTTATATCATAATCTCCTTCACTGGAAACATCAGTTTGGTTTTTTTTTTAAATTCAGTTTTGGTAATTTTCAGTTCCTAATTCTCTTCGTCCCTCAGTCCACTCTATCACCCATTAAGAAGGCAAGAAAAACAAAACCCATTCCAAATATGTATATTCATGCAAAACAAATTCCCACATTAGCTACGTCCAAAAATGTAAAGAAAAAAAAAAGGGGGGGGGGAAGGAAAGAAAAGAAAATACGTTTCAATCTGTACTCTGACTCCATCATCTCTTTAACCGGGGGTGGTCAGCATGTTTCATCATGAATCCTTTGGAATTGTGGTTGGTCATTATGTTGATCAGAGTTCCTAAGTCTTTCAAGGCTCTTCTCCTGGTTCTTTGCTAATGAATTCAATATAAGTATTGCTATCTAATCCACAAGGGGAATCTATTACTATGGTTATGATCTGATAGAGGGGTTCTTATATCAGGCATTCATGCCCCCATTACTTTGAGACTGAGACTACCCTTTGTAGTAGCTAGGGGAGTGTTTATCTCTCACTGGGCATCATTGGCAACGACCCTGGATGCATGAGAATCACACCTCAAGCCTTGACTTACTCCCTGGAGTCTGATTTCACTTACTTTTTCAAATTCCTGAGCACTCTCTTCAGCACCAACTTTTATAGGTTTCTAGGTTTCTATTATAGGTATATACTCTGAGGAAGAACTCAACCAGCTTCTCTCCTTTATACTCCACAGAGCTAGAGACAAAACCAGCATACATCCTTCTGTTGATGCAGCCCTTTCAAACATCTTGGCTCAAGTTTGGATGCATTTGCACCAGCCGACATGACTAGATGAGGTATTCTCTGTCAGTTTCATCACTTTATCTGGCTAGGATGCCATCCACTGTCTTAGTCCTTCCTCTGCTACCCACTGTGACAATTAAAAAGGTTTGAGAGACATAGTTTCTGGGTAATTTAATAATTTTATTAATAAGGCCAGTAGGTTATTAATAAAAGGATGGTTATTTGGCCATTTCTTTTAGACCAAAGACAATCATGGTGGTAGGGCTCACAGTTTATATACCCTTCAAAAAGTAGGTATTCAATGAGGGGCTGAGGGTGACATTGTGTCACTCTTGGAGAGAGAAATTATGTCTATACTCACACCACCCACAGCCTTGGGCTATCTAGACAAAAGGATCTGTCTCCTCCCAAGTTTGAGTACAACACAATGGGCTTCCTCACCTTAGATTAAATTGCCTATAAGGTTGAGTGGGGTCTGATCAAGATGGAGGAGAGCTAATTCAATCTCATTATCAGTAATGTCCTTCAAGAGACTGAATTTTTTAAAATCAGAAATTTGGAAGAAGGAGAGAGCTTTGAATCTCCCCAAGATATTGTTTATTAATAATCATCTCTCACCACTTTGAAGACAAAGTTCTTTTCCAGAGCAAATGTTAATTTGGGGGTGTGTGTTATCTGTCTACAACAAGGAACATGGCCTCAGCCTTACCCACAGGTGAAGTTGTATTTCTGTACTTAATTGGGACATTCAGAGTCTCTTGGAGGAAGCCTTCTTTATTTAATATGGCCCTCAGTTTTTTAGTACTCTTCTTCCTCAGATGGTAGACTGCTATTTCTTTTTTTTTATGAAATAATTCTTTTTTTTTTATTTTTAACATGTGTTTTTAAAACTTTGGGTTACAAATTTTCTCCCTTCCTCCCTCCCCACCCACCTTCATTGAAAAGGCAGGCATCTCGATACAAGTTATACATATGTAGTCATGTAAAACACTTCCATAGTAGTCCTGTTGTGAAAAACGTGTATTTCCCTTCATCCTATCCTACCCCTCATTTATTCTATTCTCTCTTTTGACCCTGTCCCTCCTCAGAAGTGTTTGCTTCTGATTATGCCCTCCCCCAATCTGTCCTCCCCTCTATCAGCCCCCTGCTCTCTTGTCCCCTTCCCCCCTTATTTTCCTGTAGCGTAAGATAGATTTCCACACTCCGTTGTGCATGTTATTCCCTCCTTAAGCCAAATCCTATGAGAATAGGATTCACTCATTCCCTCTCACCTTCCCCCATTTCCCCTCCACTGTAAAAGCTTTTTCTTGTCTGTTTCATGTGAGATAATTTACCCCATTCTACTTCTCCCTTTCTCCTTCTCCCAGTATAATCCTCTCTCACCTCTTAATTTTATTTTCCAGATATCACCCCTTCATCTTCAACTCACTCTGTACCCTCTATCTATCTATCTATACATACATATAATTTTTTTCCCCTCCCACTACCCTAATACTGACAAAGTACTCATGAGTTACAAATATCATCTTTCCCTGCAGGAATGTAAACAGTTCAACCTTAATAAGTCTCTTATGATTTCTCTTTCCTGCTTACCTCTTCTGTGTTTCACTTGAGTCTTGTATTTGAAAGTCATTTTCTATTCAGCTCCGGTCTTTTCCTCAGGAATGCTTGAAAGTCCCCTATTTCAATGAATGACCATTTTTTACCCTGAAGGATTATACTCAGTTTTGCAGGGTAGGTGATTCTTGCTTGTAGTCCTATCTCCTTTGCCCTCCGGAATATCATACTCTATGCCTTCCAGTCCCTTAATGTAGAAGCTGCTAAATCTTGTGTTATCCTGATTGTGTTTCCACAATATTTGAATTGCTTCTTTCTGGTTGCTTGCAATATTTTCTCCTTGACCTGGGAATTCTGGAATTTGGCTACAATATTCCTAGGAGTTTTCCTTTGGGGATCTCTTTCAGGAGGTGATCGGTGGATTCTTTCCATTTCTATTTTGCCCTCTGGTTCTAAAATATTGGGGCAGTTTTCCTTGATAATTTCTTGAAAGATGATGTCGAGGCTCTTTTTTTGATCATGGCTTTCAGATAGTCCAATAATTTTTAAGTTCTCTCTCCTGGATCTATTTTCCAGGTCAGTTGTTTTTCCAATGAGATATTTCACATTCTCTTCTATTTTTTCATTCTTTTGGATTAGTGTTACAATGGCTTGATTTCTCAAATTGTCACTAGCTTCCAATTTCTCCATTCTAATTTTTAAGGAAGTATTTTCTTCAGTAAGCTTTTGGATTTCCTTTTCTATTTGGCCAATTTTGCTTTTTAGGGCATTCTTCTCCTCATTGGCTTTTTGGACCTCTTTTGCCATTTGGGTTAGGCTATTTTTTCTCTTTTTTTTTTCTTTTTTTGGCTAGGCAATGGGGTTAAGTGAGTTGCCCAAGGTCACACAGCTAGTAAGTGTTATGTGTCTGAGGCCAGATTTGAACTCAGGCCCTCCTGAATCCAGGGCCAATGCTCTATCCACTGCGCCACCTAGCTGCCCCTAGGGTATTTTTTTAGGTGTTATTTTCTTCAGTATTTTTTTGGGTCTCCTTTAACATCACTCTCAGTTTTTCCTCTACTTCTCTTACTTGCTTCTCAAAATCCTTTTGGAGTTTTTCCATGGCATGGGACCAATTCATATTTTTTTTGGAGGCTTTGGTTGTAGGAGCTTTGGCTTCATTGTCTTCCTCTGGTTGTATGTTTTGATCTTCTTTGTCACCAAAGTAAGATAATATAGTCTGACTCTTTTTGTGCTGCTTGCTCATGATCCCAGCCAATTACTTGAGTTACAAACTCTTTGTTAAGGTAGGGGTCTGTTTCCAGTGTGGAGAATGTACTGTCCCAAGCTTCATGGGTTTTGTGCAGCTGTGTTCAGAGATACTTCCAGGGACCTATAAATTTTCAGTTCTTCCAAGGTGCTATGATCTAGGGTGAGGTGTTTACTCCTTTCCTGGCCTGTACTCTGGTCTATAAGTGACCACAAGCACTCTTTTCTGTCTTGGAACTGTGAGGAGGATTTCCTCTCCACAGCCACTACAAGCTCCACCATGCCAGCACTCCTCCTTGCCCCAGGAGCGCCACCCAGGACTGTGACCCAGATCCAAGCATGGACAAAGCAAGAGAATCCTGCACCAGCAGAGAGATCCCTGCAATCCCCCTCTGATTAGCCACTTGATTCCCCCTCAGTCTGTGTGGTGGAAGCTCAGGAGGCAGCCGCTGCCCTGGGGCCAAGCTTGGGGAATGGGGCTGGAACCCCACTGTGCTTCTCTCTCAGCATCATAGAGACAGACTTTTCCCACTGACTTTCTAAGTTGTCTTTGGCATTCGTGGGATGAGAAGTCTGGAAACCACCACAGCTCAAAGGCTCAAAGGCTCAAAGGCTCAAAGGCTCAAAGGCTCAAAGGGTATGCACATTTTGATATCCCTTTGGGTGTACTTCTAAATTGCTCTCCAAAATGGCTGGATCATTTCACAACTCCACCAACAATCCATTAGTGTTCCAATTTTCCCACATCTTCTCCAACATTTATCATTTTCCTGTTTTGTCATGCTGGCCAATCTGATAGGTGTGATGTGGTACCTCAGAGTTGTTTTGATTTGCATGTCTCTTATCAATAGTGATTTAAAGCATTTTTTCATATGACTATAGATGGCTTTAATTTCTTCATCTGAGAACTGTCTGTTCATATCCTTTGACCATTTATCAATTGGGGAATGACTTGTATTCTTATTGACGTGGCCCCTGCAGTGGTGAACATGAGACCAGCTCAATACTCTTAACCAGGAGGCGCATTGATGAGGCGGGAGACAGCAAGATGGCAGAAGCTCCGTTTATTAAGTGCTTGTAGCTTTCTTTTATTTTCCTAGCAATACATGATCAAAGCATGATCTCCACGTGATAGCCAATCACCAAGTCTGCTGGTCACATGCAGCCCTTGTATCAGGGGTATGAATAGGACTTTTCTCCCAATGAGAGGAGAGCCGAGCCAACCGTGGGAGCTGCATGTCAGCAAAGGAGAGGTCTTGTGAGACTTCCTTGTTTTTGCCATGCAACAGGTTGTGACCCTCAGCTTCTGCCAAGAGAAGCTAGAATTCCCATGGGAAAATTCTCCCAACAATTCCCCCTTTTTTGTTTTTTAGAAAAGGCATCATTGTGGATGTGTGTCCGTTAATATGTGTACTTGAGACGTAACATCTTTAAACATGGAGATCATTCGTTTTAAGATACATCCCAGTATTGTGGGTAAGCAGCATAAAAGCAAGCATAATATAGCAATCGTTGGAATCCAAGCAAAAAAGCTCTTCCACCAAAACTTAGGGCCCTTTTCTATCCAATCAATAATTTCCTTTGCTGTATCATCTGGTGTCAGATCCCTATGCGAGGCTTTATTAATCTCATGAGCCATATGCCACAATTCATCCATTTCTGAGCTGAGATTAGAACTCAGCATTATCCCATTTAAATGTTTTTTAATTTTTTGCCAATCCCATCGAGAACTATTATAAAGTAATGGTGTAACACAAATGTGAGTGTATCTATAATCACATTGTAATGTTAATTGATATTCTAAGAGGTCAAGCTCATCGCCCACTGCCTCAACAGTGTGTGCTAATCCTTTGAGAATAACATAGAATTCGTCATTAATTCTGCTCTGAGTTGTGAAACCTTTAGATACATTATAAGCTAATTGTTGCATGAATTCTGCTGCTACTATCTCGTTTTTTGCTGTAGATATTGACATTGCTATGGAAGCTGAAGAGGCTATTATTGATATCAATGTTACAATCCCTAAAACAACACAACTAATACAGCGTTTTTTCCTGCGTAGACTAAGTTTATTGTTCTTGTGCTGAATAATGCTAGATAAAACATGATCAGCTCTTGTCTTATACCAACCCTTTGTTTTAACAGGGAGCAAGGCAAAATTAGTTTTTTGAATTATAAAAATCTTTTGTTGTTTACCCATTTAATTTCCAATACATTCTGAAACCGAGCAATTGTAACATGTGATAGTATATACATTCTCTTGTTCAATGATATTAGCATTTTGTCCCCACATAAAAGCATAATCACCCCCCAATCAAGCACGTGTTTGGAGAACGAAACCTTCTTCTGTCATATCATTGATCCAGGAGGGTGTACCGAAAATCTTTTTCCAAACATACCAATACCCTGAATATCCCCCCGGATACCTCTCTATTACAGTTATATTATCCAGAGCCATCCATATTTTCCATAATTGATTCCCTTTTCCTCCCAAATTTCCAACCCAATTTGGTATGATATAAGATGTATATATATTCTATAGATTCTATATAAGATGTATTCGGGTCTGGTGCATGCCATGATTGCAAAGTTATGTTCTTTAGGGGATGACACACTCTTCTACGTGTGAGGCATGTTTTTAGGGTAGGCCATCTTGGTTTTGTCCCATTAAGGGGAATACAAGGCGGTATTAAAGGTCTTACTACAATGGTGTCATTACAATCCTGTTCTTGCAATCCTCTCATATGAATTATTTGTTCCCCAGTGCTAAACTGTGTGCACAGTGTGACATTGACCAATTTTGCACAATATCCATTCGTTTCTGATCTGTTCTTTGTAAAACATATAGGTGGAGTAACTGATAATCCCGTAAAATTGTATTTCACTGTTGCTACAGATCTGTTCTTTGCTTTATAGTCAAATTCTTGGGTAAAGAATTTGCTGGCGTTTCCTTGTAATACAACAGTCGGAAGCCATTCATCCCATGTTACGATTTTAGGCCATGGAGGATTTTTTATGAAAGTTCATCTGGTCTCATTATTTGTGTCCCCCTCAACTGCTGAGGATAACTGCATCAAAGTCAGCATAAAGATAACAGTTTGTACCGATTTAGCCTTGTCAGTTCTCTTTTTCCTCCTCCTTTTGCTGGGTCTCCTTCTCTTCTTCCGAGGTCTTCGGACTTTCAGGGATAATCTTGATAGTTTTCGTTGGCACCCACTTAGCTCCTTCTCCTTCTCCGTCATTTTCTTACGATGGTATACGCCTCAGAGATCTCTTTTTCCAAGATTGAAGCTCAAAGCTTACTGGCGCTAAACTCTTGGAAAAGTAATTTTCTGCTCGTGGAGCCTTTTCCTCCCGCCCCACGTTGGGTGCCAGCTGACGCGGCCGCTGCAGTGGTGAGCATGAGACCAGCTCAATACTCTTAACCCGGAGGTGCATTGATGAGGCAGGAAACAGCAAAATGGCAGAAGCTCCGTTTATTAAGTGCTTGCAGCTTTCTTTTATTTTCCTAGCAATACATGATCAAAGCATGATCTCCACATGATAGCTAATCACCAAGTCTGCTGGACACATGCAGCCCTCGTGTCAGGGGTATGAGTAGGACTTTTCTCCCAATGAGAGGAGAGCTGAGCCAACCGTGGGAGCTGCATGTCAGCAAAGGAGAGGCCTTGTGAGACTTCCTTGTTTTTGCCATGCAACAGGTTGTGACCCTCAGCTTCTGCCAAGAGAAGCTAGAACTCCCATGGGAAAATTCTCCCAACACTTATAAATTTGACTTAATTCTTTATATATTTTAGAAATGAGGCCCTTATCAGAGAGACTGGTTGTAAAAATTCTTTCCCAATTTTCTACCTTCCTTCTAATCTTAGTTGCATTGGCTTTGTTTGTGCAAAAACTTTTCAATTTAATGTAATCAAAATTATCCATTTTGCTTTTCGTAATGTTCTCTATCTCCTGCTTGGTCATAAATTCTTCTGTTCTCCATAGATCTGACAGGTAAACTATTCCTTGCTCTCCCAGTTTGCTTATAGTATCAGCCTTTATATCTAAATCATCAACCCATTTTGACTTTATTTTGGTATATGGTGTGAGATTTTGGTCTATGCCTAGTTTCTGCCATACTCTTTCCCAGTTTTCCCAGCAGTTTTTTTTCAAAGAGTGGGTTCTTATCTCAGAAGCTGGGGTCTTTGGGTTTATCAAGTAATAGATTACTATAGTCATTGACTACTGTGTCTTGCATATTTAACCTATTCCACTGATCCACCACTCTATTTCTTAGCCAGTACCAAGCAGTTTTGATGATTGCTGCTTTATAATACAATTTAAGATCTGGAATAGCTAGGCCACCTTCCCCTGCATTTCTTTTCATTAGTTCCCGTGATATTCTGGACCTTTTGTTCTTCCAAATGAATCTTGTTATTTTTCTAACTCTATAAAATAATTTTTTGGTAGTTTGATTGGCATGGCACTGAATAAGTAAATTAGCTGGGGCAGAATTGTCATTTTTATTATATTAGCTCGGCCTACCCATGAGCAATTGATGTTTTTTCAATTATTTAGATCTGACTTCATTTGTGTGAAAAGTGTTTTCTAATTGTGTTCATAGAGTTCCTGGGTTTGTTTCAGGAGGTAGACTCCTAAATATTTTATAATATCTACAGTAAGTTTAAATGGAATTTGTCTTTCTATCTCTTGCTGTTGGGCTTTGTTGGTAATATATAGAAATGCTGATGATTTATGTGGGTTTATTTTATAGCCTGCAACTTTGCTGAAGTTGTTTATTATTTCAAGTAGTTTTTTACTCGATTCTCTGGGATTCTCTAACATCATGTCAACTGCAAAGAGTGATAGCTTTGTTTCTTCTTTGCCTATTCTAATGCTTTCAATGTCTTTTTCTTCTCTTACTGCTAAAGCTAACGTTTCCAGTACGATGTTGAATAACAGTGGTGATAATGGACATCCTTATTTCACCCCTGATCTTATTGGAAATGCTTCTAGCTTGTCCCCATTATATATTATGCTTGCTGAAGGTTTTAGATAGATGATATTTATTATTTTAAGGAAGACTCCATTTATACCTACGCTCTCTAGTGTTTTTAATAGGAATGGGTGTATTTTGTCAAAAGCTTTTTCTGCATCTATTGAGATGATCATGTGGTTTCTGTTAGTTTTGGTGTTGATATGCTCAATTATGCTGATAGTTTTCCTAATATTGAACCAGCCCTGCATTCCTCGTATAAATCCTACCTGGTCATAGTGTATTAGTCTTGTGATAAGTTGCTGTAATCTATTTGCTAATATTTTGTTTAAAATTTTTGCATCTATATTCATTAGGGAATCAAGGTGTCATTTTGTTCCTTAAGATTCTGGGTCTCCTTTTCTAATTGGTTGACTTTCATAGTCTTCTTGTTTTTCTTGGGTTACTCATTTTTTTTTTTTAGTTTTTCCTCCATCTCTCTCATTTGATTTTTTTTTTGGGTGCTAGGTAAAGCTTTCTGACCAGCAGCCCAGACTCCACCACTGTTCCTTCTCTTTGGTCTGTCTAGAACAGTGACTATATGTTAGGGAAAACAAAATTATGGTGGCAGACAGAAAATGAGGTCCCGAAGGTTACACTAGGCTGGGCTGGGTTAAGCAAGGGGAAGGCCCAGCTTCTAGACTGAAAGACAGACACCCAGACAACCACCTGGACAGGTCATGGGATACCCTCTTCATTTCCCTCCCTCCCCACTCCCTTGACCTTGCTCCCCCTCCTGGTATCCCCATTGACTATTCTGAGCAACCCCTTCTGGGAGTCGCAGTCTTCGCCTTCTATCCCCAACAAACTGCCCCAGTAGAAATGATGCAGTTTAGGGGTTCGGGGGTCCTGGGACCCCAAAATCACATGTGGGTCCCGCCCAAAAGAATTTGACCCAAGCCTTCTTTCAGCCAGAGACAAGGTTTATTAGAATATCCATCATATTGGGCAGACTGTTAAGGAGTGAACATGCGTAAGCAGTGGCCAGATTATAAGAATCTCAGCAGTGGCTAGATTTTAAGAATCTAAGCATCTTAATGGAGACAAGGTGGACCTTATATACAGAAGACTGTGGGAGGGACCTAGGAGTAGCCAGTAAACTGGGGTGAACAGAACTCCTGGGCCCTGGACCTGGTGGCCAAGGGAGAATGGAGCCTCGGGGCAGCTAGGTGGCTCAGTGAATAGAGCACCGGCCCTGAAGTTAGGAGGACTTCAGTTCAAATCCGGCCTCAGACCAAACACTTGACACTTACTAGCTATGTGACCCTGGGCAAGTCACTTAACCCCAGTTGCCTAAAAATTTAAAAAAAAAATGTGAGAATGGAGCCTAGCTAGGATTAAGGGTGGGAAATGGCCAGGGGCCATACATAGGGAGGTAAGACAAAGGAAGGCCAGGCTAGGTTAACAGAATTGGGAGATTGGGTGTAGCCACAATGAAAGGCCAGTTGATGGGATTATAGCCTCAGGCTAGCCAGAGATTTGGCCAGGTGGGAAAGTCCAAAGTTTTTCCTTTCTGGGGCCCAGATCCCAACCCCATCAGAAATGTCCATCAGTTTTTTGCCAAAGAACCATGCTTCGGGCTCTCCTGTATCAGTACCTTGGGATTGGCCCTAGGCATGGGATGAAAATGGTCCTTGGTACCAGAATGCCAAGAAGGTTGCAAACAACAGCCCACTCCCACCCTGGGGTCTGAGTGTCCTTGGTTCTTGCCTCAGGCAGGATGCTGTTGGGGCTGGAGGGAGACTGGTGCCGCTCCATCCCAGGGATGGGGTAGGGGGCATCTAGGCCCTTGAACTCCCCTGTGTATCTGTCTCTCTTTCAGATGAATTGCTATCAGGGGGTATTTCAGCACCGTCCTGCTGAAGTTTCTCCTCCACCTTCAGACGAATTCCCCCGAGGCGAATCAGGAGAGACTCGTAGTCAAAGTAGCCTCTGTTCTCCCCTAAAGGATTCTGCATTGCCTGGTCTTGGAGGTGCAGTCGGTCTTTGCACAGCACCTCATAGATGTCATAATACTCCAAAAAGGACTTCTCCATCACACCCCTTAGGGACTCAGGGCAGGGACACTTTCCCTCCAGCATGTCACAGACTGCTACTCGGATGGTCTCATGCCGGATAAGCTCATTGTAGTTGTTGCTGTCTCCTGGGTTTCTCTCCTGCTCAAAGCCAGGCTCATTGTAGTAGGGGTTTTCATTCATGAGTGACTGGATGGAGACAAGCACAGAGGAGATGCTCTGGGCTGGGCTCCAGGCAGGGCCAGGCCAAGTACCCAGAATACTCAGGCAGACTTTCCCACTGAGGTACAAATTGGGGTTAAACCTCACCATGTTATTGCCCGTGGTCATCAGCTTGACCCTGGGGGCGCGGATAGGATAATCCGGAGGGCAGCGAAACAGGAACAAGAAGAAACCCCCTTCATAAGGAGTGTCAAATGGGCCCGTGATCAATGCATGAATCTTCGTCATGTCCAGGGGGTCGGGAACCACAAACATCCCGGGGGGCGGCTCCTTGTAAATGGACATGATGTCCCGCTTGATCCGCAGCAGGCACTGCGGCGTGGCGCGCTCGTTGTCCCAGTCCGAGCTCAGCGTCGGGTCCCAGAAGACCGGGGGGCTGGGCAGCTCGGCCTCCGGGGGCTGGGCAGGGCCCGAGGGCGGGGGCCCGGGCAGCGGGGCCAGGCCTCCCCCCGGCCCGAAGCTGCTGTCGCCCGCCGCCCCCGCCACCCCCACCGCCCCCACCGCGCCTGCCACCCACACCTTGGGTGGGAAGGACGGCCCGAAGCCGCCGAAGCCCGTGCTGGGGCCCGGGATCCCCGCGGCCTCGGCCCAGGCAGGCCCCGCCTCCTCCGTCTCACTCTCCTCCATCACGGCTCGGCTCCGCTTCCGGGACGCCATGCCCGCGACTCCGCCGCCGGCCAGAGCCGCCTCTCGCTGGATTCCTAAGTTCTTCTCTGAGTTCTTTGTGGGGAGCAGGCGACCACGTGACGCTCCTCTTCGGGGCAGGAGGGCGTCTCCGTGCTTCAGTATCCTCCTCCGAAGACGAACCCCGGCCTTCTCTGTTCCCACAACAGCTTTCTACAGGGTTGGATTCTGCCTCCTTTGCCTGTGTATTCTTGCAGCAATCGCTTAATGTGTGCAATCACCTCCAGCCCTGGGGTAGGGGGTGATGCCTCTGGCCCCAGCTCTTCTGTTCTCCCCTCTAGCCTGGAACCCGAGCCAAAACTCCATCCTCCTGCAAGTGCCCACGGCCAGGGCCCTTCCGCCCCATTGCTCCTGCGCTCACCAGGGGGGCGTGGCTGGCGCCTTCTCTCTCACCCCCCTCCCTCCCCCGCTCTCTGTCTCACAGCGGGGTCTGGCGTTCCGGGTCAGCAGAGGCTCCTCCGATCTTCCTGGGTTCAGACTCCCTGCTCCCCTCTCATTCTCCGGGTTAAGGTTCCTGTCGCTGGGGCTGAGGCAGCCTCCCAAACCGGCTCCATGTTGTACCACCTTTGCCAATTTGAAGGGAGAGGGAAGGAAATAAGCATTTACAAAGCACCTGCTAAGTGCTTTTTTGCAAATATTGTCTCATTTGATCTTCACAACAACCCTGGAAGTAGGTGCTATTATTTTCCCATTTTACAATTCAGGAAACCGAGGCAAACAGAGGTTAAGTGACTTGCCCAAGGTCACACAGCTCGTGTCTGAGGCTGGATTTGAACTCAGGTCTTTCTGACTCCAGGCCCTGGTGCTCTATCTACTGTCACTGGGTTTCTATTATTATTACTATTATCGTTGTCATTATTATTAGAGAGTAATTTGATGCCCAAGATTTGTTTTAAAATGAATTTTCTTATTATTCATGCATTTGAACATTTTTTCAGGTTCATATTTCTTTTTTTAGAAAACTATTTGCTTTGTACATGCCCTTTGACCTGCCAATGCTATTGCTAGGTGTGTACCCCAAGGAGGTCAAAAACAGAGGGAAGGGTTCCATGTATACAAAAATGTTTATGGCAGTCTTTTTTGAGTAGTTCCAGTAGTACTAGAAGAAGGGGTATTCCCATTGGTAGGGCAATTGATAGGGCAAACAAATACAGTTTGTTATTCAGTCGTTTTTCAGTCATGTCCACCTCTTTGTGCCCCAGTTTGGGGTTTTCTTGGCAAAGATACTGGAGTGATTTGCCATTTCCTTCTCTAGCTCATTTTACAGATCAGGAAACAAGTCACAGGGTGACTTGACCAGCTAGGAAGTGTCTCAGGCTGAATTTGAACTTGGGTCTTCCTGACTCCAGGCCTGGCACTCTACTGCAGCGCCACCTAGCTGCCCTTATTATACCTCTACCCAAAGTTTATTCTGGGGAATCTCTAAATATACCTCATGTGTAGTTTGTGTCTAAGTTTCTGTGTTTTAAATTGTAGCTTATTCTGTTCCCCCTGACTACTACCACCCCTTTTTAGTCAATATAGTGAGTTTATAAGTAGCCAGTATAAAGCAGCAATAAGGAAGTAAGATTTCAAAAGGGAACCTGGAGGTCATGGACAAACTATCCCAATGATCCAAAGAGCATAATTTAGAATTTCTATCATAGATTAACCAAAAATCACGTTTTATAGTATGTGTTGAATAAGGGGAAGCCAGCTAGATGCTGCTGTCAGGATTTTTTGGTCCTCTGATATGTAAATTTCAGGCAAATGCCAGAAGGCCAGCAGAATACCAAATGATGCCAATAATTTTGAGGTGATGTGGATATGTTAATGAACTAACCCAAAGGTTGCACAGATAAGAGTTAGTGTTTCAAAAAAAAAAACACCCTACAAAAAGGAGACCTCAACCTCTCTTTCCCCTCCATCTGGGTCCATGCTTCTAGCGCTCCCAATTCTTATCCATGATTGTATGAGTGATATTTTCTGCCTCTCCCCCTCCTCATCCTCTTCCCTGCACAGCCTTTCTTCCATCACCTTATGTATCACCCATCCCTACGCCCTCTCATCTCCATACTCCCCCTACCTTTTGCTGCTTGTCCATCTTCTGTGCTATTTCCACTACATTCCGTGCCTTATTGAAGTGTGATTGCAGCCTCACTTCCCACTGCCATCGTGGTCTTTCCCAGTGAGTGCCCAGAAAATTGGGCATTTCCTATTTTCATAAATTAATGATGAATTCTGTTTCCATAAAAGGGTATACAAGAGTCCCCAGCTCCTATACACATACTCTCATCAGCCTTGGGTCTCTACCTCATCACCCCTCTCCATCCCTATGACTAGAAGGTAGAGCCATGAACCAAACCTCCATTTAA
Organism: Vombatus ursinus; assembly: GCF_900497805.2. NCBI lineage: Eukaryota > Metazoa > Chordata > Mammalia > Diprotodontia > Vombatidae > Vombatus > Vombatus ursinus. The sequence goes on along the minus strand of NW_020944054.1, from coordinate 1,079,561 downwards.
GGAGAGAGCTCGGCTTAAAACGTCTCATTTCTCATCTGGCTGCACTACCGTGGGACTTCTCTGACTTTTCCACAATCTCTCCTCTTCTCCTTCCACCATTGCCCCAGCTTTTCAACTTCCTTTTGTATGTTTAGATTGTAAGATCTTTGAAGACAAAGACTTTTTCTTTTTTGTATTTGTGTCTCCATTGCTTAGCACAAAGTAGGCACTTAATAAATGCTTATTAATTTATTGAAAGTAAGCTAGAATGGCTACATCTCCACTTTAAGGTTATAGTGGTATCTCTGAGGAGTCAGGGGGTAATTATCTGATGACATCAGCTTGAGCTCCCACCAATGTGCTTTCTTCCTAAGATTGAGAATCATTAAGTTAAGCAGCCTTAAGTAGCTTTTAGAAAGGGGTTATTTTCTAAGGTGGTTCAATAAAACAACTGAATAACACACCCCCTAAACATTCTCTCCCCCAAGTACACAGTTTAGAAGAAAGTGGGCTCAAGCTAAAAGAGCAGATGGGGCAAAGGGCTAACTCTCAGCTCCTGGTTTCTAGGAGAGCTTTTCTCATATTCATTGGGGTACTTGAGAAGTTCCCCTTAAGCATGGTGAATCTGTGTCCAATTTGTCTTTGATTCCCAATGTAGACACTGCCACCAGCCGATCTCTGGTTCACTGATGGGAAGTCCAATGTCCTTCAGAACCTCAGAGTCTGTAAAGCCCTCCTTCAATCAAAGGTGGGGATGGAGTGGGAAGGAGACCTGACCAAAACCAAAGTAAGGCCTTCTCCTTCATCCTCCCTGCTTTCTCCCTACCCCTCCCTGTGGTTCCTCCTGAAGGAATTTCCCCAATTTCTGAAGAAAAAACACAACTTCTCATTTCAGCTAATTCTATGCTGTTATATAGGACCCAGAAGACATAATGAAATCCCACGGCCAATTGTCCCACAGCCTCTTTTTGGCTTGATTTCACTTCAGCCAATGGCTTTCAAACACTTTTGATTTCGTAATTGATTGAGACATAGTTAAGGGATAAGGCTAAAATGGGGAGGGGTACTTTTGACACCACCTTTACATAAGGATGGGGGAGGTATGGGAATGTTTGGAAGCTGCAGGGAAGGAGCCAATAAGATAAAGATATGAGAGAAAGAGAGAGAGAGACAGAGACAGACAGAGAGAGAGGATGATAGAGGGGCTACCTCTTCCTGAGAGACAGGGTGAAGGAAGAAATAGTAGAAGAGGACATCTATGTAATGTGAAATAAAGAGAGAACATAGAGTTCTTGTTGAATGGGTTCAATTGCTTTTTCAATAAAGTATATTAGTTGAATAAACCCACGTAGAGACAATCCTTGAGATAATAGAGAGTTTATTGAAAAGAGGGAAGTAGGAACCTTCATAGTATATGCATTATAGGCAGCCTACCAAATAGACTACAAGAGAAATCCACAACCATACTCTTTTTCTGAATGGATTATAGAGGAGTAATAGGTATCTAAAAGGAACTCATGCATGCTACAATTATTTCTCAGAATTTATTTCAATACAACTCTTCTTCAGAGCTGTCATCCTATTATTTCTTCATTGGTAGGTTTATCAGGACTTAGGTGCATCAGTAACATTGGCAGAACAATATGTTTAGGTTTGGTTCCAGTACATGCCCCTGTTCTAAAACCATGCTAGGGTTACAATTTAACCTCCCTAAGACTATGTTATGTTAACATTCAATCCCCACTTATTCTCACAAGTATAAGGCAACATTCTCAATTGAGAGGGAGAGGGGATGAGAGAGGAGGAGCCATGGGAGGCTTAAGCAGAGATGAAAAAGTCTGAAGAACTTTTGTAAGAACTCTCTCTAGTGAATGGAAGATTGCATTGATTAGGGAGATGTAAGAAAATTGTCTGTCTTGATGAAGTGAGGTGTCAGTTACAATAACATAAATTTGTAGTGGACCCAGTGAGCATGGTTTTGTGACTTTCTCCGGCTCTGTTCACTGAATCAGAGCAAAGGTGGTGGATGATGCGAGCAATCCAAGTTTGGGGTTTAACAAGGCATAATTTGTGAGAGGATAAAGAGGCAAGAGATTCAAGCATAGAGGATGGTATTATGTTGAATTGCTTCACCAATGTAGTGTAGCCAATGCAGGGGTGATGGCCAGAGAAAGAACTGAGGAGTTAAGGGATTGGGGGTCACAGTGATATGAAGAACAGGGCTAGGGGTCATAAGGCAAAGGGAAAGATGGAGTGATCAAAGATTATGATTAGGTAAAGGAATTTCAGAGTTCATGAATGTGAAAGTAGAGCACTTGATGGCAAGAACATGGGTATGCACATGTCTGTGTGTAGCTGAGGTAGAGTGGAGGAGTACTGGTCATGGGAATTGAGTAGACTGAGGACCTTAGAAATTAGAGTGTTTGAGGGAGTATCAATATTCCTGATGGAGCAGGAGTTGTGGTAGGGAGAAAGACTGTGAGCCAGGCATTGAACTCATTAAGGAAAGAAGAATGTCCTGGGGAAGGAAAGATAATAGACACCAGAATATGGATTGGGGGATAAACCTGAAGAGGGTGGACCTTGATGGAGAAGTTGCTGAATGATGGTGGAAGAGGAAGACTTTAGAAGGGGCAGAGAGGAGCAAGGAATTAGTTGTGTGCTTTCTAGGCTTGAGCTCACTATGTCATGAACTCTATATATTGCTGAATGTCACAGATTTTTAAAGGGAGTATTTTGCATGGATGTACTTACTCTTCCACCTTAGTAAAAAAAACAACTTTTCTGAAAACTAAATGCCAATTGATGTCAACTACTAATCAATGGAGGGAAGCCTATTGATGGGGGATCATAACATAGCATCAGAAGGACACTCCCTAACACCTCAAGGTTACCCTATACCTGTAGGTGGACAAGTAGCAGTGTCCCTCTGGGGACTCAACCTGTCAGGGCTGATAGGGTTTGAGAGAGTAGTTCCAGAACAAGCACTAAAGACATATAGTATCTAAAAGAAAAGAATCTACCCTGGTCAGACCACAGCTGTAGTACTAATGTTCAGTTTGGGGGGCTACATTTCAGGAAGGATGTTGACAAGCTGAGGCATGCTCAGAGGAGGGTGACCATCATGGTGGGGGTTTCACAACCACATTTGGAGTCAGGAACAAGCCTGTGATGTCCAAGGGATGATGAGGAAATCGGCTGGATTAGAGCAGACAGTACATGGTGGGGAAGAACTGTAAATAAAGTTGGATTATCTAGGTTACAGAGGATCTCCAGTGCCAGCATGAGCTATAATAAGCTATTGGGAATTTGCTGTAAGAACTTTTGCTCTTCCCAATATCTCATTTTCTGGCTTACCCTATTTATTCCTCTTGCCAGACATGTTATCTTTTTTAAAGGGAAATATTTTCTTTTATAAGAAGTATCTTTGGGGCAACTAGGTGGTACAGTGGATAGAGCATTGGTCCTGGAGTCAGGAGGACCTCAGTTCAAATTTGGCCTCAGACATAGCATTCCCTAGCTGTGTGATTCTGGGCAAGTCACTTAACCCCAAATGTCTCACAAAAAAAAGTATCTTTGTTTTCTTAGGAAAATGGAAAGGGTGTGTGTGTGGGGGGTGTTACAACCTCCTCAGGAAGCTGCCCTGTAAAATGGTTAATCCTGGAACCTCCACAACCCAGATGAACATCATATTAATTCCCATACCATGCAGGGTGGCTGAGGTGTTAAAGGTCAGGCTATGAACAGATTCATTCTCAAGCCCCTGAACTGCTCTCCAATCAGCAGAAGTCCCCATGACAGAAAGCTCAGATTGAATCATAGGCCATCTTCAAACCACTTGTTAGGTATGTTTTCAGGTCTGGGTTGGCCTAGCAGGCCACTGAGTTCCCTGCGATTCTGTGACCCAGTGCTCTGTAAGAACCCAAAGTGCTTCTGAGCAACACAACTATCTTTCCAGTTACTACCTTGTCTCACCTTTAAAAATGGAACTTGTGGAAATAAAATTGAACCTAGGCCAGCCTTACAAAGGAGGATTCTGGCTCATCTGGCCATAGGTCAGTTTGTCCTGTGGAAGACAACAGGTGACCTAGGGTGCTATGAAGTTCACAGAATACACTTTCCAGATGCTGTAGGTCCTTTGATCCTCACAGTGATCCCATAAGGTAGGCCTACAATTCCTCTTTTACAGATGAGCTATCTAAAGCTCAGGGAGTACTCCCATCCATACCAGGAGTTTCAGGACAGAGGGGATTCCACAAAATAGCCCACTAATAAACATGACTGAATTTATGAGGGGGTGAGGGAGGAAAAGGAGCTGGGTAATTAAGGAAACCACCAGAGAATCCTTTAAAGAGGCTGCCCCCAGATTTGGCACTCCCTGGTTCTTCCGAGATTGATCTATTCTTGGCAGATGCATAGAATACCTGGGATCTTCTGTGCCATGCCACGCCCCCTCCCCCCACACTCGTACACTTGATGTGTACACCAGGGCAACAGTCAAGGTTAAGGAGTGTTTAGAGGCAGGGTGTAGACTCTTGCTCAGGGTCTGATTCCTTTCTCCTCTCCTACTCACAGGCAGGGAAACATCAGACATCATCCAGACAAGCCTGACTCTCCAATAGGACAGGGTGTGAGTACTGGGCCAGAGAGGGTGGATCTAGAGCAGACACAGCCTGTTGGAAGGGAACATAAAGAGGGTTTTTCAGGCTCTCTTGTCCCTGACCAGACAGAAAGTACATTGTGGAGGCAGAGGTGGGACCAAGGCTCATCTCTGCCTCCAAGCCTGGTGAGGGTTCTTTCCATTCTGTGGGTCCCCCACACAGACAGGAGCCCCGAGCTTCCCTTCCTCTAAATGTCACGATTTAGAACCTACTCTACAGAGGGATTTCAGTCACTTGGGAAGTAATGGCCAGCATAGGCACTGCAGCTCCTCTTGGAGAAGTTACCCCAAGACTGGGGATGGGGTAGGGTGGGGGTCAAGGTCAAATCCCATTTGTGACACTTATTAGCTATACCTCGGGTAAGTCACTTCCTCATATGTAAAATGGGGGTAATACCCACCTTGAAAGGGAGTGTGGCATAGTGGAGAGAAGGCTGGCCTTGGACTCTGGGAGACCTGGGTTCAAGTCCTGCCTTTAACCCTAGGCAAATCACTTTACCTCTCAGTGCCTCTAAGTTATAAATAAATAGCCAATCTGCATCAGTAGAGGGAATTTCCATACCAAGAGTTACTTATACAATTGCATCTGGATCCCCTCCCCCCAAAATCACCTTCTTCACAGGGTTGTTTTATTGAGGGGAGTTGAAAGAGATAATGTGTAGGGGCAGGTAGGTGGTGTAGTGGATAGAGCACTGGCCCTGGAGTCAGGAAGACCCGAGTTCAAATCCGACCTCAGACACCTAACACTTAGCTGTGTGACCCTGGGCAAATCACTTAACCCCAATTGCCTCACACCACCCCCCAAAAAAGAGATAATGTGTACCAAGTGCTTTGCAAACCTTTTTTTTTTTTTGTAATTTGTACCCCATTATCTCAGGCTCCATTCTGGGAGTCCCTTGATTATCTGAATCAGAAGTACTTCACAGACAATGCTAAAAGAAGGCGAGGCTGGTCCAATTTAGCTAACTGACTCATACTTAAAGTCAAGAAAATGAATATGCTAAGATTTCAACTTCATGCTTATGGAAAACAAATCTCTTCCAGGTTACAGCAAGTTGAATGAACCAGTAAGGTCAGTACCACAATCCCCATTTTTGTTCACACCCAACCTTCCTTCTTTTGCCTCAATTTCCTCTCACATTCCAGGAGAAAAAAACAATTTGAGTCAATGTCAGGCAAACACCTCACTCACAACATGGGCATTAAGCAGGGGTCATCGTCCACTTCAACTGTCTTGAGTCCAGGGCTGGCTGGGATGCTTTAGATCAGGGCTTGCTCTAGATTACGTTCTCTAAAGTAACCTCTAGGTTAGAGCTATCTTTTTACTTTTTAAGGGTGGAGGGTGACTTCCTGCCTAGGTGGCAAAGAGGGGAGGAAAATCAATTTGGGGCTGGAAGGGACTTTCTCTATGGCCTACTCTGATCCCTTCATTTATCACAGGACCTATGGAAGGCCAGCCAGCTCCAGGGTAAATAACCTGAAGGAAAGTCTGGAGAGCCAGTTAGATCCTCCTTAGGGTCCAGGATCCCTTCCTTTTCCCTCCGTGCCCAAATCATGACTTTTCACTAGGGTCAGATCCTGCCCGGAGTCTTGAAATCTGATCTAGACTCTTCAATTAAAAAGGCAAGGAAAATCTGCAATGTTCGAGGAGAGGCAATGGCATAAAGGGGGAGGAAAGGTCACCCAGCAATACTGCAAAGGAGGGAGGGAGGGAGAGGGAAAGGGGGCTGAGGTGTAGACAGCCTTCTCCACACAATAGTTTTTGTGGTTGGGAGGAGGGGATGGGATAGGGTGAGAGATGTGCCAGTGTTTATAGGTCTCACCCTCAGAAACAGGAGTCCGGGAAGACCTCAGAGGTGGTGAGGTAGAAGGAAAACCAGTGGGGCAGTGGGAGGGGAGATTTAATGAGACAGCAGCCAAGGAAATGAAAATCAATTAGGTTACAGTAACAGAAGCAGTAGTGTTCAGAAAGAAGCGCTTGTTCTGCCCAATCTTGTACTCTGCCCCATACACTGAATTACAGAGTATATGGAGAGGAGAGTAAGGTGAAAGAAGACTGGAAAGGTGGTAGTGGGTCAGGATATAAAGGGCTTTACAGAACAGAATATTATATTTCACCCTGGAGGTAACAGGGAGCCACTGAATTTATTGAGGAGAAGTGTAACTTGATCAAACCCGCACTTTAGGAAGTCACTATGGTAGCTGATTTGGGGGATCAATTGAAGTGAGGAGAGACTTGAGGCAAGCAGACCTCTGACCAGGCTATGGCAATTATCCAGGCATGAGGTGATGAGGGCCTGTCCCAAGGGGGTGGCAGTGTCAGAGGAGAGAAGGGGGCATATGGGAGAGATGTTGTGATGGCAGAAACCAGAAGACATAGCAATTGATTGGATATGGGAAGGGGGGCAGTGAGAGTAAGGAGTCAAGAATGACAGTTGGTTTTTGTTTTCTTAGCTGCTGTCTCACTAAATCTCCCTTTTTCTGAGCTCTCCTTGTCCCACTTGCCTTCCTTCAACCTTACCACTTTTGAGGTTTTGAACCTAGTGACTTGGGAGGATGGTGGTGCCTTCAACAGTTATAGGAAAGGCAGGAAGAGAAGAGGACTTGTGAGAAAAGATGATGACTTCAATTTTGGACATGTTGAGTTTAAGATGTCTATGGAACATTTAGTTCAAGATGTCTAATAGGCGGTTGGAGATGTAAGACTGGAGATCAGGAAAGATTAGGGCTGGATAAATAGATCTGATAATCGTCTGTAGAAAGACAATCGAATCCATGGTGGCTGCTGAGATCACCAAATGAAATAAATATATAGAAAGAAGGCTCAGGGAAGAGCTTTGGGGGACATCCGCAGTTAGTGGACATGACCTGGTTTAAGATCCAGGAAAGGAGACTGTGAAGAAGCAGTCAGATAAGTAGGAAGAGAACCAGAACAGGGCAATGTCACAAAAAAATCTAGAGAGAAAAGAGAATCAGGGAGAAGGTGATTTACAATGTCAAAGGCAGTAGAAGTGGAGATGGATGAGGATTGAGAAAAGGCCGTTGGATTTGGTAATTAGGAGATGATTGGTAACTTCTGAGAGAGCAGTTTAAATGGGATGAGGTCAGACATCGGATTATAGGGGCTTAAGAAGAGAGTGAGAGGAAAAGTAGAAGAACCTATTGTAGATAGCATTCTCAAGGAGTTTAGCTACAAAGAGAGGAGAGATATGGGATGACAGTGAGAGGGGATGGAAGGATCAAATGAGGGTTTTTTGAGGATGAGGGAGACATAGGCTTGTTTGTAGGCAGTAGGGAGATAGCCAAGAGAGAGGGAGAGGGAGAGATTGAAGATAAGCGATAGAGTAGGGATGATAAGAGAGGGTAATCTGTTGGAAACTAGATGGAATGGGATCACTTGTGCATTTATAGTTTTTCCCCCAGTCAGGCACTTCCCTTATCCTACTTGGATAAATTCTACTAATGCAAAAACTCAATTTTGTGTAATCAAAATTATTTTATCCTTTGCATTTGCCTCTCTCTCTTATTTGGTTAGTAATTCCCCCAACCACAGCTGTGAATAATATATGATTTGCTTCTCTATTTTTTTTTTAATATGAACTTTAACATTCAGGTCATGTTTCCATTCTGAATTTATTGTGAAACATGGTATATGTTGCTCTAATCTAAATTTGGAAACCTAGTTTTTGCCAGACTGCTTTGCAGTTTTCCTAATGGTTTTATTAAATAGGGAGTTCTTTCCTAGGTGGTTTTTTTCCTTTATTAAACAGGGGGTTATTTTTTTCTTGTCTAGTCTTTCATTCAGCTTTTCTATTTTTAACCAGTACCAAATGGTTTTGATGATCTAGTTTGAAGTCCACAAGCGTTATTCCCCCTTAGTCCTACTGAACACTGCAAAATTATAGCCAAGCTTGGCCCCACCGAAGAGTTATGTAGACACCACCTCCCTCTTCTTGGCAGTAGGGAGGAAATGGGTGTGGGCCACTGCATATAATGTTACCCTTTTTTCTATTTTATCACAAAGGCTGGCTTTCTGCAAGGAGGTGGGGGAGAAATACAGTAGAAGTACAGGTCATATAAAAACCACAGATATCAATAAAAGTTTCTTTTTTCTTAAGTTTATTTTTTAAAATACAAAAATAGACAGAATGGTCCTCAGAAAACACATGGCTTAACTGATATTATTTTGTAATGAAATCGTGTTATAGGCCCATATTAAGGTCTAGCCTCAAAAATGAAATTAAAAAGGAGGGAAAAAAACCCAGTGCTTGAATTGATGACTACAATTTCATATTGGAAGGCAAAGCTTAGGACTGGCAGCTGAGGTGAAAAGACTGATTGTGGGTTCAGAATCAAGGCTTACTGACTGAAGACCTTTGAATTTGGCCACTACCACTAATTAAACCAAAGCTTTGGTTCTATTTTTAACAAGTATTCAGACACCTAGTATATACAAAACCATTTGAAAGTATTCTTGTCTTTCAAGCTTGTAATCTAGCATATCAGGTGATATCAGAAAACCTGTGTTCAGGTCCAGGGCTCTGCTACTTAACTAGGTATAAAATGGAGGTAACCCACATCTACTCCACAGGCTTGTTTTTAAGATGTTAAATGGACGAATGTGAGCTACTTTTACTCCACAGCATTTGCTTTAAGGCTCAAGGGAATTCACTCCCTGTTTGGTCTACCTGTGGGCAGTTCTGATGAATTTCTTCCTGATGTTGAAATGAAATTGGCCTCCAATTGCTCCCCACAAGACTCAAGGGTAGTGGCTGTCTTATCTAAAACTTAGTATATCTTCCAGTGACTAGCATAGTGCTCTGTACAGAGTAAGCACTTAAACTTTATGTTTGTTTCCACCTACTGGGGTCTAGTTTGGCTTTTTAAAACTATACAAAGTTCATTCTTTTCATGGGGACAGCCATTCAAATGCTTTGACAGTTATATTTCATCACTGCCCTCTTCTCCCCCAAACTTCAGGATTTAAGTCTGGAAAAATCTATTTATTTTTACCTTACTGAATTGTCTGAGCTGGGAAAAAAAATATCCTTGAGGAACTTACTTCTGGTTCCTAAATATTATGAGTTTCTGAGTACCGTGTATGTAAAATGTTGTTAGATGCTGATGGGATCATGTAGTAGCAGTTGTGTAAAATGAATACCTTTTTCCTTTTTGCATCAAGACATATACAGTAGGGAAATTAATACAAATTTACCAGAGCTTAGGTTTCTCTAACCTAAATGCCCTTGGCCCTTAACATAGCAGCCAAAGAATTAAATTGAAGCCACTACTTGCAGCAAGAGAAAGAAGGAAAGTGGAATTAACAATTACCACTCTACCCCATTCAGTTCCCTTATCACAACCCCTGGCCAGCAACCCGAAGTTTGAGTGGATGTCTTCCAAGAAAGGTAACCAGGATAATGAGAGGACCTCAAAAGCCTGACATAAGGATCAGCTGAAGGTATTTAGCCTAGAATAGAATTATAAGGGACATAATGGTCATCTTTATATCTGAAAGGCTCTTATGGAGAAGGATCAGCTGTACTTTGATCAAAACCAGATGGCAGAACTATATGCACCCAGATGGTGAATTCATTAATGAAGGTCTTCAAGGAGAGAGTGGCTAACCACTTGTGAGGGGATGTTTTAGAAGAAATTAATACTTTTTTGGAGACTAGACTAGCTCAGGTAATGTTAATTCAAAAGACTCACAAACACAGAGTTGGAAGGGACCTCAGAAAACAATCCACAGCTAAGAATTCCCTCAGGGATACTGGAGATCATTTGGCCTCCAATATTAAGGAAAACTCCACCATCTGCTAGTCTAATCCTTCCTCATGAAGACACTTCAAATTATTTGATGACAGCTATCATGCCTCCCCCTGACCCCCATGTCTCTTTTTTTGGGGTTTTTTTTTTTGGCTAGGCAATGGAGTTAAGTAACTTGCCTAGGGTCACACAGCTAGTGAGTGTTATGTGTCTGAGGTCGGATTTGAACTTAGGTCTTCCTGACTTCAGGGCCAGTGCTCTATCCACTGGGCCACCTAGCTGCAGCGCTGCTGCTGCCCCGCCCCGCCCCCCCCCTCCCTTTTTCCTCCAAGCTAGATGTTTCTTTTTATGTCCTGGTTTCCCATTTCCATGGTCATCCTCTGGACAATATCCTTCAATGCAGTACGCAGAACTGAACATACTGCCTATGTGGCCAAGCAGGGCAGAGCACAATAGGATTCTCACCTCCCTTATCTGGGACACTATTTCTCCATTAATGCAGCCAAAGATTTTTTTCCCCCGCTCCCCTCTTCCTTTTTTTTTTTTTTGCTGCCATATAACACTGCCGATGGCTATTTGTAGTCCATGAAAATCCTCAAATTGTTTTCATGTGAACTGCTGTCCAGCCAAGCCCCCCTCATTTTACATTTGTGCAGTTGATTTCAACCATCATTGCAGATCATGTCCTGGGGCCCTAGTATACCTCAAAGGTCAAGCCTTTCCTTTTACAAATGGGGCTACTGGAGTCAGGGCAAGGGACTTGATCAGTCATATGAATATTAAGTATGGTCAGGAAAATGTGGAACTAGGTCTTCTGGCTCCACATCCAAAGCTTTTTTCTATTATATCTTATTGCCTTCAGGTCTTTAGGTTTTAAAAATCCGCAATAAATTTCAGCCAATCAGAAGTAGCCACCTGACTTGTTGAGCCTTCAATTTCTACCCACAGTCCCACACAAGCATCGAATACTTCCTTATGTCACCAAATAACCTCTCCATTCCCCAATATTTGACAGAATTATTATTATTGTAGCTATCAATACATTCCATCAAAGAAAAAATAATTTACCTCATCAGGAACCCGATCATTAATACAGGAAGTTTTGGCTCTAAGCATGAGGAAATTGTTTAAAAAAAAATAAAGCTCATATTTAAATTATAATTGGCTATTTATAACTGACACTGTTCCTTAGAAGAGTACAACTCTCAAAAAAAACCCTGTCTCCCAAAGTTTATGGTTAAAATATTACAGGGAAAGTTATGCAAAAAAACCAAAAAACACAAAAACCAAAATCAGATTCCCCCTCTCCCTTGTGTTGCACTATTGTTAAAATTGCCTGGGTACTGTGGAAATGATTTTCAGATACTAGCAGCCCTTAGCATGAAGTTTTCATGGAGTCTGTCCTCCCCACCAATACTTCCAGTTCTTCATAAAACTGCAGTAAACCATATTTGGGGGGGGGGGGGCTAGGCAATGGGGTTAAGTGACTTGCCCAGGGTCACACAGCTAATAAGTGTTATGTGTCCAAGGCTGGATTTGAACTTAGGTCCTCCCGAATCCAGGGCCAGTGCTCTATCCACTGTACCACCTAGCTGCCCCAAAGTAAACCATTTTTAAACAAGGCTTGGCTGATGTTGTCAAGGTCAAAAGCAGACATCCAATCATCTCTCTCAGGCTCATCTTTTAAACATGGCATTCTAGTTTACAAAGTGCTTTTCATGCAGTCCATGCTTTGATTCTCACAACAATGCTAGGGGGCAAGGATTAGGATTCCCACTTTTCTAGACTGGGCCAGCCTCAGGGAAGGTTGTATAACTTGCACAAGTTCAGAAAATTATTAAATGTGGAGAGGCAGGATTTGAACTCAGGGGTCTTTCTTTCAAAGGAGCACTCCTTCTACTACACCAGCGTGCACTGGTCATAAAGAATGCACAGGATCAATGGAAAAGGTAAATTTGTAAAGCTGAATATTTGAGAGAAAAGTCATTTTCAGTATAACTTCTGTTCTAGTCAGTATTTGGTCCCAACCATAAAGATTATATAGGATCCTAAGTTTCCAGCAAGAAGGGACCTTGGTCTCCTTGTCCTACAGAAGGCAAACTGGGGCCCAGAGAAGGGAAGGGAGTTGCCCAATGTCACACAGGTACAGCCAGGCGCCAAGTCCTCGGACTCCAAACCCAACACTCTTCCCACTGTTCCACACTGTCATACACAATTACTGGATTGTGTTTCATTTTTAAAAGTCACCTTTAATGCATACTATCTTGCAGATACATAAATACTACAACTTCACAGATGTGGGTTAAATGTAATAAGTTAACTTCAGAAAGGTACCCTACTATAAATACTAAGATTTGGTTTGCACATTGATATGGGTTAGAAACTAATAAGCTACTACAAATAGAGCCTATGAGGGATAGGGTGCATTAGACAAACAAATCCTAAGGGGGACCTCCACAGACAATATTCAGATAAGGGTATTATTTTTTATTCCCATTTCACAGAGGTGGTACCCAGAGAAAAAGGTAACATTTGAAAAAAGCACTATCAGGTAATCAGTAAGAACCCAAAGTAACAAGTGAAAACATCAAGATTGGGGTGACAAGTGACCAGCAAAAGAACTGGCTAAGCCTTTTTACTTGATTCCAGCTGATGATTACAAAGAATGAAAATCCGATTAAGCAAAGTCAAAAGAGGTGATTTCCTTACTTAGGCCTAGCCAGGGAGTCAAACATTTGGTAGTCAAATAACGATTTAATTCCTTATTAGGAGGTGAAACATCTGAGCTCAGAGGAGAGGAGTGAATGGGAAATGGAAAGCACTGCAGGGTCCAAGAGGTGAAGTTCCCACTCTGTTCTCACCAGATCTACAAGGATGGCACTGAAACTGGCTCCAAAGGTTTGAAGGATTCAATGTGATGGACAGAGTGGCTCACCCATTGCTCTTTCTCATTTCCTGACTGGATGCAAAGTAGAGCTAACTAACATGGAAGGGGAGAGGCGTTCAGAGAGATCTCCTTTGGTCTTCTCGATGCTGACCGGTGGCTGCGACAAGTTAGTTCTCCTTGAGCCACTGAGGGCACAGCGCCCACCGAGCCTGAGAGACGGGGCTGGCAGACAGGGGTAGCCATCAAATGCCCTGCCCCGAGGGGGCGATCATTTCCTGAAGGATCAGGTGCAGCAGGTGGTTCTGATCAGCACTGAGCAGTGGCCAGAGCTCCCCCTGCAACACTTTCATGGCGTCCAGGTCCTTCTCGTGGGCGGCCATGACCAAGGACTGCAGCAGCAGGAAGAGCTCCTCGGGCAGCGGGCAGCTGCTGTCCTGGCAGTGGCCGTCGAAGGCCTCCCAGCAGTACTTCTCCAAGGTCTGGGCGTGCTCGGGCAGCAGCTTGGGTGGCGGGGGTTGCAGCAGCAACAGCAGCAGCACTCGGGACACCTCACACTGGACCAGCACGTCCAGAAAGGCGCCCGGTTGGCCGGGCCCGCCAGACCTGGCCGCGGGGGCGCCCCCGCCGCCCCCAGCCCCAACGGGCCCAGCCCCGCCGCCGCCCCCAGCCGCTCGCTCCCGAGCTAGCAGCTGCATTCGAGTGAAGAGCTCCAAGGCGCCGTCGTAGTCCCGCGTCAGCAGCTTGCAGGAGGCGGCGTCGCCGAGCGCCAGCAGCGCCTCCAGCGGCAGCAGCGGCAACTGCAGCTCGGCCGCGCGCTCGAAGTGCACGGCGGCCGGGCCCGGCTGCTGCAGGGCGCGCAGGGCGCCGGCCAGTTCCAGGCACAGGCTGGCGGCCGCGGCCGGCTGGCCCAGCTCCAGGTGCAGGCGCACGGCGAAGGCGAAGCAGCTGGCGGCCGCCTGCAGGGGTTCGCCGTAGGCGGCGGCGCAGGCCAGGCGCAGGCGGGCCTCGCGCTCCTGCCGCAGGAAGAGGCGGGCCGCTTCGGTGAGGGCCAGCGCCTCGCCGGGCCCGTGGAAGAGCGTCTGGTGGCAGCGTGCCACGGCCAGCTGGCACCAGGCGGCGTACGGCAGGCAGTCCTGGGCCCGCAGCTCCTTGCCCAGCTGCCCAAACTGCTCGCCGGCCTCCGACACGTTGGGCTTGCGCAGGAAGCGCTTCCGCAGCTTGTTGGACACCAGCCTGTAGCGGGCCAAGAAGTCCCCCGCGTCGTGCCCGGCGCCCGAGCCACCGGCCCCGCCGCTGCCGCCCACCACGCTGCTGAGGGAGCCCACCCCTGCAACCGCCATAGCTCCCTGGCCCCTTGAGCGCGTCGCCGCCGCCCGGACGCGCTCCCGCAGCGCGAAGCTCGCTCTCATTGGCCGGCGCCGAGCTGGCGTCATCCCGGCCCCGGAGACCAATCGCGTCCATTGGAGGGGCGTTGGGCCTCGGCGCTCCTCGGGTCTGCGCAGGCGCTTCTCCCTCCCGGCGCGTGAAGGGGAGGGGCCGAGGGAGAGAAAGAGGCCTGAGGAGAAGGAAGACAGTGAGTGGGCGGGGGCGGGCCTAAAGAGAAGGGAAGGAGGGAGAGAGAGTGAGTGGGTGGGACCGGAGGAGGAGGGAGAGAGCGGGCGGGCCGGAAGAGGAGGGAGTCTGGGAAAAGGAGGAGCAGGAGGAGGAAAGGCGGAGCAGAGGGGGAAGGGAGAAAAAGGCCGGGGGGGGCTCCCTCAGGGGCACGGAGGGGGCGAGTGCCATCCCGAGTCGGTGGGCGTTTTAAATAGGAAACATTTTGGGATGGAACTGGGCGGTGGACAGGGCGGAGATCCTTTGAGCAGACTGACTTGAGGCGCTCCTTTGTCCACGGAAGTTTTGCTGAAGACTGGAGATCGCGCGTGCGCGCAAATTGGGCATTCTAATCTGGAACATCTATCTGGAACAGGGAGTAGAAATCTTGACCCCAACCAGGGTTTTAGGGGGAGAAAAATAGATGTCATCACCTAATGTCTATCATATTTCTGCTATAGCACTTTACAACTTTGTATGTGTCATGCTTTGGGAACAGTATATACAGTTCTTTGAGGCAGCTAGGTGGCTCAGTGGATAGGATGCCAAGTCTGAAGGCAGAAACACCTGAGTTCAAATCTAGCTTCAGACACTTACTAGCTGGATGACCTTGGGCAAGTCACTTCACCCTGTTTGCCTGAGTTCCTCATCTATAAAATGAGATGGAAGTGGCAAAACCAGTCTGGAGTCTTTGCCAAGAAAACTCCAAATGGGGTCACAGAGTTGGACATGACTGATCAGCAAATGTTTATGTGTTTATAGTTTTCCTAATATTAATTAGAATTGCATTCCTTGTATAAACGCAGCATAATAGTGTATAATCTTTTTAATATGTCATTGTAGCATCTTTACTAATATAGGTTTTTTGCATACATGTTCATCAGAGGTATTGGTCTATAGTTTTCTCTTTCTCTAGCTATAGGATATTTGTCTCATAAGAGTTTGATGGTGCCCTCTTTCCCCTATTTTGCAAATAATTTATGGATGATTGGAATTCATTTTTCTTTGAGTGATAGAAATCCCTTGGATTTACAAGGAGCTGGAACTAGATTTTTTTCTTTCTTTCAGAGTTTCTTTATGGCTTATTCACTTTCTCTTTCTGAGGTAGTATTATTTACATTTTCTATTTCTAACTGTAACCTAGGTATTTTATATCTTTGTAAATGTACATCCATTTCATTTAGCCTTTCAGCTTTTTTCTATAATTGGTCCAAATAGTTTATAATAATTTCTTTTATTTTCTCTTCATTTATTATGAATTCTTTTTCATTTTTAATATTGACAATTTTGTGTACCTCTCATAACTATATTTTAACTTATAACTATTATATTAACTAATGGTTTAACTTTTTTCTTAGTTCTGTTAACAGGATTTTTACTGAACCAGTCTCTAACCTGAGAATGCTCAGAACCACACAAAGCAGGCCTAGAGATGGGAGTGCCAGTAATCAAGTAGTTTAATCAGTTTCAGAGTGTGGAAAGTTCTCTTTGCTGAAGTAAAAGCACAGGTTATATACTTAAATCACCAGTGGGAAAGGAAGGGGGAAAGTGTATTACAAACAGTTATTTAGTGATTTTCCAGGAGAAACCCATAATTCTCACAATACAACAATTCTGGAGTCAAGTCTTTGGGGGTTGTGACCACCTCCCCTAAAGTACAGAACCATAGTTTTGTGTTGGGAACAGGTTCTACAATCTTTGATTCACTTCATTTAAGGTCGAGTGATTGTGAACATTGTCAGTTTTGATTAATCATTTTAAAGCTGAATTGTGAGCTTTGAATCCTGAGCCAGAGAGGCAGCTCTTGAGAAAACTAAATTATTAGTATATTCATTACGCACATCATATTGATTAATATGAAAATTATAAATTCCCTTCTCATTCCCTCCATTTGGCCAAAAAAGTCAGAACGACCCTTGAAGGCTAATGAGAAACATGATTCTGAAAAATTTCTTGATTGTAGAAATTTTCTATAAAAGGAAAAAAAGAGGGGCATAGTTAAAATATTACCCGGGGAAAACTTCCTCAATTCTGTTTGATTCCAGGCATGAGTCCTATCTGGCAGCCAATCATGTAGTTACAGAGCGTTAAAGCAAGGCACAGGACTAACCAGGTGGGAATTTTCCTTTTCCAGAAAGGAAATAACACAATGGGGGAAATAAAATCAGGAGGATCCTACCTAGGCTGAGTCCTAAGTCATCCTCACAACCTTTCCCAGGAACAGCCTTTAGCACCCTTAGTCCCACCCTTCAGCAGTTCTCAGACTGCCACACAAGTCATTTTCGATTATTGGCTTTGTGACAATTCAGACAACTACCCCTGAAATCAAAGCTCAAAACAAATTATGTCTCAGGAATTTTTACCTTAAATAGCAAAATTTTTATTAATCACAAATTTAAATCACAACTTAAGGAGATAAGTACAACATAAAAGTGAAAGAGTACTACTTCCAAGAACAATAAGAGATTGAGGGGACAGTAGCAAGGAGAAAAAGGCTTAGTTCATAGAGGGAGTAACTGCAAACTTCAGCCCACATCCAGGTCCTTGGGTAGTGGTCTACATCAGCTGCTGTGTTCTTCTCATCCTGGGGTTCTTGGGAACAGCTGTCCACCTCAGATGTCAGCTGCTTCAGACCCCATTTAATCTTTAGGGTCAGGTTACCAGGGATCCTGAAATCCAAGTGGGCAGTACTGCCCTCTTGAGATGTGACAGGTGGAGCCAGGACTCCACTCCCCAGAGTTTGGCTGCAGTGGGGGTGGCGAGCAGGACTTCAAAGGGGCCTTTCCACCGTGGCTCCAAGAAGCATTTTCAGAGATGGCATTTCCAGTCACCTAGTCACCAGGTTGGATCAGGAGCTGAGTTTTGGTTGGAGTTTCTAAAGAATGGGACTGTAAGACAAATTGGTAAGTCTCTGATATCTTCTGAG
This sequence comes from Vombatus ursinus, assembly GCF_900497805.2. NCBI lineage: Eukaryota > Metazoa > Chordata > Mammalia > Diprotodontia > Vombatidae > Vombatus > Vombatus ursinus. The sequence continues at coordinate 1,061,750 of NW_020944054.1, read as the reverse complement.
CCAACCTAATGCAGCATTGTACGAGGGAGCCGTTGACTGCTATGCTTCCCACCCATGGCCATTCTGTTACTATCTCATAGGGACTGAGCTTATGGGAACCAAATGGTCTAGAACTAAGGCTAAAGCAAGGCTAAAGGAAGGGCTTTGGGCCAGGGGATACCTACTTCTTCAGAGAATTTAGCAAGGGAGGTTTTAAGTATCCCATTAACTTTTTTTTTTTTTTGGTGAGGCAATTGGGCTTAAGTGACTTCCCCAGAGTCACACAGCTAGTAAGTGTTATGTGTCCCATTAACTCTTTCAACCATTCCTGATGACTGGGGGTCATCAATGACAATGGAGGAGCTGAGTAATTGGCCAGGATGAAAGTAGCTTAAGCTCCTATGAAATGGGTACCTCTATCACTATGTATCTCTTTAGAAATGCCATCCCCCCATAAGGAAATGATTTTTTTTCTAAGAGGATTTTTTGCTACCCCATAGACTGTGGCAGTACAACAGGGGAACACTTCCACCAATGGGGAAAACATACAGATCATAAGCAAATCACATTTGTATCCAAGGGCAGGTGGCAGTTGAATAAAGTCAATCTGCCAGGTTTCAAAGGGTGCATCCGGGAGAGGAAACTATCTGTGGGCTGGCTGCAGAGGCTTGGATGCATTGTTCTTGGGGCAGGTGTGACACATCTCATAGGTGATGATAGCGGCTCTGTAAAAACTCCCCCACCAATATTTTCAAGCTAGCTCCACTAGATTGTCAGGTCCCCAATGGCTGAATGAATGAAGGTTTCCATCATAGGGAGGGAAAAGTTCTTAGGGAGTACTGTAAGTCCATTTGGGCCCCCATAGTCTTATCAAATTTACATCCCTCCTTTTTCTTGCTTTGTGATAAGCATTCTTTTCTGGGCAGTGGCTGTCTCTTTTATAAGATGGTTGGGGACTTGTACCTTAGGAATTTGAGGAGTTAAAGCTGAGGTTTTAGCTGCTTGGTCAGCCAAGTCATTTACACGGCCATGAATGCTGTTTTCTTGACAGCGTCATGGAATTTTAATTACTGCTACAGCTTGGGGAAGCAGCAAAGAGTCTAATAGATGGGAAACCTGTTTCTGATTTTTAATGGGCTGTCCTGAGGTGGTGAGGAAGCCCCGATGTTTCCATAGCATCCCAAAATCATGTGCCACAGTAAATGCATACCTGCTATCAGGGTAAACATTAATCCTTTGTCCTTTTCCTAATTCACAAGCCCTGGCTACTGCCTTGAGCTCGGCTTGCTGTGCCAAATGAGCATCAGGTAGTGATGAAGCTTCACCCGCTTCTGTGGTGGTGGTGATGCCATAACTGGCAGCCAAGTCTCCTTCCTCACTTCTGAGCCAAGTCCATCAGTCTACCAGTCAAAGTCCCTCTTAGGGAGTTTCTTTCAGGTGGAGGCGGGGAGCAAGACATCCAAGTAAGTTACACAGTCATGGTCTAAAGTCTCATCCTCACTTTCTACCTCAGGTAGATAGGTGGCAGGATTAAGTGTGTTGACACGTTTGATGGTCAAATTAGACTTGGATAACAGAGTCACTTCAAGGTTGGCTAGCCTGCTAGAGGCCAAATGCTGAGTATGGTGTGAATTTAGGAGTGTTTCAACTTACAGTTAGGAGAAAATCAAGACAAATATCCTCAGTGGCAGATACAAGTACAGCTGTGGCCACTACTGCCAGAAGACAGCCTAAGAGGCCTTTAGCAACACTGTCCAAAGTTTTACTATAGTATCCCATGGGACGAAAGTTTTCACCATGTTTTTGTGTTAGCATGCCAACTGCATTCCCTCCTTTCTCAGAGATATATAAATCAAATGGGAGAGTGTAGTTGGGAAGGCCTAAAGTTGGTGGTTGTTGGAGGGCAGACTTCAGAGAATCAAAGGAGTTTTGAGCTTCTGGGGAAAGAGCCAGGGGCTCAGATACAGAATCCTTCAGGAGGTTATAAAGGCAATACCTGAAAAGTCAGGGATCCAGAGAAGACAATAGCCTACCAGACCAAGGAAGGTATGGAGCTGACGCTTGGTGTGGGGTACAGGAAACTGAATGATGGCTTTAACACAGGCTGAATCTAGGCAAAGGCTGGAGGCAGAGAGGTGATGTCCTAGGAACTTTACAGAGGGGAGAGCAAACTGGTGTTTGTCCCTAGATACCTTATGCCCTCTTGCTGCTAAACCGTTAGGGAAGTATGCAGAGTCCTGCAGAAATATCTTGGGAAGGGAAACAAAGGAGGTGATCAAAATATTGGAGGAGAACAGTCCTTAAAATCTAATGAGGACAAGTCTTGTTTTAATATCTGTGAGAAATAGGATGGTGACTCAGTGAATCCCTGTGGAAGGACAGTCCATGTGTATTGGCATCCTCCCAGGTAAAAGCAAAAATGAATTGGCTTTCAGGGGCAGCTGGAGTTGAAAAGAAGACATTACAAAGGTCAACCACTATGAAATAAGTGGCCCAGGGTGGAAAAGTGTAGGGGTTTGGCACAACAGGTGCTTTGGGTATTACAATATCATTAACTGCTCAGAGATGATGCACCAGTTGCTAGCCCTGTCCACCAGGCTTTCAGAAAGATGGGCATGTTCACAGGGGAAGTATAGGGCACAACAATAGGTGGGGCACTGATTCACAAACTACAGGGAACTTGGTTGATGGCCAGATGGTTGGAAGGGCTTAAGGAAGGTGCTGGGGATACAGGACAAAAGGAAGTGGTCCCTCCTGGGTCAAATGCAATAATGGCCTGTAGTTTATGGAGCAGATCATGTCCTAGTAAGTGACCAGGACAAAAGGATGAAAGGCACTGATCCCTCCAATAAAAAGAAAGAATGGTTCTGAGATGTGAGCTACAATGGTTTTATTAGCAATCCTCACAACTGAGATACTCTCTTCCCTCAGGGGAGGGGAATGGGGAAGGCAGGTTTAAAATTGAGAGTGTGGCACCAGGGTCAACTAGAGCAGGCCCTTCTTGCCCTTGTATACACGAGGAGACATCTCCAACAGGAATCATGGGGGTAGACGTGACCTGTACATCCCCCTCCTTTTGCCACCCCTCCCTGAAGCCTAGTCATGCTGAGTGATCAGGATTGCAGGGAGCGTCTGGCAGTGCTTTCTGGGGTGCTTTCTCTTTTTTCCCTTCAGCATCTTCCCCAGTCCCTATTGTACAGTCTTTCCTCCAGTGGCCAGATTTTCTACAATTAAAACAAACTCCTGGCCTGTTTGATTTTGATGGTACAGGGAAGAACTGCCGGAGACAATAGGGGATGGGTCTGGGATGGTAAGGAATAGGCTGCAGCTGCTGCAGAGGGGTTGCAAGGAAAAATTTCTTTTTTGCGTCTCTAAGTTCCTTTTTACCATTTTCATCCTTCTCTGCCAGAGTAGCTGCCAGTCGTGCTGTGGTCTCAAGGAGGAACCCAATGTCAGAGTGTTGCCGATCAGAAATAGCTTAATTTGCTTAGAAATTGGTGGGTGAAGATTATTGACAAAGTAGGAAAGAAATGGAATTTGCCCTACTGCACTATCGTTTGTGCTGGAGACTGGAATTGGCATCAAAGGCTTGGGCAAGTCTGTCATAAAACTCATAGATTCCCCAGGGTCCTGTTTAGTATCTTGGACCTTTGTTAAATCAGTGGGTCAGGGGAATACAAGGGGTATGGCCTCAAGGAAGTTTTCACCCATAACTTGGGCGAGCTGATAATGCTCTTTTCCTCGGCCCTCCAAGTCCCAATCTGTCTTAAGATCCTTCTCTAGGTCTTCCCAGCCGGCCTTTTGGCATCAATTCTTAGTCTCCTTCCCAACCAAGGCAACCATGAGTTGATACAGATCCAGATACCCGGGTCTGTGTGAATACAGGGTTAGTGGGAACTGCCCAACAAAGCCTGTGGGAAACTCCCTGGGGCTAGGATTGTCTTGGCAATACCCTGGAAGTCTCCACACTGCCAGTCAGGGCTTGAAACTATAGGTACTGATCGAGCCACTCTCCTCGGGGGTTTTTTCCTGTGAGAACTTTGGCTTTCACTTTGAAAGGGGACATAGAAACTGGGGTGGAGTCTTTTGGTAAAGGTGGGTATATTTTAGGTAGTTAGGTAGTTTGGGAGTTGTTAAGGAGAAAATTTTCAAATGATTTAATCCTTTCTTTCATTGATTCTAATTCAGACCTATGCTGTCTTTCCCTTGCCTCTGAATATCATTTGTTATAGCTGTCCTGCTCAAGAGGTTGAGTTTCCTTATTCATCAATTTCTGCCTTAAATACTCTAATTTGCTCTTATCAAAGCTGTTCCAACAAGGCCAACAAAGTTTGAGGTCATGATTTGTCAAATCCACCCAATCCTGGCAATATATAAGGGACAGTCAAGACCATATTTCTTATACATTTGAAAGGCACATGTTTATTCTGGGGATTTGTTAATAGGAGCTGCTGTATCTTCCCCCATGCCTTTACCACACATCTGTCCCATTTTAAATGTGAACACACAAAGATAATAACATCATTTAACTAACAAGTATACACAAATACATTATAAGGGGATATAACAACACATACCCAAAATACAAGTATACAGTTACAGGTATTCCACACTGTGCTAGCAATTCACTTGAATTAAGGAAGTAAATGTTCCACAATTCTAACCAAGCCCAAAGTTAAAAAGTTAATTTCAGCTGGTTTAACCATACACAAAACCAACCACACAAGCAACTCTTACGCAAAAAAAAATTTTACCGCATGCAGAAATGAAACCCCTGCAGTCCATAGCTCAGACCGAATTTATAAAAGAGAGAAGAGAAAAACCACAGGCCATAGCCAGCCCTGCATTATAAGAGAAAAGACACATACGAAGTCAAATCCATGTGCCAAAAAACAAAACAAAAAAACACAGGCCTTACCAAAGTGATCCAGATCAAGACAAGGGTCCCTGGAGCATTCCTCACGATGAAAAGCAGGGCTTGATCACAGCCTACCCCCTTAATGGAGCCAGAGTTGGGAGCGTTAAATTTATCAGTTAAGTGAGTTAGAATTTCTGGAAAAAAAAAATCCAGTGGTGCCTGTCCCTTCTCCCCATACTTGAAGAGCTCAAGGCTTCACACCTTAAGAACTTCTGACACCAGTTAATATTAGCAGGATTTTTACTAAGCTAGTCTCTAACCTGAGAATGCTCAGAGCCACACAAAGCAGGCCAAGAGATGGGAGTGCCCATAATCAAGTAGTTTAATCAGTTTCAGAGTGTGGAATGTTCTCTTAACTGAAGTGAAAGCACAGTTTATATACTTAAATCACAGGTGGGGAAGGAAGGGGGAAGGTGGAGTACAAATAATCAGTTAGTGGTTTCCCAGGAGAAACCCATAAGTCCCACAACACAACAATTCTGGCTTTGGGAGTTATGACTACCTCCCCTAAAGTACAGAACCACAGTTCTGTGAGAGGAACAGGTTCTACAATCTTTGATTCACTTCATTTAAGGTTCAGTGATGGTGAGCGTTATCAGAGTTTTGACTAATCAGTTTAAACTGCATTGTTAGCTCTGACTCCTGAGCCAGAGAGGCAGCTCTTGAAAAAACTAAATTATTAGTATATTCATTACACACATATTGATTAGTATGAAAAGTATGAATTCCTTTCTTACTTCAAAATTCCTATATTTAGTAATATAAGGGATTTTTTTGTTGCTGGTTTTAATTTTATCTTTAATTTTCAGGATTTTAATTTTTGTGTTGGAGTTTTTTTACTTTGGTGCTTTTCTTGTTTTCTAGTTACTCTCCTAATTTATTGATCTGCCCCTTCTCTCTTTTGTTGATCAAAGTATTTAGATGGACACGCTTCCCCCCAAGGACTGCTTTGGCTGCATCCCAAAAGTTGTAAGTTGTCTACCATTGACTTTTTCTTTGAAAATTGTTTGTATGATTTGTGCTTTGACACCCCCTCCTAATTTTTTAGGATTAAATTAAGTCTTCACTTAAATTTGAATCCTTTCTTCAATTGGCCTTTATTAATTGTACTTTTGATCGTGCTGTAGTTAGTAAGGAATGTGTTTAGTATTTGTGTTTTCTTGCATTTGTTTATGAGGCTTTTATGCTGTATAGCACATAGTCAATTTTTGTAAAAGTGTCATTCATAGCTGATGTGTGTGTGTGTGTGTGTGTATGTGTATATACACTCCTTTATATTCCCATTCAATAATTGCCAGAGATTTATCATATCTATCTAGTTTTTCTAGGTTTTTATTCAGGTCCTTATTTTCTTTTTTATGTATCTATCTAAAGAATCATCTAGTTCAATTAGTAACTGTAATTCTGTTAACTTTTCCTTTAAGTATTTGAATACTATGTCATTTTACACACACACACACACACACACACACACACACACACACACACGAAAGATAGGTTTTGGCACATGTCCAGATCACTTAAGATGGAGGCATTCATGTTAGAGGTGCCAGAATCCTGCTTCTGGGATACAGGAGGACTGGTGTAGCATGGACATTCTGCATTGGCCTGCCAGTGGTTGAGAGCAGCTTCTTTCTTTTAGCTGCTGAAAATGGCTGAATCTCTAAATCTACCTAACAGAGCATAATCACTCTCATTTGTTTGCATTTATATTTAGGAGTAGACTCATTCACTCACAGCAGGTGATGTCACGTGGTAAGGGGCAAGGCCCAGAGTACCATATCCCCCTTTCCCTTAGGCCACGTGTTCCTGAGAAATAGGCTTAGAGTTTTGGTCCTGTTTTGTTTGGCCTTTTCAGTTCTAGTGCAGGGAAGGGTGGTCTGTTTCTAGTCCTCTGTTCTCCTTTCTTCACTAAGTGCAGATTTTGATTTCATCTTCTTATAATTTCTTTTTAATCCTCCTTTATGATCTCACTGCCCCTGAAACTGATATTTGTTTTGCTGTAAGGGGGCAAACTATCCTGCCCAGATTGTGCCAATTGTCAGGGGGCAAATTATCCTGCTGACTGTGCCAGTTGTAAGTGGCAGTTCCATTTTGCCCTAATTATGCCAATTGTAGCTGTGTGACCCTGGGCAAATCACTTAATCCTGTTTGTCTTAGTTTCCTCATGTGTGAAATGAGCTGGAGAAGGAAATGGCAAAATACTTGTAAGGGAGCAGGTCTGTTATGCCAGTTGTAGTGTGGCATACCTTTTGAGAAGATACTGAGATACCAAAGAAAGAGGGGACCATGCCAGCTTGATTATAAGTACGTTTTATTAGGATTAAGTATGTTAATCGGGCGAGTTCCTCACAGAGGCCAGTTGTCCTGGGTGGCAGTAGCATAAAGTAACATCTTGGATACCCACATCACCATCAAGCCAGATAAGATATCATAGAAACAGAACAAAGAAGACATAGTTCTAGGGATGGCCCAGGGTCACGTGCAAGTTTTCCCAATGGATAGTTGGAGCTTCTTTTGCCAGTTACATTTACTCAAGATAGTTTACATTCTCTGTGGAGTCTTAGGTCACGTTCCAACTCTGGCTACCTCCTATGCGCCACCCCTTCTGACCTGCTCATACAGTCTTTCTGATACTATCTTCCACAAGGTTCCTTTAATGGTATATGAGTGGTTTTGATAACATGTAGGAAGCAGAGGAGGCTACCAGTGAACTGTAGCGGACGCAGAACCCACAACAGCAATACAAGCACAAATAGAGAAACAATATGCCCCGTAAGAAAATTACCACAGTTGTTACAATTTTCTTCCATCCCACCCCTCAGGAGGTGAAGGAAGAATCAATGATATTTGATGATTAGTGGGAGAACTAGATTTCTGAACTTAACTTAATACAGGCCAGCTGAATTTCTGAACTAAGTTTAGAGACAAGAGAAACATGGGTTGGACAATTATACAACATATTGGGGGTGATACAGAGGAGAATCAATTACAAAATGGAATCAGAATCATTTGATTTTTCTCAATTTCCCCCTTTTTGTCAATGAGAAACCTGTCAAAATTTTCCCTGACTGTGATCAGTCACAGTACAAGTCATGATAAGAGCGTCTCAGACTATAAACTAATTTAGAGGAGAAATTTACATGACACAAAGATAACTGAGAGAACTCAGTATACAGATACAGTGAAACAAAGAGCCAAATAGTACAATAATGATCATATGACCATCAACATTAAGTAACATCAAGTCTTTTTTGTATTTCAGTAACTCACTCCCAATGTCCGTTTAATCAGCAGATTTCATCTTGGATCTCAGATGTTCAATGTGGTTGTCTGTTCTCTGGAAACATCTTCTGTTGGACAGTGCTGAAGTGGACTTCCCTTAAGTAGATTTGCTTCTCTGGTCCCAAGTTACTTATAGCGACTCCTTAGATGTTCCTGCTAAAATCTTTTACAAAAAAGATCTCAATACAAGTTAGCACAGCCCCTCAAATTTTACTTCTCCAATAAGTAGTTTATATAGTGAAAACTAGCTCAAACCTTGTGGTTCTAATCTTTTCAATATATATTGATATGTTGATAAGCTATAAGAAGATCAAACTAGGGACCCATCGTTCACTTGAAACGTCACAGAATTTAGATTTTTATATACCCCATTAGAATAATTTACATTTAACATACAGGATTGTCTGATCTTGTTGCTTTCTCAGAATTTTTCACTCCAGCCAATTCCAATTCCTTTAGGAGGATCAGATGCTATTAAGAATCTAATTCTATATATCTAATCCTAGGTAGGTAACAAACACTCTTTGCAGGTAGAGGCCCTCCACCCCTAGGTTCAATGGTTACACAAATGAATTTACTTACCAGAGGCTGACTTTATTCCACCTGTAACAAAAGGCCTGGAACAGGCCTAATATTCCCAATTAGATGCACTAATTCCCATTTGTATACAGAGAACATTGTATATCAAAGGGGTTGCTTCTAGTAGAGAACACGTTCAATTGTTAGCCATATTCAAATCGAATAGATATTACAAAAACATTACTCTTCACTAAGATGACTGCAATGAGATTCTACTCTTTAAAATGAAACAGGTTTCTGATTTTAACTCACAAATTAATAGACTCACACCTTTGTTTCACAAGCAGTTTCATCTTTGTCCAATTATTCCCATAACATTCTAAAAGAATGAGATATTTCAGGGACTTAATTTTATACGTGACTATGTAAGTATTAGGCAGATGACAAGCCCAAGCACTAATTTACTTAGTTGTTTGGGATATGGAATGACTACACATTCAGATTGAAAACAGTAACATCTTACATTCTTGCATTGTGCTCATATCTTCTATTGACCACTTGCTTTGATTATAGAAATTTGCTATAAAAGCAAAAAAGCAGAGCATGATTATAACAGCATCAAACTGGTCCTCCATGCCTAAGCCTAAGGGCACAGAATGACTCAACACATGTATGGCAGGATAAAACATCCTTAGTTCTGTTTGACTTCAGGTTAAGAGTCACAGTTGATAACCAATTATGCAGTAATCATTCCACCTCACAGCCAGACTCAAGTTTAATCAGGTGGGAAACATTTCTGTTCAAATGGAAGTAAAACAATAGGGAAACTGAGTCAGGAGGCTCCTACCTTCAGCTATGCCAAGGCTGTCATCTTGGCTTTTTCCCAGATACACATCTCCACCTGTCTCGAATGGTGGATTACAGACTTAATGATCCATCAGACAACTGTACCTAAATTCAAAACAATATCAGTTGCAGTCCCAAGAGTTTTTATGTCAAATGGCAAGTTTCACTAATCACAGCTTAGGGCTAAGGCTAGATATAGTTATTTTTACTCTCATGGAGTTGTAATTAGCAATAAAAGTTTACCAGGACAGATACACACATGTATGCACAAAAGATTTCGCTTAACATCCTTCACTTGTTTTTCTTTTCTTCTTCTTGAGTTTAAACTCATCCTGGTATAAAGATCAATCATTAGAAATTCTATATTATAAACAAACTCATAAATTCTCAGTAACCCAGTTTCATTGTTTAGGAATTCCATAACCCATAAATTGGCTCTTTTCATAAGGCTGATGACCTTGCTGAAACAGATGGTTTCAGTTTACAGATAAAAGGGAGTCTACAAGGTCTTTTCTTGTACCTTTCCCCATACAGTAATAACCAATTTTTTCCTTTTTTCCATAATTTTTCCAGGCCTTACCACATCTTATCACTCAGTAATGGACCTAACTGGTAGGATTTTCCCCAAGCTATTGCAGCTTGTCTGTTAGGGAGTTCAGGCTTGCCTCTCCCCATCCTACCCTCTGTTTCCTTAAATAAATTTCTCTTTTTTGTAGAGAGGAAACAAGACAGTTCTTAAAATTCAGAATGAACATAATCTATAACAAAAATGGGTAGGAGTCTCATGTAATTTACAGCAAAGTTTCTAATTTCAAGACACGCATCAATTTAAAAAGTTATTTTAAAATTGATCAGTACTTTAGTTTATAAGAATCCTTTAGTATCTAACTAAATGTTCCAATCAAACTCAATTACTTCTTAGTTTGTTTTTTTTTTCTCTTTTCATGAGCCAGAAAAGGGTTAATAGGATAGGCAGGCAGTTTCTAAGTGCTGGTTCTTATTTTTTCCCACCTCAAACTTCACTAGCATGATCCCCAAACCCATCTTTCTATAATTGGTGAGATGACCTTCATCTCCTAGTTGTAAAACAATGAATCTGTCATTCTTGGGGATGAGGGGTGGGAAATGTTCTTAGTTCCCTTAAAACAAATTCTGAAGAAATCTTCAGCATTTAGAAAAACATTAAAACCACAATTAGGAATTCACAGTAGAGAATTTACATTTTAGTGCCAAATTCAGTTTCTCATTAGTTTACAATGTAAAAACATTATACAGTCTGAGTGAAAAGATTCCCTTCCTCCTTATCTGCTCTTCCTTCCACATTCCCTGAACCTGGCCACCATTCAGGAGTATAAAGGGAAAGGAAGAATCTTTCTGAAAACTTTTAGAGATTCACATTAGTTAACAAGGCACGGAGAGATAGATTTGCCAGCAAAGTGTTTCCTTCCTGACTCTGCACACAATTAGTCTCAGAGACACACAGACATACACAGAAAGACATACAAATAGACTACCGCTGTGAGACAGTGGCCCCAATTTTTTTTAAAATCTAATTTTCTGTTTAATCAAATTTAAAGCAAATCTACACGAAGGATGACTAGAATAAATATTGCACTGGAGAATATGATTTTTTATAACATATATCCAAAAAAGAAAAATCCATACACGAGTCGAAAAGCTAATGCTCGAATCTGTGTCTTCTTGACTTAATTATCAAGATGACAAAGCAGTTATTCATTTTAAGTGGTCCAAAGTACAAACCAATCTAAGCACGGTGATACACAGATCATGTCAGTCCATTTTAAAGACCAATTATAGCTGAGTCTCTCCAGCTTCAATGGTACACAGGGCTGCATTTTAAAGCAACACCTAAGATGTACAACCTTGAGAATCCCTTCAGAATTAATGACAGAAAATACAATGTAAAGGATATTTAATCAAGCCCTTAGATTTAAAATAAAATTGGTGAACTGTCACAAAAGTTTTAAAGAACAATTATACTAAATGTGTATTAAGCAGCATTGATTTCACTGATTAAAAGGAAAAGCAAAACAATCTTTTTTTAAAAAGAATATGAAAACTACATTGAAAACAGTAAGGGAACTTATTCCTTTCACACTTATTTCAGACAACCAGACACAAACCTCTTCAAAAAAAAATTTCTGCACCTTGCCATAGGGAAGGCTATTCATCCTGTAGAAAATCTCTAACTTGATACACAGGACTGAACTTCATGGGGACAGGAGGAGGACAGTCATATGAAGTAATGGAAGAGAAGGACCCCAGAAATGGAGAACATTCAACTTATTTCATGTAAGGGTAACCTAGGTTATCATACAAAAATGAAACAGTCATTCTTCAAATCATGTCCTTAAGGTAAAAGATTTAGCATGTATTTTTGTCTCTCACACAAATTTCTTGGAACAGAAGCCTATTTTAACAAGTTTTTTAGTCTTAATTAGGATCACTGTAGGATGGACTCCAGGAAGAAAAGATCAGCCTTAGCATTGTGAGGGCATAGATATACTATACTATATACTAGATATGAGAAGTTCAATAGCTATTGTTTTGAGGTTGTTGGTGGTGACATTTCAGGCCAGGTGGAACTAACAACTAAAATCAAGAAGGAATTACTTCCTGCTTTCCTCTTTCCTAGAAACTGGTAGGATGTCCTGCAGACAGTCTAAAAACCAGGGAAAGGCAAGCACACTGAATGTGGGAAAACAGAAAGGAGCCACAGAGGGGAAAGAACATCATATTGCCTAGGGAGTAGAAGCAATGAAACAGGAAAAGGGCTCAAATCCTTTTAAAACAGCAACAATGACAACAACAGAAAAAGATCAAATTAGGTTTACTTCACCAACATAAGGGCATGGCTTTATGTTAAAAAAGACTTGTAGTCCCTTATCACCAATTAAAGAGGTGGAAAATATTTGCTATCATACACCAAGGGCTCTGGTTTATTTTCATGACCATTATTATTTTGATGGAGTAGAAACCATCAAGGAATTGGACAAGAGACATCTACTCATCAGGGTCTTACTACGCTATGGTGCGAGCAGGTGTTGGCCCCCCTGGGTTCCCACCTTCCCCCATTAACTTTCCCCATGAAGTTCAGTCCTGTGTATCAAGTTAGAGATTTTCTACAGGATGAATAGTCTTCCCTATGGCAAGGTGCAGAAATCCAAAAGGCCACCCTGGAGGAAAGCCTACTGATTTGGCTTGGCAAGAATAATATGATGATTTTATCAAGAGGGCTTTTTTTCCCCCAATTCCAACTTCACCTCTCAAACAATGCAAATGTCAATGAAAACAAAATTCAGTCATACTAAGGGAGGAAAGAAATGCAGAGAGGGAACAAAAATATAATTCATCTAGGAAAAATTCAAGCCAAAGAAAGGAGACTCAACAGATCTGTTATGTTTTCTCCTATAACATTAAGTATACTTAAATAGTTTTAAATTTTGCATTTAACAAAAAGGAAACAATACTACAGAATGATTCTTAAAACATGAAGCAGAATGACAGGTAATCACAGGATAATAATCACAAATAAACGACTTCTCTAGTAATTCAGTAATTTATTGCCCTAACACTAAAAAGGGGAGGTTGGTGGGGGTGGGGTGGGGAGTTTGAGAAACATAAGAAAATCAAGGTGCTACTAATATAATAAAATGGCATGTATAACTCTGGCACCATCTTTCAAAAAGATGGTTAAAATTGAAGACCAAGAAAAAAACAATTTGGACAAGCTGATTTATGAAGAATTTTTCACAGAACCAGGATGAATTACATTTCTTTCACTTGTCAGATACACAGATAAGCCATTAACTTGTGGTAAAGTATGAGGAAAATGATGCTATCAAAGCAAACAAATCATCCAGTGAAGAATCAAATTGTACCAATTAAAGAAAAGAAGCCCACCAACTACCCATCATTAACACTGAAATTTATAATTTTAAATACAGAAAATTTAGGGAAATATACCATGAATGCAGAAATGAAAAAAGGTAGGCAAATCTACACAGTAAACTCTAATGTTATTTCTTGTGATATCTTTTTTTTCAATAAAAATGATCATCATTTGAATAACATGCAGAGTTTTAAAGACTTAGGATGGAAGGCCATTATGCAGGAAGAACAATATTGTAAACTGTTGGCCCACAACAGAGTTGGTACAATGCATTTACCTTCATTATAACTAAAGTTAGTAAAAATATTTATGTTAAAGGCTTTACATGGTGAGAATCTGAGGGATCTGTAAACACGAATAATCATTACTGCTCTCTACAATTCTTCGAGGCAATTAAAAAAAATTGAAGCTGAAGTTCCAGAGTTTTATTTTGAGGGGTACTTTTTTGGTCTCAGAAACAAGCAAGTTGGCAGTGCTAGAAATGCAAAAACTTGACCCTTGGATGCAGGTTCTTGATCATCTTTTGTTAGAGCTATACACATATGTTCTAGGTTAATTCTAGGATTCTCCTGAGAACAGGTTATTGTTCACAGCTAACTACTGGGTGTTTTGTTTTGTTTTAATAGGATCTTATTCCCCAGGCACTAAAATTTGCCTTTAGAAAAGGGAGTCAAAAAAGGGAACTAGAGTTTTAGTAGCTTTTTTCTCCCCTCACATTTTTCAGGAGATAATGAAAAAAAAGGTTGCCTTAAAGTGTTGCTAAAAAATAAAATTACAATTATCCTTTTGATGATGCTACAGGTAGGGCCAAGAAATAGGACATTTTAAATTTAATTTCTTAATCCACTTTTTAAACAAACAAGAAAAGTATAAAGTTGAGACACCAAGTGGTTAAGGGTGAATCTGGGCATGTTCAGCCATGGCTGCTCCTTCCTGAAGAGGAGAAATGTGCTGTGGTGGCAAAGGCTGAAGGTGGTCACTGCCTAGAGAATGCTTTTCTGACTTCTCCTCTTGATGCTGCCCAGGTGGCTGGAATTTTAATTCTCCACCTGGCCACTCCTTGTAATTTCTTTTGTTCCATCTGTTGTACCACCTGCTGATATTTGTGTTTCTGGGCCTGATCGTGCTGATACTGGAGCTCTTCTTTTTGCTTCTGGAGATCTTCTGCTTGAGCTTGTGTTCTTGTTCATAGATGTAATTTTCAAATGCTTTCAGCTCTTTTGTGAAAAGGTGCACTGATCCAGTGTCTCCCAGCTATCTGGCTCCAAGAATTCTTTTTTTCTCAGTAGCTTTTAGAAACTTCCAAAGTCACTAATTGGTCCTTGTTAACATCAGCCTCATTCATAACATGTTCCCTCATCCTAAGCCTTTCTTGTTCCATCTCTACCATGTCTTCCTCTTCATTTTCAGGGTCATATATTTTCTCTAACTCTGTGGTAAACAAGGCTTCTAATTCTTGCTTATCCAAGAAACCATCACTACTGACACCATGCAATTTGAAAAATGTCTTCTGGTCAAAGTCACTAGGATCCAGTCCATCTGTCTCCTTCCTGGGTGGCTAACTTTTGGATGATTTCCATGTTTCTTCATTTCTTCAAATTTATATTCTTTTTCATGCCTTTTTTCTTCATTCAGTGTTTTCAAATATTCTCGCCTTTCATGCTCTATCATTTCATATTTTAAAAATTCTTCACGGCAAGTCTTATCATAGTTTTCTAAACCACTGTAGGGGCTTTGGTTCGCATATCTAAGTCTTTTGGTTCAAACTTGTCAGGATTCTGTTGATTTAGGTGCTCAAACTGTTTCAGAAGAGCTTGATAATCTATGCCTGTGTCATGAATAGAATCCACTTTAGCTTTAATTAGCATTCTTAATCTTTCCACTTCCACTTCCTGTCACTTTAGTTCATCAAGTCTTGTCCTGACATGGTGACTTACTAAAGCTCTTTGCTTAGTTTCCCACTCTTGATTTTCTTTATGTTTGCATTCTGGAGCTTTTCTCTGAAATGTTTGTCTGTTTCCAACCCATTAATCATTTGCCGGAGATACTCATCATAATATAGTCCAGTATCATCCACAGGCTCCGCCTGGACACCTGCTCTCATTTGCGTGGTCACGTTGGTCCCCTGGACCAGGACAGTTGCTCTACGCTTGTGCCTGCTCCCCTGCTGCAGCCACGGCACCGGCCCCTCTCTCTTGCTGTGCCAGCCCCAATATTAAAAGTTACTTCTAACCTGCCTTACTAGATGTCCCCAGAGGCCGTGCTTTCTCTCACACATACATATACACACATCCTAATGAATTATTACCCTTTTAAAACTGCACCTGTCTTGTTACTTGTGTATTCTGATCTGACACTTTCTTTTATCAATCATATCTGAAATAATCTTCACTGAATTTTTCCTCCTCTGCCTCTCTCCTGTCCCTTTGATGCACATAGTCAGAAAGGGAGGGACAGATAGACAGACACTCTGTTCTTTTCCTCTACATCATCCTCTGTCTTCCCAAAAACATTCCTGGTAACCTCTGTCTTTTAGCTCAAGGTTATTTTATTCTTTATCCTATGATGCAGAGGGCAATTGCTATTTCAAGGTGTCTCTTAACAGCACTGAAAGTTCTCATGTTTGCTTAGGCTGTAAATCTACCGTCAAGCAACATGGTCAGCATAGGAGATTTCCCCTGTGGAAACCTGCCAAGGCACAAGCTAAGATGTATTTTCCAGGTGTCTCTATACTCTCCCCCAGGGATGAGGTGTGAAGATTAAAATTGTCCAATCTGCAAGAAAAACCACTGAAGCAGAGCTCTGAGTCAATGGCACTTTATTAGAGGGTCCATGGTACCCTCTAATGAAGTGGACCTCAGATCTTCATCATGATCTGAGACCTTGTTTTTTATAGGGTTTGATACCCAAATATGCAAAACATGCATGGTTGAAATACAGAAACTCATTGGTTGATAGACCTTGTTTTGAGGGCCAAAAATGACATTTCAGCAGGGGGGGTCACAGGCTGGGCAAAGCATGGGTCATTGCTCATGTTGGACAAGAGAGAATGGTCCAAAGAATCAAGGCATCCCATCCATGCTGGATTTGGACATGGAATTTGAGTAAAACAGGATGGAGATATCTTTGTCAGTATTCTTGTGGTTGTACAACTGAGTTTCATAACTGGTAGTGAACATTACATTAAAGTTTGAGGCCTACTATAAGGGCCTCCTATAAGAACCTATCTTATCTAATTATCCCTATGTGGTTTATGTAAAATATCAAACTTATTAAT
Organism: Vombatus ursinus; assembly: GCF_900497805.2. Taxonomy (NCBI): domain Eukaryota; kingdom Metazoa; phylum Chordata; class Mammalia; order Diprotodontia; family Vombatidae; genus Vombatus; species Vombatus ursinus. Next base: position 1,045,013 of record NW_020944054.1, on the reverse strand, counting down.
ACTGATTGGAATAGAGTAGGGGTCCAAATGAATCATTTCTCACAGAGGATGGCCAGAATTCCCTCTGCAGAGGCCTCCCCCACCCAATTCCTTTGGTATCCTGCTGACTGCCAAATGTAAGGGGGCAGAATCTGTTTTGTCCTGATTATGCTGATTGTAGGGCGTCATACCCTCTGAGAGAATACTGAGATACTGAAGGTTTTATTAGGGTTAATTAAGTTAAATGAGGGAACTTACTCACAAGAGGCTGTGATCCTTGGTGGCAGGAGGTCAAAGAAATATTGTGGATCCTCACACCAACCTGGTCAGGCCAGGTATTATGTAGAAACAGAACAAAGAAGGCATAGTGCCAGGGATGGCCCAGGTCATGTGCAAGTTTTCTTGTGGCATATTGGAGCTTCTTTTGCTGTTTACATTTACTCAGGGTAGTTTATAATCTCTGTGGGGTCATAAGTCACAATCTCACACTCTTTTTACATTTGTACATTTGCTTGTGACTATTCCCTTCCCAGATCTGTCCTCCCTCTTAAATATCTGTCTTTTTTCCCCTTCCTGGATTGTTTCCTTGTTCAGTTTAATATGTTTCTACATCAGATTCTCTGTGTGTTCAACCCTCATTTGTCCAATTCATAAGATCTCATACACCTCTATTATGGAAAATAATGCCTTCCTCTTCATTTCTTTCCTAGCGTTTTCCCTTTTCCCATTTTTTATCCTCTTCTAAAACAAACAAAAAATTCCAAACAACACACAGACCATGTGTTTATATGTTACTTAACTTGATAGGCAGCTAGGTGGCACAGTGTTGCACCTGGGCTCAGGAAGACCACAGTTCAAATCCAGCCTCATACACTTCCTAGCTGTGTGACCCTGGGAAAGTCACTTCACTTCTTTGCCTCAACTGTAAAATAGGGATCACAATAGCACCTCCCTTTCAAGGTTGTTGTGAGGATTAAATGAGATCATAATTATAAAACACAGTACTTGGCAAACATTAGGCCGTACTTGTTCCCTTCCTTTCTCTCCCCCAACTCCCCCCCACCTCCTTAAAGACAGTGGGATTATGAAGGAACATATCTCTTTTCCTTCTATTGAACAGTAAGAACTTCATCTTTGTTCAGTCTTTTCCAATCGCTCAAATCTTTGAGGTTTCTCTTGATTCCTTTATTTCCATTTTTGGAGTTTCTACTCAGCTATGGCCTTTTAATCAGAGATATTTTAAAATCCTCTATTGTATTAAAATCCCATATTTTCCATTGTAAGATTATATTCAGTTTTGCAGGATAGGTTATTCTTAGTTTTAAATCTGTATCTTTTGCTTTTTGGAACGCATTCCTAGATTTCGTCTCCTTATTTAATCTTAGCTATGGTTTCTTGGTACCTGAACTCTTTCTGGCCATTTGAAATATTTTTTTTTTAATTTGGAAGTTCTAGATTTTTTTCTATGATATTCATGATTATTTTTAGTTTAGAATCTCTTTCTGGAGATAAGTCACTTACTTTGCCTTCTGATCCTAATAAGTTAGGCAGTTTTCTTTTATGATTTTTGCTGTATACCAGGTATCTAGATTTTTTGCTCATGGTTTTCAGGGAGTTTGATTCCTAAATTACCTCTCGTCAACCTGTTTTCCAGGTCAGTTTTTTAATAGTATGTATATACCTTACATTTTTTCAATCTTTTGAGTTTGTTTTAATATTTCTTGTGGTCTCATGAAGTCATCGAGTTATGAATGCACTGTCAAGATGCATTTAGGAGACACCCTGTTTTCCAGAGCTAAGGCCAGTAAGCAGGCTTGTGCCCTGAGCTTAACATAACAACAGTCCTTTGTGCTCACTCTCTGTATGATTTCAGCCATAGCAAAATCCCAGAATTGTTTCATATAATTATTGTATTGCTTTGATCAGGTATTCTCTGAGCATAGACATGCACTTGTTGTATCTATGTTCTGGTCATGAAGCCCTGCTATGAATCAAACTTCTCTTGTTGTTATTATCCCTCATTGTCAGGTTCACTGCATAGACATTGGTACAAGTATTAAGATTTGCCCCCACTGCCTCAGGTTCCCCCACCTGGGGGAAGGGGGACGCACATGTGTTTAGATCCCTCCTTACTTGCAAACTGTTTCCTTCACTTTGAAATTAAACTTCTGTTTGTTTTCTGACTCTCCTGTCTCTAGCCTGCTCTGTTGGGCTTTGGCCATCCACAGATTAGAGGCCGGTTTGGTCTGACTGACATTTAATTGGTGTCAGAAGTGAAACTGGATACAGAACCAGGTCATTGGACTGTCTAGTACCAGCAGGAGTGAACTGGAGTTCATTACTTGAGTAAGGTTTTGTATCTTCTGTTCTAAGCTATTTATTATTTTTTAAAATTATTTAAAATTTTTTTCAAGTGATAGTTTTAAAAAATTAGTCTGTCTCTCCCACTAGCTGTCTCTCCTCCACTCATTGAGCAAGTGGAAATAAATGAAAAACAAATCCCTCAAAACATAGCTACATATTCTGGCAAAAATAAATTCCCACATTAAACATGTCCACAAACATATGTCCCTTTCTGTATTTTAAGTTCATCATCCCTCTGTCAAGAATTGACTGGCATGTTTCATCTTCACCCTGTCAAACTCATGGTTTATCATTGTGTTAGTCAAAGTTCTTTTTTTATTTAAGCACTTAAAAAATTAATCTGGCTCTCTTGCTATAACCTTCATTGAACAACTTAAAATAAATCCCTCAATACATATCTACACAGTCCAGAAAAAACAAATTCCCATATTGTTCTCCTAGTTTTCCCCATTTCAGTTCCTGTCTTCTCAGTTTCCTCTGAAGTTGTTCAGTTCATCATTTTTTATGGCATCATAATGTAACATTACATTTATATACCATGGTTTGGTTAGCCATTCCCCTATAATAAGCTATTTATTTTTCTCATTTTTTCCTCTTTAGCTCTTATTTCAGTTCTAATTTCATTTTATATCTTTTGCTTCATTTCTTCCAGCCATTTTCCTTTTCTTATGGGACTTTTCTTTTGGGACTTCTCTTAACACTTAGTGTTTCTTCATTGTATTAAGTGTTTTCTTCTCTTCCCTCACATTTCACCTAGTGTGACCTTTTCCCATCCCTCTCAGGCTTTAGGTCCATTTACTGGGGTTTGCACTGGCTTCCCTGGTGCAAACCCCTCTCCCAAATTCTAGTTGTTTCTTGCCTTTTTGTGGATCGGATGCGAGAGCTTATTCCTTATTCTGCTTGCTTTTCTTTTGCTGCTGGTGGGGGGGGGAGTTCTGGGTTCTTGTATAACCTCATAGCACCCTTTTAGCCAGATGTGTTAGTTGAACTGTATTGGTCATTTTCTCCGCGGGTAGGTAATGATAACTTAGCTCCCTCCAGACAAAAACAAGAGGTGGGCAGGATTTGGCCCAAAGTGACCCCAGTTTTTTTCTATCCTAGAATCAGCCTTCATTTAACTGCCTACTACATGGCAGGCATGGTACTAAGCAGTGGAGGCACTAAAACTGGTTGTGTTGTAGTCATAAACTACTTGCGTATACAAGTATTTCAGTGCTGCTTTTTGCATTAAGTATAATTTCATTACCATTGTTTAGTTTATGAATGAACTGCTGTTACTGTTGCATTACTGATATAGTGGAAAACAAATTCTAAAATGTTCCTTGCCTGTTTTCCCATTAATTAGATTGTTCTATGTTCTAAATGCTGATGCTACTCTAACTTAAGGTACAGAGTATTTTTCCTGTATTAGAAATAATAAAGCACTGAAGAAAATGAGACCTATTGTGATGTACGGACTTGCAAAGGTGGCAAAACTAGGTAGCTCAAGACTCAAGACCCTGCCTCTTGGCTTTTCTTAAATGTTGCCTTTTATTTTTAATTTTTTTTAATTTAAAATTTTATTTTTCTCTAATTACATGTAAAAAACAATTTTAAACATTTTTTAAAAAATTTTAACTTCCAGATTCTCTCCTTCCCTCATTGAGAAGGCAAGCAATTTGATATACATGTGCATGATATACATATACATGTGCAGTCATGCAAAACATATTTCCATGTTAGTCATGTTGTGAAAGAAAACACAGACAAAAAAAAAAGCAAGAAAAATAAAGAAAGTGAATAAAAAGTATGCCTCAATCTTCATTCAGACTCCATCAGTTCTTTCTCTGGAGATGGATAGCATTTTTCACCACAAATCCTTCAGAATTGTCTTGGATCATTGTATTCCTGAGAATTGCTAAGTCATTCACAGTTGATTATCATACAATATTGTTATTACTGTATACAATGTTCTCCTGGTTCTGCTCATTTCACTTTGCATCAGTTCATGTAAGTCTTTCCAGGTTTTTCTGAGAGCATCCTGCTCATCATTTCTTATAGCATAATAGTATTCCATCACAATCATATACAACAATTTGTTCAACCATTCTCCAATTGATAGATATCCCCTCAATTTTCCAATTTTTTTAATTTTCCAATTTTTTTGGCCACAATTTAAAGAGCTGCTATAAATATTTTTGTACACATAGATCCCTTTCCTTTTTTGTTTTTTTGCTTTTTTCTCTTTGAGATAGACCTAGTAGTGGTATTGCTTGGTCAAAGGGTATGCATGGTTTTGTAGCCTTTGGGTATAGTTCCAAATTGCTCTACAGAATGGTTGAATCAATATACAACTTCAACAACAGTGCATTAGTGTCTCAGTTTTCTCACATCCACTATAACATTTGTCATTTTCCTTTTTTGTCATATTAGCTAATCTGATAGGTATGGAGTGGTAGCTCAGAATTGTTTTAATTTGCATTTCTCTAATCAATATTGATTTAGAGCATTTTTTCATATAACTATAGATAGCTTTGGTTACTTCTTCTGAAAACTGCCTGTTCATATCCTTGGACCATTTATCAATTGAGGAATTGCTCTTATTTCTATAAATTTGGCTTAGTTCTCCATATATTTGAGAAATGAGATCTTTATCAGAGAAACTTGCTATAAATTTTTGTCACAGTTATGATTCCTATGTATTTCCCTCCATCCTATTTTCCCCGTCTATCCTACTCTCTCTCTCCTTTCACCCTGTCCATTCTCAAAGGTGTTTTGCTTCTGACTTTTGCTTCCCCCAATCTACTGTCCTTTCTATCAGCCATCCCCCTTCTCTTATTCCCTTCCCCTCCTACTTTCCTGTAGGTAAAGATAGATTTCTATACCCAACTGAGTGTGTATGTTATTTTCTATTTGAGCTAATTCCGATGAAAGTAAGGTTCATGTGCTTCCCCCCTTCATATTCCCCTCCACTGTAAAAGCTCTTTTGTACCTCTCTTTGTCAGATAATTTACCCCATTCTACCTCTCCCTTTCCTCTTCTCCCAGTACATTCCTCTTTCTCACCCCTTGATTTTTTTAGGTAATCATCCCATCATATTCAATTCACACCTGTGCCCTCTGTCTATGCATAATCCTTCTAAATGTCCTAATAATGAGGTTTTAAAAAGTTATAGGTATCATTTGCCCCATGTAGAAATGTAAAGAGTTTGACCTGATTGAATCCATTATGATTTCTCTTTCCTGGTTTACCTTTTTATGCTTCTCTTGAGTCTTGTATTTGAAAGTCAGATTTTCTATTAAGTTCTTGTCTTTACATCAGGAATGAATGCTTGAAAGTCCTCTATTTCATTGAATATCCATTTTTCCCCTTGAAGGATTATACTCAGTTTTGCTGGGTAGGTGATTCTTGGTTGTAATCCTAGCTCCTTTGCCCTCCAGAATATCATATTCCAAGGCCTTCAGTCCTTTAGTGTAGAAGCTGCTAACTCTTGTGTTATCCTGAATGTGACTCCATAATATTTGAATTGTTTCTTTTTGGCTGCTTGCAATATTTTCTCCTTGACCTAGGAGCCCTGGTATTTGGCTGTGATATTCCTGGGAGTTTTAATTTCGGGATCTCTTTCAGGAGGTGATCAGTGGATTCTTTCCATTTCTATTTTACCCTCTGGTTCTAGAATATCAGGGCAGTTTTCCATGAGAATTTCTTGAAAGATGATGTCTAGGCTCTTTTTTTTGATCATGGCTTTCAGGTAGTCCAATAATTCTTAAATGATCTCTCCTGGATCTATTTTCCAGGTCAGTTGTTTTCCAATGAGATATTTCACATTCTCTTCTGTTTTTTCATGCTTTTGATTTTGTTTTATTGTTTCTTGATGTCTCATAAAGTTATTAAATTCCATTTGCACAATTCTAATTTTTAAGGAATTATTTTCTTCAGTGATCTTTTGTACCCCCTTTTTCATTTGGCCAATTCTACTTTTTAAGGAGTTATTCTCTTCAGTGAATTTTTGTACGTCTTTTTCCATTTCCCAATTCTGCTTTCAAAGCATTTTTCTCTTCATTGGATTTTTGTGCCTCTTTTACCATTTGGCCTAGTCTGTTTTTTTAAGGTGTTGTTTTTTTCAGTATTTTTTTGTGTCTCCTTTACCAAGCTGTTGATACTTTTTTCATTTTTTTCATCACTCTCATTTCTCTTCCTAATTTTTCCTCAACCTCTCTTACTTGATTTTTAAAATACTTTTTGGGCTCTTTCATGGTCTGAGACAAATTTATATTGAGGCTTTGGATGTAGCAGTTTTGACTTTGTTGTCTTCTGAGTGTGTGTTTTGTTATTCTTTGTGACCAAAGTAAGTTTCTTTAGTCAGGGTCTTTTTCTGCCATTTGCTCATTTTTTCCAGCCTATTTCTTGACTTTTAAAAAGTGTGGCTCTGCTTCCAGAGTGGAGGGGGCATTGTCCCAATCTTCAGGCTTTTTGTGCAGCTGTTTTCAGAGATAATTCTGGGGACCTGTAAGTTTTTGATTCTTCCAACTTGGCATGATCTAAGGAAAGGTATGTTTACTACTCTCTGGACTGTGCTCTGGTCTACGAGCAACCACAAGCACTCTTTTCCTGCCACTGTGACCGGGGTCCCAGCTCCTCTGTGGACAAACGCTCTGCTGTGCTAGTGCTCCTCCCCACCCTGGGACTGAGACCCAGGACTGCATCCCAGATCCAAGTATGGGCAATGCAACAGAGTCCTGCCTCTGGTGCCCCCAAAGGGACTCCATAACTTACTTCTGACCAGTTGTCTGATCCCACTACCATCTGTGGGCTAAGAAGTCCAGAAACCACCACTGCTGCCACTAATTCAGTTGCCCCCAAAGCCTGCTCCTGATTTGCTGGGGCTAGGGCTGTGTTGGTATGGCCTGCTCTAGACTGTGCTCCCTCCCCTACTCTAGTGCAACAGACCTTTCCTGCCAACCTTTTCTCATTTTTCATTAAAACCTCAGTAGGGGACAGTAACTGTGGGTTTCTCGTACGAAACCACTAAATGATTATTTGTACTCCACCTTCCCCCTTCCTCCCCACTTGTGATTTAAGTATATAACCTGTGCTTTTACTTCAACTAAGAGAACATTCCTCACTTTGAAATAAATTAATTGAACTACTTAATTGCTGGCAATGCCCAGAAAAGAATGCTTATCAAAAAGCAGGAAAAGCTTCAAAAGGAGGGATATGTACTTGTTAAGACTATGGGACTATGGGTTGGGGAGTTTTCACCGAGCTGCTGTCACTGCCTATGAAATATGTCCCACTTGCCCCTGTATCCAAGTCTCTGCAGCCAGCCCACAGACAGTTTTCTCTCCCAGATATACCCTTTGAAATCTGGGAGATTGACTTTATTCAATTACCACCTGCTCCTGGATACAAATATGCCTTGGTTATGGTCTCTATGTTTTCCCCATGGGTGGAAGTGTACCTCTGTTGTACTGCCGCAGCCTTTGGGGTAGCAAAAATCCTTTTAGAAAAAAATCATTCCATTATGGGAGAGTTCCTAAAGAGATACATAGTGATAGAGCTACCCATTTTATAGGAACTTCATTAGCTAAGCTACTTTCATCCTGGCCAATTATTCAGCACTTCCATTGTGCCTATCACTCCCAGTCAACAGGAATGGTTGAAAGAGTTAATGGGATACTTAAAACCTCCCTTGTTAAATTCTCTGAGGAGCTAGGTAACCCCTGAGCCAAAGCCCTTCTTTTAACCCTGTTAAGCCTTAGTTCTAGACCACTTGGTCCCCATAAGCTCGGTCCCTATGAGATAGTAACAGGATGTTCACTGCCACTGTACCCATGGGTGAGAAGCATAGCAGCCAAAGACTCCCTTGTACAATACTGCATTGGGTTGGCTCAGAAGATATCAGAGACTTACCAACTTTTCTCACAGTCTCATTCTTTTTTTTAATTATTTTGATTTATCAACAATCACTTCCATACACTGTTGAGTTTAAAATTTTTCTCCCCCTTCCTCCCCTCCACCCTCCCCAAGACGGCGCACAATCTGATAAAGGCTATATATATACATTCCTATTAAATATATTTTCACGTTACTGATGTTGTAAGTAAAAATTAGAACCAATAGGAGGAACCACCAGAAAGAGGAAACAAAACTCAACAGAAAAAAAAATAGCAAATAGTATGCTTCAATCTGCATTCAAATTTCATAGTTCTTTTGGATGTGGATAGCATTCTCCATCACAATGTTGTGCTCACCACCCCCACTGCAGCCAGACTCTGGGGAGTGGAGTCCTGGCTCCACCTGTCACATCTTAAGAGGGCAGTACTGCCCACTTGGATTTCAGGATCCACTGGAACCTGACCCTAAAGATTAAATGGGGTCTGAAGCAGCTGACATCTGAGGTGGACAGCTGTTCCCAAGACCCCCAGGATGAGAAGAACACAGCAGCTGATGTAGACCACCAACCAAGAAACTGGATGTGGGCTGAGGTTTGCAGTTACTCCCTTTATGAACTAAGCCTTTTTCTCCTTGCTACTGCCCCCTCAATCTCTTATTGTTCATGGAAGTAGCAGTTTTTTTCTTTCACTTTTATGTTGTATTTTTTTTCCTTAGGTTGTGATTAATGAAAATTTTGCCATTTAAAGTAAATATTCCTGGGACTGTAATTTGTTTTGAGCTTTGATTTCAGGGGTAGTTGTCTGAATTGTCACAAAGCCAATAATCGAAAATGACATGTGTGGCAGTCTGGAAACTGCTAAAAGATAGATGTCTGTTCCTGGGAAAGGTTGTGAGGACGATTTAGGACTCAGCCTAGGTAGGATCCTCCTGATTTTATTTCCCCATTGTATTATTTCCTTTCTGATAAAGGAAAATTCTCATCTGGTTAATCCTGTGCCTTTCTTTAACATTCTGTAACTACATGATTGGCTGTCAGATATGATTCATACCTGGAATCAAGCAGAGTTAAGGGAGTTTTTTCTCTCTTATATGATAACTACACCCCTCTTTTTTCCTTTTATAGAAAATTTCTATAATCAAGAATTTTTTTCAGAATCATGTTCCAAATTAATGTTTCTTATTGGCCTTCAAGGGTCGTTCTGACCTTTTTAGCCAAAAGGAGGGAATGAGTAGGGAATTTGTAATTTTCATATTAATCAATATGATGTGTGTAATGAATATACTAATAATTTAGTTTTCTTAAGAGCTGCCTCTCTGGCTTGGGAGTCAGAGCTCACAATGCAGCTTAAACTGATTAATCACAACTGATAATGCTCACAATCACTGGACCTTAAGTGAAGCAAATCAAAGATTATAGAACTTGATTCCAAAATTGTTTTATCATGGGACTTGTGGGTTTCTTGTGGGAAACCGTTAAATGATTGTTTGTAATCCACCTTCCCCCCTCGTTCCCCACTTGTGATTTAAGTATGTAACCTGTGCTTTTACTTCTGCTAGGACAACTTTCCTCACTCTGAAACAGATTAATTAAACTACTTGATTACTGGCATTCCTGTCTGTAGGCCAGCTTTGTGTGGCTCTGAGCATTCTCAGATAAGAGACTGGCTTAGTAAAAAATCCTGTTCACAGCAACTAGTATAACTTAAGTGTCAGAAACGGGCGTAATCAGCTACAACTGAAGGCCAGCCCACTTTCCCTAGCTGCAGACCAATCTCTCCCCTTCCCCTAAAGATGAAGTAATAGAGAGAAGAGTGAGAGCTATTAACCCTTCTCATTAAAACCTCCTCTGAGGAGGATTGCCTTGCCTTTGCTAGGGGAGGACCAAGTGATGTACTATCAGGCCAATCAGAAGGAAGACACACCTAGCCCTCTTGGCCCTTACTCTGGGTCTTTTGGCACAAAGGGCAGAGACTCTTTTATTAATAGGTTCATTGCCCTATTAATAAACTGTTATCTTGTGCAGAGAATTAATTGCCTTGGTTTACCCCTTTGTTAAATTTAACTCATGACAGAATTGTAAGTCAGTGAAAGATCACATAGTCCAGGATCAGATATAAAGTCATCTGGCATTTAAAGCTCTTCTTTAAAGCCCTTTCCTACCTTTCCAATCTTCTTACATTCTACTCCCCTCTACTTGCTCTATCCTTGAGGTCTCCATGCCCTAAACAACCAATAACTCCTGTGTACTTTTCATCCCAGAATACACCTCTGCCAGGCTGGTCCTTATTGGTGTGTTCTTCCTAAGGCTTCCATTTTATGGAGAGGCTCTGGCCAGGCAACTTTCATTCTCCTCCTTGATCTACTTCTGACATTCTGGATGTCAAAACAATATCCTCCCTACCAAAGTACCTACATCCTCTTCCTCTCCTCCCTCCCACTTTTTAGCTTCCTTTTGTGTGTCATGTCCACCCATTAGAATGTATACTCCTTAGGGCCAGGGACTTTTCTTTTTCATATTTATAACCCCAGTGCTTAATACAATGCCTGGTGCATGGTAAACACTTAAAAATGCTTGTTGTCTTGTCTGCTTTGCCCTAATTAGGTCAATGGTAAACAATGAAGGAAAAAGAATTCCTAGTCTCCCAGGAAGAAGGCCTATAAGAGAACAGGTGAGGTGGCAAAACAAGGGATTGAACCAGGGGGAAAGAAAGGAGGAGGAAATTTCAATTCAGTGGTGATAGAGGGTCCCACTGAAGAATACTCCCTTAGTAGAATAGGAGAGAGATATATATATGTATTCTGTAATGAGAGATGATCCTAAAATGGGTATAATTTGCAAGGATTTGGTATTCACAGAGAGAGACCAGTACTTCTGAGAGTGTTGTGTCTCCAGGGACAGTATCCTTCTTAAGAAGGGGAATCAGAGCTCATTTTATTTTCATAACTTCAATCAGAGTTGCATCCAGAAGAGTGAGAGGGTAGGGACCCATAGAGGAGACTTAATGGCAAATGGGAAAGAAAATAATTATTGGAAAGGCAGGGCATAGAAATAAATGGATCACATAATCAAGCATGAAAGAAAATTTCTACCATGGAGCAATATGTCTCTCTAGCTCCTGTAATAATTGATACTTGTAAGAGTCAGGCATAACAACAAAAAAGGGGTAGGGAACAAGATCTACAAGGCAATAACATAGAATTTGTTTGGAAGAGGGTACTCAAAATACATATTTGAAAAGTTTGAATTACATGAGGAAAGTATAAATAATATATATTATTATATATATTTCAGAATCATGTTCCAAATTAATATATTAATATATTAACTATGTTAATATTTATTATATAATAATTGTATTATATATAATCCTAATATTTATAAAATTATGTATAATAAATAATATATAATTTATAAATAAAATTTATTAAAATTTATTAAAATATAGTAATATATTAATATAATGTAAAAAATAAAAAAGGAATAGATAAGGACCATGAAACAACAAAAATAACAATTTAGAACAGAAAAGAAAATTTTAAATTAAAACCTCAACCAAACCTATAGATATATAATTTACCCTCATTTATATATCTGTCCCTCCTAATATCCCCACTTCGAAATTTTTTTCTTTAATGAAATTAAAGACTTCAGTAGTCCAACAAAACAGATTCCCACATTGGCCCATGTTGTATGTCTCATTTTAAAAAATTTAAATATGTTTTATTGATGTCCTCAGTTTCTTATATCATTATAGTTATTCCAAGTATCCTTTCTTTTCCTCTCCCATAGAGCCATCCCATATAACAAAAAGTATATTTTAGAGAGGAAAAAAATCATCACAATTGATCACTACATTGAAAAAGCCTGAAAACACATACAGTGTTCATACCTGTGAATCTGCCACTTCCAAAAAGCATGTCTCACATCTCTTCATTCAAGGCCTACTTCATCTTTCTAATTTTGTCACATTTACTTTTGATTTTTTTTTTAGTGTATCATTGTTCTTTCCATTTGTATTGTTATAGTTACTATATAGATGGTTTTCTTGGCTCTGCTGACTTCACTCTGCGTCAGTTCATATAGTTCTTTTCAGACTTCTCTGTATTCATCACATACATCATTTCTTACAGCACAGGAATTTCCTATTACATTCATGTACCACAATGTGTTTAGCCATTCCCCAGTCAGTGGGCATCTACATTGTTTCCAATTCTTAGGTATCACAAAAGTGCTGCTATAAATATTTTGGTGTCTAGGAGGACTTTCTTCTTATCAATGGCTTCCTTGGGATATAAATTCAGTGATGGAGTCTCTGGGTCAAAAGGTGTGGACATTTTAGTCACTTTATTTGCATAATTCCAAATTGCTTTCCAAAATGGTTGTACCATTTCACAGCTCCTCCAACAACATATTAGTGTGCCTATCTTCCCACAAACCCTCCAACATTGATTATTGTAATTTTTTGGTCATTTTTGCCAATTTGCAGAGAGTGAGGTAAAACCTCAGAGTTGTTTTGATTTGTATTTCTTTTAGTGATTTGAAGCATTCTTTCATGTAGCTGCAAATACTTTGCAATTCTTTTGAGAACTGTTCATCTCCTTTAACCACTTATCTACTGAAGAATGGCTATTAGTCATAGATAGATAAATATAGATAGTATATGTATATGTATTCAAATGCACACACACATACAATTTAATAATTATTTATCTTGGAAACCAAAGGCTTGTCAGAGAAATTTGATACAAAGGTTATTTTTTTCCCATTCAACCCCTTCCCTTATTATCCTAGATGCATTAATGTTTTCTGTACAGAAGCTTTTCAGTTTCAAGCAATCAAAGCTATCTTTTTTATTTTTTGTAACTGCTTCTATCTCTTGTTTGGTTAAGAATGTATCTCCTACTCATAACTGGGAGAGGTGTATGATATGTTTCTCTTCTATTTTTTAATAGAATGTTCTTTGATGTTAAAGTCATATTTAAAAAAAGTCAGCTTGAGCAACTTGAAAGTCATGTGAGCAAGAAGATGACAGACTAGACATTTTCTCTGATCCCCATAACCTCTCAAATATCTCCAAAACAGAAATTATGTGCCAAACTCCAGCTGTTTCCAAGGCCTAGGATACACAGAATCCACAACAATGTAAGAATGGATTTTTTGTTTTGTTTTCTCCCTTTTTAAAAATTAATAAGGACAAGTGCTCAGATTTACTTGGAAATTCAGTTTCTTTTTTTTTTTATTTTTAGGCAATTGGGGTTAAGTGACTTGCCCAGGGTCACACAGCTAGTAAGTGTCAAGTGTTTGGTCTGAGGCTGGATTTGAACTCAGGTCCTTCTGAATCCAGGGCCAGTGTTCTATCCACTGTACCACCTAGCTGTCCCGGGAAATTCAGTTTCTAATGGGACCACAACTCTGTAGTTACATAAGTTTTCTTTCCATAACATTGAATGCTTCACTCAGTTGAGATTATTTTCCTATCCCTTCCTGATTCTTATTTGGACCTCAATTTATTGTAATTATTATAAAACTCAGGCCCTCTTGCTCTGAATGGCTAACTGTTCAGACTGATCAACAAAAATTATATCACCCAAAATGTACTGGTAAACTAACATGAAAGCAGCAAGAAAATTTTTTAAAGGCTTTAAATAAGTCACATCAAATCCAATACCCAGAAAAGTTATCAGGTCAGTTTTAAAAAGAAGGTATTACTAAAAGTACTCAATAAGTTATAACAGCCTTCCAAAGAATATGAAGCTGTCAGACCCCTTAACACAAAAAGAAAAAAGAAAATGCTTTCTCCAACTTCACTCACATTTATACCCCCTCTGGCATAATTTCAATCCAAGTATATAATTGTGAGAAGTAAGAAATGGTTCTATTTCCACATAAGGAGATTGAGAGGAAAGTAGCTCTGGGTGAGAAGCTTCAAGAACCAGCTAAAATCGGGTGAAACTGGTTGTGTGGTTGGGGAGGCTGAAAGTAGGACAAAAATTAAGCTTTACTTAGAGTGCGCATGCTTAATAGGCTCATGAATACTAGCTTCTCCACCTCTGGGTTGGATTAAGACACCATTTTCTGAACATGTGATATATGAAGAAGGGTGGACACATACCAAGAGGAACATGTAGTGGGCGTTTCAGGAAGTCTGTGACCTATGCTGACTTCTACCAATGAAAGTCAGCTAGGAGGGACTTGCGGCTGGGAATAGGGATATAAGGCTTGCTCTCACTTTTGTAGTGTGTGTGTTCATCTCAAGTTCCATACCCAGTTCCTGTATTAAAGGTTTAACTGCTTCGCTCATCCTGAGTCTGTCTAACTTACTGTGTTTATTTGGGCACCGGAGGTTATTTCCAACGCAATCACTGCAAAATTTTTTTTAAAAAAGTATGAAAAGCAAACAACATATATCCAGACATCTTGCAGCCAATACATATTATATAGCATGTGTAGCAAACACATCATGGAATAATCTAATTAGACTTGATCATTTAGACTTAGATAATGTTTAGCAGACACAGTGGCATGCTTCCTTACATTTAGACTCAGCACTGATAATATAATTTTACACTGTGCTATAACTAGTCACAAGTTGGCTTTTTTTTCCCTTTGCCAAACCTACTTCTCCAAATTTTGCATGTTTCAAAGGATTAGTTTTTTGTAAACTTTCAGAATTCAAATGTAGCCAATGAGTAACCATTAATAGTAGTTAAATATCCTTCAGATGAATCTGTTAAAAAATTAGTTTGGTAATAATAGTCATCCATTTTTATGTTTATGCCATTCAATTCCCAAGGATAAATGAATTCATTCTAAATCAAGTAAATAAAAACACCATTAACAGCATTACAATACTCCTCAGAAAATAGGTTTTCTGGCTCTGCAAGTCTTTTATATTCCCTGGTGAGTTTGCTGAACAAAGATTTCCTAGGCAAGTCTCAACTGATCTTTACTGCCTGACATATATGACTGAGCTTCAGACATGGGGTGGATAGGGAGGTGCTATAACCTAGAAGCACCAACACTGCAAAGCCTAAACCTTTGGTTCCAGGCCAAAGAACTTAGGAACAAAGGGAGTGAAACAGGTTACCAGGACAGGACACTGTGTGCATGGGGGGTGCTGTGCAGCACTCCACCAAGTCTGAGGGAAGAGCACAGCATCCAGCTAGGGCCAGTTCTGACCACCCAAAAGTTACGTGGGGCAAATACCTAGGCTGGTGAATTCCACAGTGTGGGAGAAGGCTGAGAAGCTTTGAGATCCAGCCCCCAAGGAAACCATCATCAGAGAGGAGGGAGTCAGGAAGTGAGTGATAAGGAAAATAAGGGGTGAAAAAAAGACTGAAAGCATCAAAGATTTTAGGAAGAAAACTCGAAGACTTGGAACACAAACAGATAAATCAACAGGAAAAACATTAACAACAAAAGGAAATATGGCCTTCAGATCTAGCAAATGAGTTTAGGCATCCAGGAATAAATACTGCAAAATAAAGGAAAATGATCTAGTAGTTGATGAGACAAAGGGCCCTGTAGAATTTAAGGAAAACAAGGAATGTGCTATTCCTGAGTAATTCAAAAGAGAAATAAAAATTATTAAAGCAGAATTTATGGTCTACATAGCAAAAATAATGAGCAAAATAGAAAAACTGGAATCTGCCATGGCAAGCCTCACCAAAGGAACAAAAGAGAGAACAATAGATTGGGAGTGCAAATACACAGAAATGAAGGGCAACCTAGAAGAAGAAAAGCAAAAAACAAGAACTATAAAAGAAAATATTCTCATGATGCAGCAAAACATACAAATCTCGAAGATAGGATGTGCAGGAAATAACCTAAGGATCATAGGTCTCCCAGAATAATGCAACAGGAAAAAAAAACCTTAACACCTAAATATAGAAAATGAAATTCTAATTGAGAGAATTCACAGATTGCTTCCACAAAACAAAACAAAACAAGGCTGCAAACTCCAAGACACATAGTGGTTCTGATGGGATCCTGATAAAGCTGCCCCCAGTGCCAACATTCTAACTTCCTTATGGGCCCCACTGAACAGCATGCATGCCCTGATTTGACTACCCGATCTGGCTTTAACCACATCACAGGCCTCCTGACTCAATACCACCACTGCCTCTAGCTTAGATCTAATTTTCATGTTTAAACAGGTGTGTCCATGTACTCAACCACAATCACATCATCCATCTAGCCTCAGACAGGACCATAATATCTAACTATCCATCTTGACCAGATAGGACCACAATAGCTAGCCAATCAGAAAGCAGCACAATCAGGATGTTTGACCACCAAACCATAGCACCTGCACAGTAATAGTAAAGAACTGACCAAGAGTAAACCTATGATGTAGACAAGCTTATCATATATAAATTATCATAATATTCTCTATAATTATTATACATAAATGTCCCCCACTTGGGTTTTTTCTGTATGTTTTGTGGGTAACCACATACACAGTTTCACCAAGGCTGGGACCCTTCCCCTATTACCTAATCCCTTGACAAACCCCTCCTGCCTTTTTAATATTCATAATTTCTGTTGTGTAATCAGCATCATTACACTATAAAATCACCTGTCTTATCTTACTAAGTTGCTGGTTTCTCTTAAAACTCAGCCCATTGGAGGCATCAATCCCAATAAATGCCTAAACTTGGATTAGAGGTGGTCTGACTGAATTCCTTTAGGTGATGACCCCCATAACACATCATGAAACCACAATAGTTCAATTTAACAATTCAATTCAGAAACAAATTCTGCAAGCCATTGGGGAAAGACCCTCAGATACAAAGAAGAACATTCTAATAACACAACTATTCCACACTCCCTAGAAAAAGGAGTAGGGAATGGAATAATATGTTTCAAAGAGCAGTGGAGCTCGGGATACAGACCAGAGTGACCTCTCCTGCAAATCTGAGCTTAACCAAGTAGGAAAAAAGAAAGATATTCAATAATAAAGAAGAGTTTAAAACATTTTTTAGAAAGAAAACCAGAACTGAATTTGCTTCTCAAACAGGAAAAATGCAAGAAGAGTGAATAAATGCAGACAATAGCAACTGTGACAGCAGAGAGACCAGTAAGAAATGCCTTCCTAAATGTACACATGGAGACAGGGGTGAACGTGGAAATCTGGTAGATGTGACATTGAAAAGGTAGATAGGAACATTATGGACATACCTTGGTGACACTCTACCTATTGGTGAATCGATGCTTTTTTTGTGTACTACTTTACAACATGGTAGGGTACATAAAGGCAGGGAGTGGGGCAGAGGGATAGAGAGGAGTAAACGATGTTTTGGAGTCAAATCAAGGGGCAGTGAGAGGAAGGTGACATCTCTGTTGTATCAGAAAGAGACGAGCCCACAGGAGAGCAGGTGAGGAGAAGGGGGGAAGGAAGGAGGCCTTATGTTAGAGGTGGAGAGGGTTCACTGGTGAATGCTCCTATAGGTGAAGAGAGATGGTCAGTGAAGGGAGATGAGGACCTTATACTATAGTCCAGGGGATTTGGTACTTGAAAAGTCTATTAGTTGTAGGAGGTGGGAGTTGGAACCCCAGTGGGCACCTGGGACCTGGAGGAGTGAGAGAACATGGACATAAGGGGACCTTTCCAGGCAGATGTAGGAAAAAAAGTTCAACAAAATAGGATATAGACTAGTGGTGGACTGTATAATCAGGGACGTGGGCTGGGGGAAGGGGGCCCTACCATGGGATAGTGTCCTCTCTGACACCTGCAATAATTGCCATTGTTCTGAGAGGAAGGAAAAAGGGGAATTGATGGGGTAAGCCCTGCAAGACAGAGGCAGAAAGCACCTAGAAGGTAGATCCTAGAATGGATACCTTGGAAGCTTTGATTTGTCAACCTTCAGTGTTTGGTCTAAAAAGAGACAAAATTAGGTTGTATATGTGCTGTTTATTCTCTTTAAGCTAACAGAAACATACATGTATGGGATTCTCAGTGACACTGAGAATCAAAGAAAGATTAGTTAAAGGTTATATATCCATAGAGTAAGGAAGTGCTCCCTACTCCCTTCTGATTTAGGATGCCTGTGTCAGCCAAAATTATAGTTCCATAGAACAAGAGTGTGATACCAGAATGTCTGGTTTTTGTCAGCCATAAATAATGTCATAACAAGAAGAGAGTGTCATAACAAGACAGTGTCCATAAAACAATGAGATAAGAGAAATGTCATTAATCAAGATAGTGTCCAGTTCAAGGAGCCTGGTCCTTAGCAGTCATAAACAGAAAAATGTTCCCAGTCAACTTAATTTTTGGGTTCACTCAGCATTTCAAAGTGGCTGAAGTGGGTCCCACAGATTGTATGAAGAATTCAGAGAAAAGAGAGAGACCAGATTATTACAGAGGCCAGGAATCAGAGAATGAGAGTCTAGAGTAAACATAAAGAGAATAATGAAGAGTGAGAGAAATCCGTTTTGGAAAGGGGCACAAAAATGAAATTTAAAAACTAAGGAATAGAAGGGAAGGAAAAGAAGGGACTATTTGAGAGGAAAAAAAGATGGGGAAGAATAAATAACCAGATAAAAGCTAGAGAAAAAAGAACTAATAAACAAAACCCTAAAAGGGAAAGGAGTTTCTAGCTAGAAGTGGGGATCAAGGATGAGGGAAAGAAAGCCAATGGGAACAGGACCATCTTAGAAAAAGATTATCGTAAAAATGCTTTTTTTTTTACTTTATTTTTTTTAACTTTAAAGTAAAAAATAAAACTACTGAACGAACATAATACTGTGTTTACAGCAGGAGAGGGAACTTGAAACTGAAAAGCTTCTGCACAGACAACATTAATGCACCTAGGATAAGATGGGAAGTGGTCGAATGGGAAAGGAATCTGTATCCAATTTCTCTGACTAGGGTTTGATTTCTGAGATATATACATAATTATACATACATATATATGTGCATATACAGGCATACCTCATTTTATTGCGCTTTGCTTTATTGCACTTTGTAGATAGTGTGTTTTTTGTATTGTTTTCTTTTGTTTTTACAAATTGAAGCTTTGTGGCAACCCTGTGTCAGAGCAAGTCTATCTGCGACTTTTTTTTTTTTTTTGGTGAGGGCAATTGGGGTTGATTTGCCCAGGGTCAAACAGCTAGTGAGTGTTATGTATCTGAGACTGGATTTGAACTCTGGTCCTCCTGACTCCAGGGCCGGTGCTCTACCCACTGCCTCACCTAGCTGCCCCTATCTGCCACATTTTCCCAACAGCATGTGCTCACAATGTGTCTGTCATATTTTGGTACTCACAACATTTCAGACTTTTTCATTATTATTATATCTGTTATGGGGATCTGTGATTGGTGATCTTTGATGTTACTATTAGAATTGTTTTAGGGCACCACAAATTGTGTGATGGTGAACTTAATCGTTAAATGTGTATCTTCTGACTGCTCCACCTATGGGCCATTCCCTTGTCTCTTTCCCTCTCCTTGAGCCTCCTTGTTCCCTGAGACACAACAATATTATAGACTATTATGTAAACTTAATTGATAAAGCAGCAACAGGGTTTGAGAGGATTGACTTCAATTTTGAAAGAAGTTCTACTGTGAATAAAATGCTATCAAACAGCATTGCATGCTACAGAGAAATCTTTCATAAAAAGAAGAGTCCATTGATGCTGCATACTTTGCTGTCTTGTTTTAAGAAATTGTCGCAGGCATCCCAACCTTCAGCAACCACCACCCTGATTGGTTAGCAACCATCAACACTGAGGCAAGACCCTCCACCAGCATACAATTTGCTGAAGGCTCAGATGATGTTTAGCGTTTTTTTTTAGCAATAAAGTATTTTAATTAAGGTATGTACATTTTGAAAAGACATAATACTATTGCACACATAATAGTAACATAACTTTTATATGCACAGGGAAACAAAAAAATTCATATGACATTGCGATATTTGCTTTATTGTAGTGGTCTGGAACCAAATCTGCAATATCTCTGAGTTATTCCAGTATAAACACATATATGCATATACATATACATATACATATACACCATTCTCTAATAGATAGTCAAATGATATATTCTCAAAAGTTCCCAAAAGAGCTGCAAAGTATTTCACAACCACATGAAAGGATGTTCCAAATCACTAATGATAAGAGAAATACATATCAAAACAACCCTAAGGTTTGATCTCACACCCTGCAAATTGGCAAAAATGACAACAAATGGCAACAGTCAATGTTGGAGGGGGTGTGGGAAGATAGGCCACTAATACATTGTTGGCAGAATTGTGGAATAGTGCAATCATTTTGGAAAACAACCTGGAATTATGCAAATAAAGTGAGTAAAATGTTTATATCCTTTGACTCAGAGATTTTATTACTAGGCATTTACCCCATTGAGGTCACTGATGAGGAGAAAGTCCCCATATACACCAAAATCTTTATTAGCAGCACTTTTTTGTGTTAGCAAAGAATTGGAAACAAAGTAGATATCCATTGATTGGGGAATGGCTAAACACATTGTGATACATGGCTGAAAGGACTATTCTTCCGCTGTAAGAAATGATGTGTGTGGTGAATCCAGAAAAGCATGGAAAGATCTTCATGAACTTATGCAGAATGAAGTCAGAAGAACCAAGAACACATTCTACACAGTAACTACAACAATGTCAGTGGAAATGACACACCAAAAAATCAAAAGCAAATGTAATAAAATTATAAAGATCAAGAATGACTCAAATGAAGAGAATATGAGAAGACATACCCACCTTACCTCCTTATGGAGGTGGGAGGGTCACAGGTGTTAAACACTGCACATGTTTTCAGACTTTTTTAATGTCTTGATCAGGTGTGCTTTTCTCTCCCTTTTTCTTCTCCAAGAAATGCTGTTTGTCACATGGGATGGCTCTCTGGGAGGGGAAGAGTGATACATGGGTTATTATGATAATGTAAGAAACTGAAGACATAAAAAAACCCTTATTTTAAAAAAGCCAGCCCGTGGGTCTTGTCTATAATCCATGTTGAGATTCATGAATCGTAAAAAAGTACATAAATGCCCAAGGCTTCCAATGGATATAACATAAGCATTAGCAAAAAAAATTTTAAGATTTTTTTTTTAAATCACACTACCTGTGCTGAAAATGATCTAGCTTACTTTGGACAAAGGCTCCATGATTTAATCCGTGTAAATGCTTCTTCCATTGTTGCATACAGCAATCCAACTTTGCCTTCTCAACCTGTATTATTCTTGTCCCTGTCCTTCTATAAATCCCTGATGTTCTCAAGCATTCTCTACTATATCAGTGATTCTCAAAGCAGGTTCTGGGAATTCATTCCCTCTAAGACCTTTACAGGGGGGCTGAGAAATCAAAACTATCTTGATAATAATAATAAAACTTTTAAATTGCTAATATTGTAAATATCAATAGATATAAAGCACATAAACAAGCTCTTGGGAAGGGAATCCTCAATAATTTTTAAGAGTGTAAAGTGGTCCTGAGACCAAAAAATTTGATAATCACAGATCTACATGAGAATCTTCCTGGTTTCCCCAGATTCTAGTACTGTCTTCCCACACTTTGTATTCAGTGTGTGTGTGTGTGTGTATGTGTGTGTGTATACACATATCTGCATATATTATGTATACATATACACGGATATGTATAACGCCTGTCTCAAAACCCATTGTTATAAAACATTTTTGTTTACACTTTTTTCTTTTATTTTTCTCTTCATAGGAAGTAGAATTTTTGTTTTTTACAGTCACAATTTTGTTCCTTCATACTTATAGCCTGGAATTGTTTTTATATAGTTTTTATCTTGTTTCATTGGGTTTTTTTGAGAGGTATCCTAGCTTGGCTTCAACCTTATTTTTGTTGTTCAGTCATTCAGGTGTGTCCAATTCTTTGTGACCCTGTTGACCATAGCACGCCAATACTGTTCGTGAGGTTTTCTTGGCAAAAATACTAAAGTGATTTGCCATTTCCTTCTCCAGTGGATTAAGGCAAACAGAGGTTAAGTGACTTGCCCAGGGTCACACAGCTAATAAGTGTCTGAGGCTGGATTTGAACTCAGGTCTTACTGACTCCAGGCCACCAGCTGCCTCAACCTGCTATTATGCAATTGCAGCATTTATTGATATGGTATATTTCTCAGAAGTCTAAATGCCACTGAATATATAGATGGTGATACATGAAAAAGTCATTGGTACTGTTTTCATGATTCAATTCATGTCTTGCTGTACTGTTAGGCACAATATATTAATCTAATAGACCACTGTTGCAGCCAGCCTGCCTTAGCTGCCAGCCCAGGTGTAGACACACAAGTCTATAATGATCCTGATGGTTTGGTGTAGGAACTGAATGATCAGTCAGTGACAGGGGAGGCCTGTTAGATCAGTCCCTAGACTGCTATGATGTCACAGGTAAACCAGAAGATATAGTTACACACGTCTCTAGGTGCAGTACTAGAGATGGCGCCTGTGAAGTGCGCCTTGTAT
Source organism: Vombatus ursinus (assembly GCF_900497805.2). Lineage (NCBI taxonomy): Eukaryota > Metazoa > Chordata > Mammalia > Diprotodontia > Vombatidae > Vombatus > Vombatus ursinus. The sequence goes on along the minus strand of NW_020944054.1, from coordinate 1,022,329 downwards.
GTAATTGCAGATGATTACTGCTGTACATGTGAATTACTGCATGCTTGGGAATGCTTATTTTTTATTTTACTGTTATGTTCATTTGACTGTTTTGTGCTGTATGCATGCTATAGCAATGTCTCTTTGTTCGTTGTTTTGTGTACCTGCTACTGCTTATATTGTTGTCTTTTCTATATAAACCTATTGATAGTGTTATTGTTGCAGGTGGCTAGCTTTGCTTTGTTAGTTAGCCAAGCTCATTCCATTGGATGGATCACTGTGTCCTATGGATACGCACATACTATTGAAATGTGTGTATGTTATATGTCCTGTATATAGTGAGGCACGTTGTCACTGTAGTATCCTTGAAGGTGATGCTCTATATAATGCCATGTCTACTGCATGTATTGTGAATGTGCATTTGTATTTCATTTTGAATAGTAACAAAGGTTGGTTGCATTGACATTTGTGTTTCTACTGTATATTTACAGATTTTGGACCTGCACCAGCTTATCTTTTCAAAGGGCTACAGAAAGTTTGCCCCATGGAGGAATGTACCCCAGTCTCAAAGCCCATTGTTATGAGACTCTCCTTATTGGTGGAATGTGTGAGGGGGCAGGGCACAGTTGGCCAGAGGGGAGAGTTTCAGTTCTCAACCAGTCTCTTTTGGGACTCACCAAGTAAGAGTTCCCTTTGCATCCCTCCTTAGGACTCTCCAAAGGCCAGTCCCCTTTTGGGACTCCTCAAACTTTGAGTCTTGAAGCACTGAGTAGATTCTGGTTTCTAGATTCAAGAGAGAGGATGGAAGAGGCCAACCCCTTTTCGGGTTGCTATAGGAAAAGACTCTGGGGAGACTTGAGAAGAGTGGGCAGTCTCTATTATGTACCTATCTTCAACTCACTACACTAGAGAACTACACTAGAGACTTTAGGGAATTTCCCCTTGGGTGAGATCAAAGACAAAGTTCCCTTGGTTGAGCCGAGTTACCTCACTCCCAGTGGGAGACCTCCTTCATTCTGTATTGTTTGGCATATATTCCCTTCTGTATCTTCTCTGATTTCTGTTTAGTTACCAATTTGGATAAATGGGTTTCTTTGCTATTTTCCATGTATGTTCATTTTGGAAATGGTATTATGGGGAAGAGGTCAAACCTTTGATACATGACCTAGATATAAAGAGAGATTTTACAAGAAAATTAGAAAAACATGGAATATATTACTCATCAGACTTATGGAGAGGTGAACAATTTATGAATAAACAAGATATAGACAGCAAAGTTAGGTGTAAAATGGATAATTTCAATTACATTAAATTTAAAAGATTTTGTACAAATAAAACAAATGTAACCAAGATTAGAAGGGAAGCAGAAAGCTGGGAAAGAATTTTGACAGCCAGTGTCTCTGATAAAGGCCTCATTTCTAAAATATATAGAGCTGAGTTGAACTGATAAGAATACCAGTCATTCCCCAATTGATAAATGATCAAAGGATATGAACAGGAAGTTTTCTGATGAAGAAATAAAACAATTTATAGTCATATGAAAAAACGCTCTAAATCATTATTGATTAGAGAAGTGCAAATTAAAACAACCTTGAGATATCATTTTATACCTACCAGACTGGCTAAAATGATAGAAGGGGAAAGCAACAAATGTTGGAGGGAATATAGAAAAATTGGGACACTAATTCATTGTTAGTGGAATTCTGAAGTGATTCAACCATTTTGGAGAGCAATCTCGAATTATGCCCGAAGAGTTATTAAATTACCTATACCCTTTGACTCAGCAATACCACTACTTGGTCTATTTCTGAAGATAATTAGGGGAAAAGGAAAAGAACCTATATGTTCTAAAATGTTTATAACAGCACTCTTTGTGGTGGCAAAGAACTAGAAATTTCAGGGATGCCCATCAGTTGAGGAATGGCTGAATAAGTTGTGGTATATGGTTGTGATGGAATACTACCATGTTATAAGAAATGATGAGCTCCATGATTTTAGGAAAACATGGAAAGGCTTGCATGAAATAATGAAGAGTGAAATGAGCAGAAGCAAGATAACATTGTATATAGTAATAGCAATATTATTTTAAGAATGACTTTGAATGAATAATTTATTTTGACTATTATAAAAACCCAAATTAACTATAAAGGACATATGAAAGAAGATGCTATCTGTATCCAGAGAAAAAACTGATAAATAGAAGTATGTATAGAATAATTTTACATACAAATTCCTAATTGTGTCTAATGGTAGCCATCTCTAGGGGGGAGGGAGGGAAGAAAAAAAAAGTTTACATGATAATTTTGTTGTATATTTGAAAGGAATAGCAAGTTGTGCATAGTAGACTTGCAGTTTCATGTGCAATCATCTTTTAAAAATTGTACTATGTTATGAAAATGCTTGTTTTATTCCATAATTAAAAATAAAATTTAATAATAAAAAAGAAAGCTTCTTGTAGAAGATGGGATTTTAGTTGGGACTTAAAGGAAGCTAGGGAAGCTACTAGGTAGAGATGAGGAGGGAAAATGCTCAGCACTGAGAGATAGAGTGTCTTGTTCATGAAACTGTGAGGAGGCCAGTGTCACTGGATCAAAATAGAAATGTGAGGGAGTAAGGTGTGAAAAGATTGGAAAGGTAGGAGGGGGCTACATTATGAAGGGCTTTGAACACCAAACAGTATTTTGTATTTGATCCTGGAAGTAATAGGGAGCCACTGGAGTTTATTAAGTAGTATTGATCAGACCGGAGCTTTAGGAAAATCACTTTGGTGGATGAATGGAGGGTAGATTGGAGTAGGGAGAGATTGGAGGCAGGCAAACCCATCAGCAGATCCAGATGTGAGGTGATGAGGATGTGCACCAGGGCAGGGGCAGTGCAGAAAAGAGATGAGGTTGTATTTGAGAGATGTTGCAGAGGTGAAAATGACAGGACTTGGCAACAGATTGGATATGAAGAGTGAGAGAGAGTGAGGAGTCAAAGATAACACCTAGGTTTCAAGCCTGAGGGGCTGGGAGGGCTGTAGTGCCCTCAACATTAATAGAGAAAGTAGGAAGGGGAAGAAGGTTTAGGGGGAAAGATAATGCATTCTGTATTGGACATATTGAATTTGAACCGTCTACTAGATATCCAGTTCCAGTTATCTGAATGGCACTTGGAGATGCAAGATTAGAGGTCAGCACAGAGGATAGGTTGATTTGAGAATTGTCAGCATAGAGATGGTAATTAAATCTATGGAAGTTGATGAGATTACCAAGTGAAATGGTATAGAGAGAGAAGAGAAGAGGGCCTAGGACAGAACCCTGACATAAACCTACAGTTTGAGGGTATGAACTAAATGAGGATCCAACAAAGGAGACTAAGAAGGAGAAGTCTGAGAGATAGGAGGAGAACTAAGGGATAGTGGTGTCCCAAAAACCTAGAGAGAAAAGAGTATCAAGTAGGAGACATGGGCAACAATATCAGAGACTGCAGAGAGGTAGAGAAGAATGAGAATGGAGAAAAGGCCATTGGATTTGGCATCTAAGAGATCAAGTAGTTTAACCAGAATGATGAGGTTGGAAACCAGATTGTAAGAGGTTAAGAAGAGAGTGAGAGGAGAGGAAGTGGAAGCATGTATTGTAAATAGCCTTTTCAAGGAGTTTAGCTAAAAAAAGCAGAAGAGATATAGGGATGATGGTTAGCAGGGGTAGCTAGATCAAGTGAGGGTTTTTTCAGGATGGGAAAACATGGCCATGTTTGTAGGCAGTAGGTAATGGGCCAATTGACAGGGAGAGATTGAAAATAAGTGACAGAGTGGGAGTGACAGAGGGGACAATTGTTTAGAGGAGACAGGAAGGAATAGGATAACTTGAGCAGGTAGAGGGGTTGGCCTTGGTAAAGGATAAGGCCATTTCATTATATGAGGGGTGAAGGAGGAAATAGTGGCAGAAGGCATCTGAGTGATAAGAGATGAGAAAGATGGGAGAAGAGGGAACTCATGGCAAATGTCCTCAATTTTTTTCTGTAAAATATGAGGCAAGGTTCTCAGCTGAAAGAGTAGGAAATTCTTTTTTTCTTTACGGAGCACTTTGTAATTGAATCTATGCAAGTTTTTCGTGTATTTTGGTATGTTGTTCACCAGATACTTAGGAATTTTGTAGTTATTGGAATGAGATTTCCCTTTCTAATATTGCTTCATGTGTTTTGTTATTATTATGTAGAAATGCTATTGATTTTTGAAAATTTATTTTGTAGTCTGCAATTTTGCTGAAGCTATTGTCTTGATTGGTATTTTTACTGATTCCCTAGGATTTTCCAAGCATACCATCATATCATCAGCAAATAAGGACACTTTTATCTCCTCTTTACTTATCTATGCCTTTTAATTTCCTTCTCTTGTCTTATTGATGATGCCAGCATTTCCAGAACTATATCAAATAATAATGGGGAGAGTAAGCATCCTTGCTTCACTCTCATATTTACTGGAGAAATAAATAGACTGGAAATGTATCTCCATTGCATATGATGCTTACTTTTGGTTTTAGATAGATGCTTTAAATGATATTTTAAAGGTCTCTATCTACACTTTTTGGGTTTTTAGCATAAAAGAATGTTGTGCTTTGTCAAAATCTTTTTCTGCATCTGTTGGGATGATTATGTCATTTTGGATGTTTTGGTTTTTAATATGATAGATTATGTTGATTGTTTTCCTAAATGCAAGGAACCATCCTTGCATCCCTGGTATAAATCCCATTTAGTCACAATGAATGATTTCTTTGGATAGTCTGTTTCTTAGGATTTTGTTTAAAATTTTTGAGTCAATATTCAAATGATATTGGCCTATAATTTCCTTTCTGTCTTTTATCTCTCTCCCTGGTTTAAGTATTAGGACCTAAAAATATTGTGGTAGGCTGCTTTCTTTCTCAATTTTTTGAGAATATTTTGTGAAGTATGGATACTGACTTCTTTAAAAGTTTGATATATTATTCTTATGAATCCATCAGGACCAGGAGTTTTTCCTCCCTTTGGTAATTACTTTACAACTAGGTCTATTTCCTTTTCTGAGATTGAGTTATTTAAGATCACTATCCAGTCTTCTGATAGGTTGGGTATTTTATTTTTATAAGGTATTTCTCTATTTCTTTTGTGCTCTTAGTTTTGTTAACATATAACTGCACATATATGTTCTGATTATTCTATTTATTTCTTTTGGTTTTGTGACGATTTTACCTTGCTCATTTATTATTTTATTGATTTTATTTTCTGTCCTCTTCTTTTTAATCAAATTAGCTAAGAGTATATAAATTTTATTAGTTTTTTCAAAGGACCAGCTTATAGTTTTATTTGTCATTTCTGTTTTTATTCCAATTTATCTATTTTCCCTCTCATTTTAATACACCTTTTTTGTGCTTATTTTAAGTTTGTTTGTTAGCATATTGAGTTCATTAATCTTCTCTGTCTCTCTGTGTCTCTGTCTCTACTCTGTCTCTGTCTCTCTCATTAATGTATATTTGTAGGGATATAATTTTTCCCTGAGGGCTGCTTTAGCTTCATCCCAGAAATTTTGGAATGTTGTTTCACCATTATCATTTTCTTTTACATAGTTATTAATTGCTTTTATTAATTGTTCTTTGATCCACTCATTATTTAGTATTTCATTGTTAAGTCTCCATTTCGGTCTGCATCTTTTTCTTTGTGGGTCCCTGAGCCAATTAATATTTTTATTACATTATGGTTTGTAAAGGATGTAGTCATTTTTCTGCCTTTTAACATTTCTTTTCAATATTTCTGTGCCCTAGTACATGGTCAATTTTTGCAAAGGTTGCATATGGTGCTGAGAAAAATGTATTTTCTTTAGCAGTTTAATTTAGAAGACACCATAAGTCTATTGACTCTATTTTCTCTAGCAATTTGTTCAGTTCCACATTATCCCACTTATCTTTCTCTTAGACTTGTCCAAAACTGATAGAAGGTTATTGAAGTCTCCTGTCACTATTATGTTACTGTCTGTGTTTTCTTGTAGCTGAGTTAGTGTTTCCTTTATGAATTTGGATGTGAAGGCATTTGGTGCATATCAGTTTATTACATATATTGGTTTTTTTCTATGATTTCTTTTTTCCCTCTTCTTCTGTAAACACAGCACTATGTCTCTTTAGTTACTTTAGCTTAAGCTTTTTTAAAGTGGCCCTATTTCCACTGGCTCTCTTCCCCTCATTCCAGATTGCTTCTTGTCATTTGGGAATACCTTTTCCCTTTGGAGTTTTCCCTTTTTATTTTCCTTATATAATTATTCTGCCCTTTTTTTGTTTCAGTTAGTCAAGTAAATGTTCCCTTCCTCTCCTCCCCTTCAACTAGTAAGTAATTTTCTCCCTCTCTGTCATCCATTCTCTATTTCTGCCTATTTTAGATCCTCATTCCCTGATTCATAACCCTTATAATTATCTAGTCTCTGTCTATTCTTTGTATTCCTCATGCAATCAAACCTTTCAAGGTATCCATTCTAGGCTCTCTCCTCTAGGCTTTTTTTTGGGGGGGGGGTGAGGCAATCAGGGTTAAGTGACTTGCCCAGGGTCACACAGCTAGAGAGTGTTATGTGTCTGAGGCCAGATTTGAACTCAGGTCCTCCTGACTCCAAGGTTGGAGCTCTATCCATTGCCCCACCTAGCTGCCCCTTAAAGATTTTTAGATCAGTATGGGGTAGTGCTGGTGATTCTTTCTTTCTTTCTTTTCTTTTTTCTTTAAGCATTTGGGGTTAAGTGACTTGCCCAGGGTCACACAACTAGTAAGTGTCAAGTGTTTGGTCTGAGCTCAGATTTGAGCTCAGGTCCTCCTGACTTCAGAGCCAGTGCTCTCTCCACTGCGCCACCTAGCTGCCCCCTCTCTAGGCTATTTCTGACAGTGCCATGTAGGGCTTACCCAGTGGATTCCCCTTTTCCATTGATCCTCACTTCCAGAACAATACTAATTACCGCAGGTGTCAGAGAGGACACTGTCTCATGGTAGGGTCCTTCCCTCCATGATGTCCTTACTTATGTAGCTCACCATTGATGTATACCCTCCCCAGTTACCTTTTTTCCTCATTTGCCTCAAAAAGTCCTTCCTATGCCCATGGCCTCCTGCTCCTCCAGGTGCCAGTTGGCCTCAGGATTTCCAACTCTCTGCTCCCCTCCTAAGGTACAAGTTGTCTTTTCAAGCACTGAACACCTCAGACCACACTCAATGCAAGGTCCTTCTATCTTCTTTCACAGATGATCTCTCTTCATCCATAGGAGTGAATTAGTGAATGCTAACCCCAACCTTCCCACCACTATATCAATGCCCCCTTTTCAATCCTTCTTCCTTCTTCCTTAGATATTACCCTGCAGGCTTTTCTCTTATTGAAAACATGGGGTCACCTTCCCCTCATTCCCAGGCACATCACACATTCTTTTCTATTCCCCTGATCCCATGTCTCCCTTTCATGTACCCTTTTATATTGTTCCACAAAAAATATTGATCCACTTCTCTCCATAATGCCCAGGCCCACCTCTTCACTGTTATCTGCACCTGACTTATGTTTTCACCCTTGTCTTCTTCTATACATTTAGAAAGAAGTTTCTTACTGATATTTCTGCTGTCACTCTGTTGCTATAGCTGTCCTTGACTGTATTCATTCACTCTTCTTGCATTTCTGTTGTTTAGGGTGTTCAAGAAGCAAATAATCTCTTCAGTTCTGGTTTTCTTTCTAAAAATGAATGTTGAAAACTATCTTTATATGTAATTGGAAAAAATACTATTTACCAAATAAATAAAGATATGCTTGTTAAGAAAAAATGTGTATTTTTTTGCCACAGGAGATAGACAAGGGAACTTTCTTGTCACTAGCTATTAGTATAGCTGATCATTAAATCAAAGGGAACTACCTGTCAGACTAGATAAGGGAGAGGGATATTCCACGGACCATAGAATCCTCCTTTTAAAAAAAAAGCACTAATTTTTTGGTACCAATTAGAGGGAAAAAAGATATTAAGAGAAACCAGTTGTTGGCAGGTAATCAAAATCAAGTCAGTTATGTTCTCCCAAAAATTCATTTTCAAAAATATCTTATATTAAAGTTTGTCAACAGGTAATCCCAAAATCATGAGACTTAAGTGAAAACCAGGTTTATTACAAGAGAAATGTTCAAAAGGAAGTAATACAACTGGAAGACTGAGCCAGAAAATACTACTTTAGGTTATGCCAATGTCGTTCCTTTGGCTTTTTCCCAGGTGCAGACCTTCACCTGTAACAGTTCAGGATAACATTTCCTTTGAGTGTCTTGTGGCATTTCTCTCAAATGGTGGATTACTGATTAATGATCCATCAGACAGATGGATACCTGAATTCAGACCTCAAAACAAAATCAATTACAGTCCCAAGAATTTTTACCTCAAATGGCAAGTTTCACTAGTTACAGCTTAGAGTTGGATATAGTTATTTTTCCTCTAATGGAGTTGCAATTAGCAATAAAAATTTGCCAGGACTCAAACATACATAAAAGATTTCACTTAGCATTCTTCGTGTGCTTTTCTTTTCTTCTTCTTAAGTTTAAACTCATCCTGATCATAAAGATCAATAATTTGATAATCAATAATAAATTGATAATCAATAATTAGAAGTCATTTCTATATAATACACAAACTTGCAAGTTCCCAGCAAGCCAAGTTCATCGTCTAGGAACTCCATAACCCAAACTAGCTCCTTTCCCAGGACTGGAGACCTTGCCCACGCAAATGGTTTCCAGGAATCTGACAAGTTTACAAAATAAGCCCCGGAGAAGGGGCTGAACCTGAAGCCCTGGCCGGCCTGCGTACCCCATCTACCTTCAGAACTGTCATGGGCCGTGCTCTTTGACACTCCCCGCCCCCACTCTCTGCGAGGTGGAACAGACTAACCCTGCTGCATAACCTCATACCTCAAGGTGGACTTCTATGAATAAACAGAACCAAACCAATTTCAGGTTTAACATTATAACAACAATCCCAAATAACTCAGTTAACACTCTTACACTTTCATAAGTGATAGCCAAATAGTTATAGATGTAAATTCCTCTTAACTACAGTCAAAGGTGGAAATATCCAGTTTCCTAAAGGGCAGTTACCAAAAACACTATAAAACAGGGCTAGCAGGACTGATAAAATAACATAACTGGTTTCAAACAATTTTTCCACCATCTTTTAGTTTCTTTCTTATCTTATCTTTCTTTCTTATCTTATAGTACATACTAAACTAAAAACCAAGCTATAAAAAGTTGCTCGGAAAAAAAAAAGGAAAAAGTTGCCCGAAATAACTGATAGAAAAGTTTACCACTTTATACAATATAAAAAATTTAGAAACATAACAAACCATAAACAATATTATGTATTTTGAAACTTGAAACAAACCCATTATTGATCATGTGATCTCAATCCAGTTGAATGCATTTCTAAATTACCTTACACAGAAAATCATTCATCTCATCACCATTGGCATTGTATACTGATCACATCTAATACCCCATATAGAGTTATCAAGTACCGGGCAATTACATCTAATTAAGGAAATAATAATAACAGTTAACATTTTATATAGTGTTTGCCCTATGCCAGGCATTATGTTAAGCACTTTACAATTATGTGAAGTAAACTGGGGTAAATAGACATGAGGTAACTTGCTTAAGGTCTCCCAGTTAACAAATTTCAGATCCATGCATTTTTTCAATTTGTCTTAATATCAAATAGTGTAATAAATTCTGACTCATCTTAAGCATCAAAATAGGAGAGACACATTTCACTTAAAATGTGACCAGAATGAATTCAATTACACCCGGATCTATGTCCCAAATGGAATTACACAGAATTGAGTTATAATTTTAATTCTGTAGTATTGTATTTTACACAAATGCTATTTATTCCAAACATTTCATATTATGGGGTTCACTATTTCCAGGCAATCCACTGCCAAAGACTGTAAAAGTGGCAATCTGATATTAGGTTTTAATCTACCCCAATGATCACTTAAGAGCACATTTTAATTTAGTTCAAATCTGGGTTCCACAATCTCAGAAGGAACTCACAGCTAGCTTATCAATTTACTCATAACTCTCTATGATTTCTTCCTATATACTTCCAAATCAAGCAGCAATTTTTATTACTGTAGTTCCCACTAAAATAAACACATGACATTTCCACACAACTTTCCCTTGTTTAAGAACAAAGCCAAAACTTTCTCAAACCTTTCTGTCAACATACATAATTAAAATGTCTTTCATAAAAAGACTCATACCTTTCTTATTACCTTCAGATTCTTCCCCATGCTATCCATTACTTTGTTCACTCCTTAAATTCTCCTTAAAAAATTTAGTGTTCAGTGGTGTTAAACAAAACTAATGACCCAAAGAATTTTATTCTTAAGGTGCAAATATTAGCCATTAATATGCCTACAACACTTAAACTGCTGAATTATTAACATTTCTGTTATTTGCTAAGAAATGGAAGCACCCAAAATCCTTTCAAAAGATGCTTTCAGCACTTACAAAAATCTTTAACAGCTTACAAAACTTGGTTTATTCAAGTAATAGTCAGGTTCTGGTATATCATTCACAAAAGTAGCAACAAAGCATTTTTAAGTGATTTTCAGAAATAAACTCCTCTTGTATGGATTAGAGCAAGGCATTTCTTGAGATTCAAATACATAAATCTATGATAAAATGAATAGGAATCTCATATAATTTATAACAAGATTTCCAATTTCAAGGTACACATACCAATTCAAAAATTACATTTACATTGATCGGTACTTAACTTTAACTTGTATGATTCCCCAAATACCCAACTAGATATTCCAATCAAACGCAATTACCTTTTGGCTGTGTTCCGTTACACAAAAACTTTCCCCTTTTTCATGAGCAAGGAAATGGTTAAGTGCCAGTCCAATTCCGAAGTGCAAGCCTTGAAACTTTCAATGACACAGCCACCTAACCTGTCTCTAAAATCAGTGAAATGACCTTCTTCTCTAGCTGTAAAACAAACCAGTCATTCCAGGGATGGTGTGAGGCTGGGGTGATGGAAAAAAACTTGACCACAGTTCAGAAATGCGAAGGAAGAGAACAGATTTTTTTTTTTCTAAAAACTTAAATTAGCGAACAAGACGAAGAGAGACATGTAAACAGATACAAGAAACACAAATAGATCAACAACTTAGCAGTGCTGAAAATCCCTTGCTAGCCTAGGCTGTAGATGTACAAATCAAGTTAAAATGCACATCTTTGACAATCACTTAAATACCTGCAGGTTTCAGGGCCATATAGCTGTAAAATTTGGCCTGAGACAGTCCCCTTAAGGGAAACAAAGCTGTTAGGCCCCATGGGGAACACACACAAACAGAAACAAAAGCAACAACAAAAAACTTCTAAACTTTTATACTTTCAATTATATGTCTATATATCTCATTTTCTTTATTTATTCAGTTGGGTCCCCAGGAGATCTAGGGCACTGAGTTTTAATGTGCCCTCTTTTGCACCACCTCAGCCAACACCCTGGACTTGGGGTCAAAAACCCATCCCCCTTTGGGGGGGGTGGTTTGAGGTATGAGGTTATGCAGCAAAACCCCTAAAGGCTGAATAACCTATAACAGAGCTCCTCCCAAAGCCTTCTTTGACTGAGTCTTCCAGCTAGCGACAACTAAACCCAACCCTGTCCTAGCTAGTATAACCTTTATCCCAGGTCTGCACAACACATGGCAAAGGGCCACTGATTTTGGGTGGCCGGTGAAAAATGTAGAGGATGTAAAAGAAATTAAAGATGTAACGAGTGCTTTGTCCCTGCCCTGCTTAACCCGTCTTCCACTAGTCGCTATTGTGCCCATCATGTAACTTGGTGGGCGGGTTGCCACTGCACACTCTCTCCTATTTGTCATGTGACCTGCTGCAACCAACCATGTCAGTCTGTCTCTAGTCTGAGAGGAGCTAATTCATGATTAATAAAAATCTCAAGTAATAAGTGTAACTAATTGATATTAATTGAAATTTCCCTTTAAAAATATGGTTTATTTGCAAAATAGTTTAATCACTAATTATACCTTTATGTGGAAAGTGAGCTGCTAAAAACCTATCTGCGGCCCGAAGAAGTTTAACCTATTTTAATTTTGGCCTCTACCTACTGCCAAGTTGTGCAGGTCTGCTTTATCCAAACATCCAGCCCACTTATCCAAATCGGATTTTTAAATCCTCATCAACTGGTAACCTTACCTTACTTTTGTCCCCTTTACTGTGGACAACCTGCTTTCTTTTGTAATGAGGAACTCAACCCAAAGTGAGGGGAGTCCAAGACATGAGTGGGGAAAAACCCCATGCTGGTACTGAGCCCTGCATCTGAACCCTCTGACCAGTCTGAGTCACTTTCTCTCATCATAACCCACTGCTGCCACCCTTTGTCAACAGTCAATCATTTCAGGAGACTTATGTGAAAACCAGGTTTATTTCAAGAGAAACAAATTTACATGTGGAAAAACCCAAAGAGTTCACAGTCTGTACAGAAGTTTGCATATTTATGACAGTACAACAATACAATACGAAGAGGAGAAAACAGGAAGGGCATGGGAGGAGAAAGGTGCAGTATAGATGGAAAAAAGGACAAAACCCCTCCTGAAGTGGAAGAACAAGGCTATGGCAAAAGCCACATTCTTTTCCCTTGGGAACAGCTTGACTATGAAGATAGGAGGGTCCATTTATCTACAAATGACCCCAGCTGCACATTTTCCAAGCCTGGCACAGACTGGCTGGCCCCTGTCTTGCCTCCCAAGAACACACAGCCAGTCCAGCTTGGGGTGCAAACACAAATTATGTCAGCTGGGGGGGGGGGCTTTATCCTCGACACATTCAGGGCCTCCTGCATGCTCTGGGTCCAGTGTTTCTGGAAAATATGGCAATTCAAAAAAATAAGTTCAGGGGACCCCTTAATAGTCCTTAACAAGTTTCAAATCAATAATGATGCTTATCTAATGGAAAGAGAAAAATTAAAGATCCATTTGTAGGGTCAAATCATAACAAGTCAGTAACATATACCCTCAAGGACAGAAGAATGAAATAAGATAATAAATGTTTATTAAGTGCCTATGTACCAGGCACTATGCTAAGTGCTCCACATACAAAAAAAAGCAAAAGATAATCACTTCCCTCACAGCCTAACAGATTCTCATCTGTTATAATCATAACAATATAAATAAGGAAACAACCATATACAAACAAGCTATGTACAGAACAAAAATAGGAAATAATCAACACAGGGAAGGCACTAGACCAAGAGAGATTGGGAAAGGTTTCTGGGGAAGAGGGGATTTTAGTTGGGACTTAAAGGAAGCCAGGAGGTGGACATAAGAAGGGAGAGTATTCCAGGCATGGGGTACAGAGAGTGAAAGTGGGATGTTGGGGTATAAGGTGTAAAAAGAATGGAAAGGTGGTGGTGGGGCTAGGTTATGAAAGGCTTTGAATGTCAGAGGATTTTATATTTGATCATGGAGGTGACAAGGAGACACTGGAGTTATAGAGTAGGATTCACATGGTCAGCAGATCTGAGTGTTTTTGAGGAGGATGAATTGGAGTGGGGAAATCCTGGAGGGAAGGAGACTAATTAGGAGGCTATCTTCAGGTGACTCAAAGTAGCATGTACTGTGAATGAAAAGAAGGGGATGGGGTTAAGATATTTAATCAAGGTAGAATTAAAGACTTGGTACCCACTTGGCCATGTGATGTGAGGGGGAGGGAGGAGTACAGGTTTGCATTGAGGTTGTGAACCTGGGTGACTTGGTGAATGTTGTAATAGGGAAGGTTTCTTGGAGGAGGTGATATTTGAGCTGGGTTTTAAAGAATGGACAATAGTTCACTAGCAAAAGGTTGAGAACAAGGAAAGAATGTACCAGCCTTGAGGGCAGGGGCTTTTTCCTCCCTGTGTATGTACCCAATTCTTGGCACATAATGGGAGTCTAAAAGATGCTGGTTGATTGATTGACCTAGCCATAACCTCAAATAAAGAACTTTGTACCTGATAGTCAACCCCCTTCTCTTTGTCTCTCTCTGACTCTGTCTCTGAGTCTCTCTCTGTCTCTCTCCCCCCTCCCCCTCACCTCATTTGTCTTTCCACCCCCCAGCAGGGGACCTGAGGGGACAGGAGGGAGGCGGGACTTCGGAGCACGTGCACCAGGCGGCCCCACCCTCGGGGGGCCAACGTTAGGCATCCACCGAAATCCAGGGGGCGCAGTTCCAACCCTGAGGGCAGGGGTGGCGGCTGCACGCCCCTGGAGGGAGCTGCCAAGGGAGTGTGCCGGCCGGTCCACTTCCCCGGGGCTCCCCCAGCAGTAATAGCCGCTGTCCGGCCGTCCAGAACGCCCGCCGTCCCACAGGAGCTGCCTTATAGCATCCTCACCCGGGCTGATCTCAGGTCCAGAGGTAGGGAGGGAAGGTGTGAGGGGGCGTAAATGGGAAGAGGTCTTGGGGGGGAAGGGCACGGGGGGACAGGGGTGTCAAAGTGGGGCCTGAGGTAAGGGGGAGGGAGGTGTCGAGGTAGGGTCTGAGGTAAAGGGAGGAGGCGTGGAGGTGGGGTCTGAGGTAAAGGGGGGAGGTGTGGAGGTGGGGTCTGAGGTAAAGTGGGGAGGCGTCGAAGTGGGGTCTGAGGTAAAGAGGGGGAGGTGTGGAGGTGGGGTCTGAGGTAAAGGGGGGAGGTGTGGAGGGGGGGTCGGAGGGAAAGGGGGGGGGGGGTGGGGGGGGGGTCTGAAGGTAGGGGATGGGGAGGCATTGAGGTCGAGTCTGAGGTAAGGTAAGGGGGCATAAATGTGTATTCTGAGGTAAGGATGGGTGGGAGGGGGAGGGAGATGTGGAGATTGGGTCTGAGGTAAGGGGGATGTGGGGGGGTCGGCATCGTTGTGGAGTCTGAGGTAAGGGGGGTGGGGACGGGGGGGGGGGCTGAGGGGGGGGAAGACATCGAGGTCGGGTCTGAGGTAAGGGGGCCACATGTGACCCTCTAGGTTCTCAAGTGCTACCTTTTGATTGAACCCAAACTTGAATGAACAAATCCCCTTATTAAAAGTATTTGTTCTGTAAAACTTGGACTTAGTCAACAAGCCACACTTGAGGACCTAGAAGGCCACATGTGGCCTTGAGGCAGCCACAGTTTTCCCATCCCTAGGGGATTCCAGGTGGAGCCCTGCACACTTCATTTATATGAGATAATTTTCCAGAGTCTTCCTCTTCCCCCCACCCTAGGTGTTTCTGTTTCCTGCCCTTTCAATTCTTCTGTGATTATGGAAGCATAACAGAACCACTCTTAGATCTTCTCACCAGCTAGGCTGCCTATATGTTAGGAGTGGGGAACCTGAGTCCTCAGTCCACATGAAGCCTTCTAGCTCCTCAAGTGTGCCTTTTGACTGAGTCCAAGTTTTACAGAACACATCCTTTTATTAAGAGGATGTGTTCTGTGAAGTTTGGACTCAGTCAAAGGGCCACACTTGAGGACCTAGAGGGTCACACGTGGCCTTGAGGCCCAAGTTTCCCCACCCCTGTTCTATGGATGATAAAATTGTGAGAGGTTCCATGTATCATTTCCTTGTATAAGAATGTAAACAGTTTGACCTTGATTAGTGTCTTACTTTTTTTGTCCCCTCATAATTGTTTTTTTATGCTTCTCTTAACTCCTATGTTTGTATATATTACATTTTCTACTCAGTTCTAGTATTTTCATCAGAAAAGCTTGGAAGTTCTTTTTTTATTTCATTAAAGGTCCATTTTTCTCCCCTGTAGGATTTATACTCAGTTTTTCTGGGTAAGTTCTTCCTGATTGTAAGTCTAGATCCTGTGCCTTTTGAAATACCATATTCCAGACTCTTTGTTTCTTTAGAGGTGAAGGGTGCTAAACCTTATGTGATCCAACTGTGGCTCCTTTGTACTTGAAATTTTTCTTTCGGCTAAGAGCAGCACTTTTTCCTTGACTTTGGAGCCTCGATTTTGGCCATGACTTTCCTGAGAGTTTTCATTTTGAGATTTCTTCCAGGATATGACCAGCGAATTCTTTTAGTATCTACTTTGCCCTCTGGTTCTGAGAGATTTAGGCTGTTTTCACTTATAATTTCTTGAAATATAATGTCTAGACTCTTTTTTTGTCATGTCTTTCAGATATTCTAATATATTTTAAATTATCTGTCCTCAGTCTTTTTTCCAACTTTTGCTGTGAGATACTTCACATTTTCTTCTATTTTTTTTTCAGTCTTTTGACTTTGTTTTATTATTTCATAATGTCTCATGGAATCATTAGCTTATTTTTGGCCAATTTTAATTTTCAAGGAATTATTTTCTTTAGTAATGTGCTGTACCTCCCATTCTAAGCTGTTAATTCTCTTTTTATATCTTTCTTCTTTGATTCTTACTCCTTTATCCATTTTTTTTCCCTCTCTTCCTCTCAATTGGTTTTTAAAACACTTATTTCTAGTTATTTTTTTAACTCTTGCTTTTACTCTTCCAGGAATTCTTTTTGGACTTGTATCTAAACTACATTTTCCTTGAGGCTTTGCTCATTGATATTTTCAAGACTAAAACTAGAACTAACTAGACTAGACCCAACTTCCAACTTATTTGATTAATTTTATTATTTTTTATCCTTTATTAAATTTATTGTTTTGTTATTTTATAAGACAATGAAAAAATTCTTAAGCAGAGCACACAGCAATGGTACTGGACTGGAACTGTTGCTCCATTTAGTTGTACTAAAAGTTCCTCATATGATAATCCTTCATCTCTTGAAAGTTCTTCATCTTTGTCATGTAGGAAAACTGTTGTTTTCTGTGGAAAATGGGGACATATTTTTTTATGCTAACCTCAACAGAGCTTTCACATTGTAATCTTTAACTTCTTGAGGGTCTGTCATCTTTATCACACTTCCTAGAACAGCTATTTGAAACCTACATACAAACCAATAAATTCCAGGTCCTATTCCCTGCACCTACCTCCACTTTCTGGATATACAGCACACATACAACTTAGCACTTTAGTGAGAAGTTCGAGACCCAACAAAATACTTCTTCCTAATCCCTTCACCTTCCCCCCAGTTTCCAAATACACACACACATACACACACATAAGTGGGTCATAGAGGATGAAGGGATCAGCTATGCAGTTTTAAATGACACATTATATGTAAACATAGTGTACTTGCATATGAATATATAGTGAGTATATATCTGTTTCTGTATCATAGGTTTCTGTGAATAAATATATAAGCCTACTTATATAAGTGGAGATAGATATACCTGTGTTTGCATACGTATATGTATGCAAACTAGTAACATATACAGGCATGTGCATATCTGTGTATATAAACAAACAATATATCTGTACATATCTACATATGTGTATATATAGTAAGTATGCATGTGTACACATGCAAACGTATACATACATATATACACATGCATACATATATACATATATACACATGCATATATATATATACCTGGTACAATACATAATTACACATATGAGTGTACCCAGATATTTATATACAAAGTAATTTGCAAGGAGAGTGAAACCATATGCAAGTATAAATCACACACATTATATGTTGATATAATACATACATTTCTTAATATACCTATGATTACATATATAATTTTGCACATTTAATATATTGAGTATATAAAGTATCTTTATAATTCAGATATTACTTTGTTGAACAGTATGCATATATATATATATTTTACCCATATATGTATATATGTGTATATATACATAAACTTTTCTTTACTATACACACAAGTCCATGTGTACAAGGATTTTGTATCAATAATATGCACATGAATGTACACATATAATATATAGTTATATATGCCTCTACATGAATTTACTTGTATGCATGTAGATAAGCACATTTCTATACATAATATACCCACACAAATGTGTAAATAGAATATACATATATGCATATCACATATGTGAGTTCATATCTAATGGGTGTGTGCATACACAAATAGGAATACATGTGTTATGTTTGACTACTACCCACTTAACTGTACAGATGTATATATGTATACACACAAATGTATATGCATACTATTGGATATATACATAATTAATAAAATATACTATACACATGAATATACAATGATACAAGTGTGTATGTATGTATATGCAATATATATACATACCCATTAGTATATAAGTACACAAATGTTCATAATATAGCTATGTATGTAGCTATGTGTACATATATACAAGTGTGTATGTATCCATGTGTGCCCACATGTATAGACATTCATTACACATGTGCAGTGTATGTACAAGCCTATACATATATACAGGTATTTATGGTAATCTATAAATGTGTGTATATGTGTGTGTATATATAATATATATATATAAATATTATATATATAATATATATAAATATTTTCAGTCCATACACATTGCACATCAATTACACTATGTGTTTATATAGTATACCTGTATGTATATGTCATTATATAGTCATTCATGTATATACACAGGAATATGTGTAACATATATGTATACACAAGTATACATATAAGCATATCATGTGTATTTGTTTTGTGTATATGTCTGAACCTATATGAACATAAATATATGTACTTATCTGTATGTATATGTGCATGTATCTATACATATACACACAGGAGTGTGCAGGTACATATGTATACACAATGCATATATTGTATATAGATCTACATATATATAGATAGCATGTACACAAGCATATAAATATTATATCACAGTACACCATTATACATGAATCACATATACACGTACATGTATAAAGGAACATTAGCCATATCTATGCATACATATGAGTATACATGTATACTTACATGTGTATGTGAATATAGATGGGTATATGCTATATATACAAACATATGGTTTATATCTATTTTGTGGGCATATGTATATCTATTGTGGACCTGTATATACACTTATACTTTTGTGCATGTGCATGTGTATAAACCTGTGTGTGTCTTACAGATATGTGTATCTTTATATATACATAAACACTCACATAGGTGTGTGTATATATAAATTTATATTTCTATCTGTCTACTCATCTGAGAATGTACAGATATTTTTCATACTTGTTTTTGGCTTGTAAAACCCTGTATAACCTGGCCTTTTCTTAACCTTTTCAGTCACATTGTCTGTGATTCAGGAACTGTGACTTCCTTGCTCTTCCTTCATCTCCTATTTCTGAACTTTTTCTGGCTGTCCCCTATTCCTGGAACTCTCTTTCTCCTCATCTCTGCCTTCTGGCTTCCCTTGGTTCATTCATGTCTAAGTTAAATCATACCTTCTGCAAAAAAGCCTTTCTTAGTCTTCCTTAATCTTAGTGCCTTCCCCCTGAAAATACCCCCAATTTCTCCTGTCTATAGCTTGTTTGTACATAGTTGTTTGCATGTTGTCTCCCACATTAGACTGTGAGTTCCTTGAGGGCAGAGCCTGTCTTTTGTTCCTTTTTGTATCCCTAGCACTTAGCACAGTTCTTAGCACACAGTAGTCACTTAATACATGTTTATTGGTTGATTGGCATTGATTGATTAACTATTGCAGTGGCTTGCCTCAAGTTTTTCCCCACTCCAATCCATCCTCTATTCAGCCACCAAACTGATTTTCCTAAAGCTTAGGTCCCACCATGTCATTATCCGCCCCCCCCAAATAAACTCCAATGACTCTCTATGTCTCCAGTGTCAATACAAATGCATTCAAAGCCCTTTATGACCTAACCCCCTTCCTCCCTTTCTAGTCTTCTTACACCTTACTCCCCAACATGTACTCTTTGATCCAGTGACACTGGCCTCTTAGCTGTTCCACAAACAAGACACTCTATCTCTTTGCTCTGGGCATTCTCTCTGGCTGTCTCCCATGTTTGGAATCCTCTCCTTAACTTTGTCTATTGACTTTCCTAGCTTCCTTTAAGTCTATACTGAAATGCTATCTTTTACAGGAAGCTTTCCCCAACCTCTCTTAATTTTAGTACCATCATTCTTTTAATTATTTCCTGCATATGGTTTGCTTTGTATTTATTTATTTGTATGTTGTCTACCCCATTAGATTGTAAGCTACTTGAGGGCAGGGACTCTTTTGCCTCTTTTTGTAGCCTTAGGGCCTAGCACAGTACTTGGCACATATAAATGCTTGCTTAATAAATGTTTATCAAAATTTATCAATTTAGTTGGCTGACTATAAAGAAAGTTCGAAATTATCCTTGACGGCAAGTCACCAATCCAAATGCATTAGGTCACATAAGTGATGTATAAGGTATTTCCTGGTTTACTTCTACCCCCACCATTCCTTTATTTATACTGTCTTTTTCTCAAAATAATTATTTTGTATTACTTTATACTTTGTATTGGCAGCTAGGTGGCATAGGGGATAAGGGTGTCAGATGTGGAGGCAAGAAAACCAGAATTTAAATTCTACCTCAGATACTTAATAGCTATGTGTAAGTCACTTACCCATTTTCAGCCTTATTTTCCTCATCTGTAAAATGGAGATGATAATAGCACCTGCCTAACTGGGTTATTGTGAGGATAAAATGACATAACCTATGTATGTTACTTTGCAAACCGTAGAGTGCTATATATTGCTAACTGCCATAAATATGTTATTCTATGTCTTTATCACCTGATTGGCTACTGAGTGGTACATTTTTCATTTATATTTGATAATCATTTACTAAGTCTTAGAATTAATGAATACCACACCAGATTTAGAACTGGAAAAGTCCTCAGAAGTTTTCTAATCCAACCTACTCATTTCACTGTTGAGGAAATGAACTCTATGAGGTGTGAAGTTACTTGCCCAAGATTACACAGCCTAGTTAATGGCAAAGCTGGAATTTTAACTCAGGTCCTGGGGCTCTAAATTCAATGCTTTTTCCATTGCATCAAAAGGTTATGCACTGTGTCGGTTGAGGTACTCACACCAACAAAATACCAGCTTCTTTTTAAAGTGTGAAAAAATAACTTTACAGGAAATAATCTTGATTTTTTTCCCTCTTTTTCATAGTGTGACATTGATCATTTGAGCGAAGATGATAGTTCCTGAGGATGATGACCCCATCAAAGAGCCTGATCCCCAGATCAGTGGAGAGAGTTCTACAAAGAATCTTGTAAAGGATCTAGACACAGACCCAGCAGCTGAGCAAGCTGTTCATGAAGTGGACGAGGTGCAGAATTTACAAGAACTAACAAGACAACTTGAAATCCAAAATCAGCCCATAAGCCCTAGAAACCAGGCAAATGTCCCTAATGAAGAGAGACAAGTCAACCTGGACAAAGACAATCGCAATGTTGGGCCAAATAGAGGGGAAAATAGAGGTTTCAGTGGCAAGGTAGAAAAACAGAGTCAACTTGGTGAGATAAGTCCTGAGATAAAAGAGAGCAAAGGGTTAAAAGGAGATGTAGATGTGCAAGTTCAGGTTAGTAAGTGCATTGCACCCGTGGATAGTGGTAGTAGTATAGTGGGTATAGATAGGTCAACAAGGCCCAAAGTTACAGCCTCTAAAATGGCTGCACAGATTTCCACTTTGGTGACAGAGTTGGGCAGCATCTGCCCTGATACATCACTGTTTGACCCAACACTGGATGATGTGGAAACATTACAACTTGGTGACTTAGTAAAAGGAGATGACAGTAATTGGTATGTATATCTTGGAAGAGTGTGGACTTCCCCCCCCCCCCTTTTTTTCTGAATTTGAGAAACTCTTAGTGGAGTTCTGTTTCATAAGGTGATATTTTTTCTAGCCTTGTCAACAATATGAAAGACTTGAATACAAGTTTGTTTGCATGAAGCTTACAAAATTATATTCCGTTTATCTGAATTGTGATTTCTGAGATGTACTACCCCTGCCCCAGCTCCTGGTCATCAGAGAGAACTAAGAGAGATGAAACCCACTCTAGACAACCAGTGCCTTAGCTGGCATTTTGAGATTGAGCTGCCTCTGAACATCCAGTCACTAATCAATAAGTGCATATTCCAGTGTTAAATGAAACTATGGAGATGGAGATAGAGATTGTTAAGGGTCTCAGAGTGGAAGGAAAGAAAGGAACCTTGGGAAAGAACCATGGTTAGGGGGACAGGATGGAGGAGTGATCTCAACAGCCACACACAGGTCTTCTCACCTACCCAAATACATTTAGTTTGTGTGTATCGTAGTCATGGGTGTGAGACTATTTATTGATTGATAGTAGGAAACATTTGACATCCTACCTGCATGAATATTAGCGATTGGTAACTTTGCTCACAAATTGAGTGCAACACCTTAGCATATTAAGTTACATTTCTATGTGAAATATTTTAAGAAAACAATTCAACAAACTTTTATTGTCTGCTAATGTGCCAAAGCACTATGCACATGTATTGATCGGTAAATCCTATCGAAAATATTAAGAGATAACTATGGCAGATGTATTCTCTTAAGAGGAAAGGACAGATCAGTTATTTGAGAATATTTGAGGATTTAAAGACATGCATTCTTTTCCTTTAAACATATAAATGTATCTTTTGCAATCTTGAAGGCTTTGTGATTTCTCAAAAAGTGGACCTCCAGGAAAACAGAAAACAGAATCTCTTTTAAAGTGGTGCCGTCAAGCTCTAGATCATCCCAGTCCTGAGACCAAAGCAGCCTGCTCAGCCCTCATGAGTAAACTTGATCAAGGTATGGAAATCAAGTCTGAGGTGTGGAAAGAACACTAGGCCCTGAGTCAGGATTACACATTAACTATGCTAGATTTTCTGATAAGGTTAACACATTTTCAGTAGTTGATTCTTGCAGAATCCATTGCATACCTTTTATTACAGTGATGTTGTGAGAGACAGGGTTAATATTTGCCTTGTAAGCTGTGTTAAGTCAGTTTGCTAGATGTTTTGTTTCAGGGGATATGATGGCATATCCAAATCCTTATAATTAACAATCCATATTATAATAACTTTCTACTGAATTATAGAACACCTTCTTCATTATTTATATTTGGAAACATTTAAGTGTTCTGAGGCCATTTTTTCAAATCATATCTTCTATTTGCAGCTTATTTGGATTATATTGGGAACCACAAAACTCAGTCCCACAGTGGGGATTCCAAAATCTTTCTTTTGGCTTTCAGGCTCATGGCCAGAATAGTACTCCCTCAGAGGACCAGACTTGACTTTCTCACCTCCTGCTACAAATAAATGTCATTGAAACTAAAATATCTAACCCCATTTCAAAAAAAGTTTATCCTTGGCATCTTATTTTCATTGTTAATATATTCCTCTTTTTCATTTTCCACTTAGCAAGTAGGTGGAAAACTCTCTGTCGAAGCACATTGGCCCCTTCATGTGAGCCTAGCTCATTTACAGAGCCATATAGTAAGATCCAAAACACTCCCGTGGCCCTAGAGTCTGCTCACAAACCACTGTTCTCCTGGAGTACCTCAGGCAAGGCATGTGAAATCTACAAAGTAAAACTGGTCAATTGTGCAGAAAGCAGGATTGAATGGGAAGGAAGAAAGCATAAGGGACTTAAATAAACATAGGCTCTATCACTCTGTTTTACTGATGAACTTTTATGTGATGCCAAGTGTAGAAATAATATAAGCATAGCATTATCATGTGAAAAGCAAGGCATGGTGGTACATGCCTGTAGCTTCCAATGCTCGGGAGGCTCAGGCTGGGGGACCACTTGAGTTCAGGAGTTTTGAGCTACAGTAGGGCTAAAGCTGGTGAGGTATCCACATTAAATCTGGGACTAATATTCAGTACACTGGAGCAGGAACCCGGCAGGCTGCCTAAGGAGAGGCAAATTGACCCAGGTTCTCAGAAACAGCAGCTCAAAACATCCATGCTTATCAATAGCGCAGTGAGTGGCTGTTGCACTTCTAGCATGGGAGGAGATTGAGAGACCTAGCCTCCCTGGATCTGATCTACCCCCCCCCCCCCACCCTGCCAAAAAAGGAAAGAAATGCCTTTAATACATTCTGAGCTTTTCTTAGGTTCATTATTAGCAACTATCAGACTGGAAGGAAGAGCTAATGAATTGACTGGTTAGTGTACTCAGCTTCTCAGAAGAGCACTTGATAGACTTGAACATGAGGCTAAATCTAGTAAAATGCAATTAAACAACCTTACTTCCTTTCTTCCTGAATAAATGAAAAATCTTACATGTGTCCAAAAAATTGACTTCACAAGTACAAGAAGAAGGAGACTTGGTTAGATAGCAGCTTATTTGAAAGAGATCTGGGATCTTTTTTGGACTGCAAATGCAATTTGAATGATGTGATTGATAAGGCCACCAAAAAGGCTAATGGTGATCTTGTGTCTTTATGTCCCCGCACATCATGGACACTAAATAAATACTTGTTTGTTGGGTTATATCAAAAGGTATAGCTTCTAAGAATTAGGAAATGATAGTCCCTCTGTCTAAACACTGACCTACTGAGCCATCTATATGGGTCACTTCTACAACAGGAATCTCCAATGATCCAAGATCATTTCATATTGAGAAATACAGTTTGTAAGCAATTAAGTTATAGTTGTTTCTTTCTTTGTATACCCTAAGGACATTCTGGCATTTCTCCATCACAGTCAGCTTTTAAAGAGAATATAGATTGGACTTCTGATGAATCCATCTCTAAGGAATATGAATTGCAGTATTTGACTGATTTGCAGGTGGCTCAACTACAGGAAGAAAGTAAGAAGCATTGTCTTGTTTGAGAAAGTTCTTCACTTAAGAAGAATGTGATTGGATATGCAGTTAGAGGGCATGCAGTTCTCCAGAAAATGTTTGAATTTCCTACTTTCTCCTCTCTAGCAGAAATTGATTGTATACATGAAATAGTTACACTTGAACCAATCAAAACAAAATTCCATCTGCAATCCCTTTGCTGGCCATGTACTGCTCCCATCTCATTCACTCACTCTCAGCCACCCACTAACACATAGTCTCCAACCTACCCTATCTTCTCCTATGCACTTAATCCATTCATGCATTCACTCTCATTTCTATGTGTGTGCCTATGATTTTGAATGGGCTATTTGCATATCTCTTGTATACTTATGGGTATACCCATGTACACATATGTATGAGAGTTGAGAGAGCAAGGATATGCTTGTGTTTTGAGTCCTAAGGGACTTTCCCATCACCACTAGTCAGGCTCTTAAGGCTATGGGCTCTTGCTTAGAAACATCTTCAGCTATTATAAGGGGAATTTAGCCTGTATTTGGCCCCATAACTACTCACATTTCTCTAGCACTTTCAGATATACCAGGCAGTTTCCTCAAAATAATTCCATTCGGTTAGCCAAGGCCAACATCTTTGCTTGGGCCTCCAGGAGCTCGTTCCTGTGCTCACTCACCCTTCATCTCTGACTCTCAGCTAGCTCCTTCCATCCTACCTACAAGCTTATAGAAAGTGTCCCTTATCCAGCCCCTAACCAAAACAACCTTCATGAGTCTGCTGTCCCTCAAGCTATCATCCTATGTCTTCTTGCCACCAAATTTCTAAGAATATTGGTTGTCTACGCTCACATCTCCTCTCTCACCACCCACATAATCAGAATTCCTTTGCAATCTGACCTTTGTCTCCACTACTCCCTCTACTGAAATTGCTCTCTCCACTTATATTAACAACCTGTTATATCAACGAGCTCTTCTTTGTCAGATCATATGGCCTCTTCGAATTCCTCAGGAGACTCTCCTCCCTTGTGTTCTGTGCCATTCCTTTCACACAGTGGTTCTTTTACCTCTCTGCTGCTTTCTTCTGTTTCTCCTTTTTTTGGTTTCTCATCCTCCTCTCTCCCCACAAAGTGTATGTATCTTCTAAGCGTCTGGTCTTGACCCTTTTCTCTCTCTACATTCTTTCCCTTGGTGATCCCCCAGGGTTTCACTTCTATATAGATGATTCAAAAATATTTCTAGCTGTCCTCTCTCTAGTTGGACATTTCCAACTTCCTTTTTGACATGGGTGTCCTACTAACATCTCAGCCTTGGTGTGTTAAAAAATGACTTCATCATCTTTCCCCATAAACATGCCCCTTTTTCTCAACTTTCCTATTTCTATTAATGGTACCACTGTCTTTCCACTCAGCCAAATTCTCCCCCAACTGCCAAGTACCTCAATAATGGCCTTGAATCTGGCCCCTTCTCTCCACTCAGACAGCCTCTTTTCTGAATGATTGCAATAGCCTCCCTATAAGATTGCCAGCCTCCAGCCTTGCCTTTCTCCAATCCATCTTCCACATCTATATTCCAAAAGCACAGGTCTGACCACTTCACTACCCTCCTCAGGAAGCTTTAATGGCTCTCTCTTGCCTACAGGAGAAAGTATAAATTCCTTAGCCTGGCATTGAAAGCCTTTTCCAATTTGATGTCAGTGTACGTTCGTGGTCTTAATCCATTTCCTATACTATATGTTCTAGCTCAACTAGACTCTCAATTGTTTCCTGATTCTGCTCTGTCCCCTCCTGCAGATAATCCTCCATCCCTGGAACATACTCAGTTGCTTTGTCTATTGAGGTCTTCTTCTTGCTTCAAGGCTCCAACTCAAGTGTTACTTCTGTCATAAAACCTTCCTTGATCCTCCTGTTCTTTTTCTCTTTCACCTCAAAACTTTTTGGAGTACTTTGGCTCTCTCCTTTGCACCCCTATCATACTCTACCTTGAATTATACTATTTGTATCCATGTTTATTTAAGTAAATTTCTTTAATAACATTCTCCACAAACAATTCATTGTAGTTGAACAAAATCTTGGCCAACAATTTAAATGGCACAATGTCTATTTTGTGTCACAATATGAATAAAGTTCATAACTTGAAAAGTTCTTAAAATATCTGAGTTTGCTTAGCTTGCTAAATATCAGATGTTCATGTAATCATAGAATTTGGAGTTGAAAGGGAACTTAGAAATGATGTATTCCAAGCCCTTCATTTATATAGTTGAGAAAATTGAAGCCCAGAAAGGGGAAGTGATTTGTTTAAGATCAATCAGGAAGTAGATAGAACAGAGCCATATTTGAACCAACCAGGTCCTCTGACTCAAATCCAATGTGCTTTCTCATGTACCACACTGTTGATATATTATGTATAAAAAAGAAAGAATTAAAATTAAATTGAAATACCTAGAGTCACATGTATTATCCACTTTCTCTTCAGGCTTTCTACAGGAACAAGCCTGTGCAGTTGCCTCAGCACCTTATAAGATTCCCAGTGCCTCTTTCCAATCTCAGATAGGCGGTGTTTACAGTGATCAGGAGTGGTATGATGCCAGGGAAGATAAGGATTATTTTGACTATCCCCAGACATTTTCAGGCACATCCAGATATGCTTCATCTGTACCTAGTTTGCCTCCATACCGGTCCCCATCCATAAGTGGTGACTGCAGTCAAGTAATACCTCCTCCAATGATTCTGTCAAAGAGATCGGTGTCAGGCTCCAGACAAGAATACAAGAAATGGCCAGACAGTGAAGGTAAGCTAGCTGTGGACTTTATGCTTGTAATGACGTGAAATATTTGGAAAATCACCTTTGGCTGAAGTAAAGGTAATGTGGCCTTTGGCTTCATTGCAGCAAGATTTCTAAAGTTTTCTCTTTTGGCTCTCCCTCAATTCAGTGGTTAAGATCAATAAAAATAATTGTGTGTGCACGTGTAAGAGTCTTTTACCTTTGAGTTAACTACAATTAAAGCTTCATTCATTATCACTGAATTGGGAGAAAAAAAATTTTTTTTTTTAGGCAATTGGGGTTAAGTGACTTGCCCAGGGTCACACAGCTAGTAAGTGTCAAGTGTTTGGTCTGAGGCCGGATTTGAACTCAGGTCCTCTGACTTCAGGGCCGATGCTCTATCCACTGCGCCACCTAGCTGCCCCCATTATCACTGAATTGGAAAGAACCTTCAGCATCATCTACGTCTGTTTTCCTCATCTTAGAGATGAAGAAAAAGTCTCCAAGGATTGAATTTGCTTAAGGTCACACAGCTATTTAGGGCATAACTTGAACTAGAGGATGGGTCAGTTTACTCCCAGTTCAGTGGTTTTCTACTTCAACTTGGTATTTTTCCTTAATACTCTGGTGTAGATATGGCTCTTGGAGATGAAAGTGGTGGGCAGTCTACAGATTCCCTTTGGAGGTGGAGAGAAAGGGAAGTGATTTCAGTGGCAGTGGAGCCCAGGCCTGGGAATACTAGGTCATCTGCATGCTGGCCACAGGACTAAGTGGATAGGAAATTTGAGACTTATGGGGAGTAAAATGGGTGACTGGGAGGGGGTAGAAGTAGAACTTTGTGGAAGGACATGAAGAAGTGGCTTTAAAAAACCCCAAATAACCCCTGTCTCTTACCTCCTCAGGCAGCAAGTGAAAGTGTCTTAAGTAGTAGGAAAAATGGAGTTGATATATATGGCTCAGCAGCTGCCTGCCAGCTCAGCTTAGGGAATGTCACTTTCATTCACCGCTTCTGTCCTAAGTGAACAATCACTAGCTAAATGTTGAAAAGCCAGCAGATAAGAAAAACTCTTTGTTCGTGTTTTTGCTTTCAAGTCTTTTTCACATGAACCATTATCTAGTCGTATCTCCCCTCATCCCGCATGCATAGAAGTTACTTTTTATGTTCAAATGTAGAACTTTACATTTATTCCTTTTTAATTTCCTCTTTGTGATGACTGGCTCTTTGTCCTGCCATGTTGGGATTCTTGGGAACTATGCTATGGCATCCAGCACGTAACATCCTTTTCAGCTATATGTCATCAGCACATTTGATATGCAAATCATCTATGCCTTATAATTTCATATATCTCTTGTTATTTCAGATGAATTGTATGCCAGTATGCCCAGCGAAATTAGATCAGGTCTTCATTCTTTGAGTTCTGGGAAGAGTAGCCATGGTTTAGACTGGGATGTCCAAGCACCAAAGAGTCAGTTATCAAGAATTCAGGAATCAGGTAAACCTTTCTTATCTCTCTAAGAAATGAAGTTTTTTCCCTTTCTTTAAAAAAAATTGTTCTGATGAATTTTGTTAGTCCACCACCTTCATTTCCCATTATGTACCTCCCCCACCCAGATACCCATTCCTAATTAGGATAGAGACTGGACCTAGGATTTCATTGGTAGGGAACTCTTGAATGAGGAAACTCTCTCTACCTGTGCAGTTTAGCACCTTGTCTGCAACTTATAGTCTTAAAGAGTTGTCTAATTACAAAGATAAAAAAGAAAGTTCACCAAAACTGCAGGGCTTCACACTTATATTCCTCTGCCTCTCTGAAAGGGAGGAGGTGCATTCAGCTTATATTTGTTGTTGTTCTTTCTATTTTCATTGTTGTAGTCATCATGTGTATCATTTTCCTGGGTCTACTTACTTCATTTGAGTGATTCATTTTACATCCATTCACATGTGCATATCTATAGTCTTATCTGTAGTGCTTATCTACACTTTTCACATTCATTATTTCTTATGGTGTAACAGCATTCCATTATATTCAAGTACTACAGTTTGTGTAGCCAAGCCACATTCTGATCATTCAGTCAATAAGCATTTATTAAGAATCCACTATGTGCCTTAGCACAGTTCTAGGGATAAAAAAGAGGCAAAAGACAGTTCCTGCCCTCAAAAGGCTCACATTCTAATGGGAGAGATATATATGTATGTGAGAACAGACAAATATGCACAAACAAGCTATATATGGGATAAATGGAAAAATAATTTACAGGAAAGGCGCGAGAATTAAGAAGGGTTGGGAAAGGCTTTGGGTAGAAGATGGGATTTTAGGTGGGACTTGAGGGAAACCAGGAGGCAGAGATGAGAAGGGAGACCATTCCAGGTATGGGTAACAGTCAGAATGCCCAGAGTAGAGAGGTGACATGTCTTGTTCATGCAACAACCAGGAAGCCAGTGTCACATAGAGTACACGTTGGGGAGTAAGGTGTAAGAAGATTGGAAAGATGGGGGAGGATGGCAGGTTATGAAGAGCTTTGAATGCCAGAGGATTTTGTAGTTAATCCTGGAGGCAGTAGGAAGCCACTGAAGTTTACTGAGTAGGGAAGGGACATAGTCAGAATTGCAATTTAGGAAGATCACTTTGATGGCTGAATGGAGAATGGATTGGAGTGGGGAGAGACTTGAAGTAGGAAGACCCCCCCCCCCCAAGCAGCTATTATGGTAGTCCAGGTGTGAGGTGATCAGGGCCTAAAATGGACTGGTGGCAGTGTCAGAAGAGAGAAAGGCTGTATTTGAGGGATGCTGCAGAGGTGAAATCAACAGGCCTTGGTAACACCTTGGATATGGGAAGGTGGGAGAAATTGAGGAGTCCAGGATGACTTCTAGGTTGTTAGCTTCAGGGTTAGGAGGATGGTGGTGCCCTCTACAATTAATAGGGAAGGTAGAAGGTAAAGAAAGGTTTAGGGAGAAAGATAATAAGTTCCATTTCCAAAATGTATTGAGTTTAAGATGTCTATTGGACATCTAGTTTGAGATGTCTGAAAGGCAGTTGGAGATGTTAAGAGTGGAGGTCTGGAGAGAGGTTGGGGCAGGATAGGTAGATTTGAGGGTAATTAGCATAGAGATGGTCATTAAATCCATAAGAGCTGATGAGATCCCCAAGTAGTATAGAAGGAGGAGAGAAGAAGGCCTGAGTTACTTACAGTTGGAGGGTGAGATCTGAATGAAGATACAGGAGTATCAAAAAGGAGTGGTCAGATAGGTAGGAGCACCAGGAGAGAGTGGTGTTCCAAAAACCTAGAGAGTAGAGAGTATCAAGGAGAAGAGGGTGGTCAATAGTGTCAATGGCTTGAGGAGAATAAGGAAAGGGTAAAGGCCCTTCGAGATAGCAATTAAAGGAATAACTGGTAATTTGGGGGATAATAGTTTTAGTGGAATGATGAGGTCAGAAGCCAGATTTTAAGAGTTAGAGTTGGAATGATGAAAGTGAGCAGAGAGAAAGTGGAGGCACCTATTGTAGATGCCTTCTTAACGAGTTTAGCTCCAAAGAGTAGTTGATAAGAGCAGTTAGGAAGACAGAAGGGTTGGAAGGATCAAGTGAGGAATTTTTTCAGGATAGGAGAGGTATGGACAGGTTTGAGAGGTTTGTAGGATGTAGAGAAGGATCCAGTAGGCAGAGAGAAATTGAAAATGAGTGAAAGTGGGGATGACAGAGAGAGGGGGCAATATGTTGGAGTAGATGGGATGAAATGGGATCACTTGGATGAGTAGAGACGTTGGCCTTGGTAAGTGTTGCAGTTTCATGGTTTGTTGTAGGGGACATCGCCTCAAAGAATTCAGAGTCAGGTCACCTCTAATCCAAGCAGAGGCATTTATTCGGAATGATGCCTCCAACGGGCTGAGTTTCAAGAGGAACCAGCAAGCAGCTTAGTAAGACAAGACAGGCAAATTTATAGTGTGATGATTACACAACAGAAACTATGAATATTAAAAAAGCAGGAGGGGTTTGTCAAGGGATTAAATAATGGGAGAAGGGTCCCAGCCTCAGTGGAACTGCACATGCAATTTCCCACAATGCATACAGAAAAACCCATTTAGGGGGACTTGTATGTATGGTAATGATATTATAATAAGCCTCTCTACATCATAAGTTCACCTAAAGGACAGCTTTTGCTATTACCATGCAGGTGCCTACTTAGGGAAAGTCCTTTCTATCGTTTTGGGGTCCACATCCTGCTCAGGCATCCTGGTGGTGCTGCTTTCTGATTGGCTTAGTATTGTGGTCCTGTCTGAGATTAGAGGGATGGGGGTGTGGTTGAGTGCATGGACACACCTGTTGTTTCTGTGGGAAATATGAGGAATGGGTCTGGGGTAATGACTAGCTAGAGGCAGTGGCTGGGATCCTATCACATGGACACGCCTGCTGTTTCTGTGAGAAATATGAGTTCATGGATACACCTGTTGTTCTGGTGAGGCAGTGAGGCATATATGAAGAAGTTAGGATATTAAGTTGGGGAGGGCAGTGCCTAGGTAGGGGCAGTGACTATTGAATCTGGGGACAGTGATGTGGTTAAAGCTAGATTATGTGATTAAATCAGGACATGCCTGTTGTTCAGTGAGGCTCATAAGGAAGTTAGAATATTGGGGCTGGGGGCAGCTTTATTAGGATTCCATCAGTAAGGAGTAAGGCCACTTCATAATGTGATAGGAGATGAGGAGAAGGGGAGAAGAGAAGGCTTATGGCAAATGGTTTCAACTTTTTCCTGTAAAATATGAGGCAAGGTTCTCAGTAGACAGAGTGGGGCAACCCATGGGAGGTTTGAGGAGGGATGAAAAGCTTTTGAAGAGCCTTTGTGAAGAATGGGAGAGCAAGTTGATAAAAGAGGTAGAGTAGGATTGCCTCGTAGCAGTAAGGACCTGGTTGGGGTTGTGCAACATCCATTTGTAGTGAACCCTGCTAGAATGGTTGTGTGATTTTTTTTCCATCTTCATTTAGTAGCGTGTACTTGGGGAAGGTGGTGAATTGTTGGATTGATCCAAGGCTGAGACTTGGCAGAATGCAATAGGTGAAATGCTAAGGGGGCCAGGGATTCAGGAGAGGAGGACAGTATAGAGTTGAATTGTTCCACCAAGGGGTCAAGATGAGAAGAAGAAAGATTGGCTAATATAGGAGTGATGGCCTGGGAGAGAATTAAGGGGTCAAGGGATCAAATGTCATGGTTTCGATGAAGATTAGGATTTGATAAGGAGAAGACAGAGGGAGAGGCAGAAATAGATTATTTATTAAGAGGTAGTCCCTGTTGCAGTCTGAGAGGTTGAGACCCCTCAAAGACTGGAGTACCGGATGGGGTCGTCTGGAATGAATTCATAGACTCAAGCATTCTTTAAGTCAAGGTGGCAAAGATTTATTGTTACACTTTTCAGCAGGCAAGGATTCTTAAGGAACCTGTGAGAGACTGAGGATGGAGCTAGGGTTTATATGGAAAAGGGCACGGGAAAGGAATGCCAGGGACATTGATGAGGTAATCCAAAGGTGCAGGTGTCTTTGGGAGCTATGGATAGGAAAGTACAGGGAATATACCAGACAGGGAGGGAGATGACAGAGGTATGGATCTTGGGAGTCTGGCAGGAGGAAGAGTCCTTGGGCCGGCCAAGGACAAAACTCCTTGGGCTGGGCAAGGCACTCCTCTCCCTCTGTCTTGATGAGAGGATGCTCTGCAACAAGGGAAAGCTTTCTCACAAAACAGGAACTTACTGAGGAATTGGGAGGCTTCCAGAGACAAGATCTGAGGGCTGGGACCTAAGCAGCCCAGCAATCTCTCACCCAGCTTTGTGTAGTTGCACCAGGGATAGAGATAAGGGTCTTGCTGGGGCCCATGCATGAGTAACTGCTAGGCACAGTGTCCTTGGACTGAGGAGTGATTGTCAGAGACAGTGTTTCTGAGATTAGAGAGAAATTGGGGTCCAAGTCCAAGCACAAGCACCCAAGCACCCCATCATTCCCCCCTTAAACAGATGGGACCCAAAATCTTTTGTGTTGAGGGACGAAGGTCTCAGCTTCTGAAACTATTTCTTGCTGGGATTGGGTGTAGAGCTGTCCTGGCCTTGCGAGGTTCCTCCATTCCAGGGGCTGGTGTTTTAGCCAATGTCCAGAACTTGGCTGATGCCAGGTCCAAGGGGTGATGGACTGTGGTCCCAGACAGAGGTTGGTACCCAGCCTGAGCAGTGATCTGGAAGTGGAGGGCACTGAGCCTAGAGGAGACAAATCTGGCAAGAAGATTAAGCAGACAAGGACCAAAAAGAAGTAAAAAGAATATAATCAGGAGTGGGTCAAGAATAGTAGTTAACATAGAGAGAAACCAGGATCCCCAAGGAGAGGATGACCCTGGTGTACTAAGTTCATGGATGTCTCACATCCAGGTGACTTTCTCTAGTCCTATTGAGCTCCACCTATTGAGAGTTGTTAATATGCATACAGCAGGAGGTGTTGGCCAGGGCACAGACACCTCCACTAAGCAAGTAGATAATCCAAAGCTATTTGATTATCCAGGACCACATTTGCCAGGGAATCCATAGGTTGCTGAATGTCCCGGAGACCATAAGCTGTGTCATCTGCCAATTGGTGAATGGTCCCTGTCAGGTTTGAAAGAATGAACTCATGTTGTAAATGTCCATACCAAGGCATGAGATACTCTGCTCCCTTTTTAAGGTACCAGGGAACATTGTGCCAGAACCCATACTTCATTCTTGTTAGAGTGGAGGGACTAGGTGTAGTAATATTGAAAATGGTCAGAGGTAGTACCAAAAATCCAAAGGAGCACACACGAAAATCCTTATAAAGATGTTAAACACCAGGTGGCTAGAACAACAATCCTGGGGTCCTGCAAAGTAGTGGCATTTTGCTTTACTTCTTCCCCAGAATCCTCACCACCTGGCCCACCCATCCCACAAAGGAAGGAATATCCCTTAGGGGCACAGATGGGGCCTGATTGTAAAAGGTACTGAGCATGGATGCCCCATGGAACAGTATGATTACATGTTAATATTCCAAGTAAGAGAGAAACTTTCAAAAGATCAATAAGAGTGTTATAGCTAGAAGGGAGCTGTAGCATTGTGTGTCAACTAGGAAGAAAAGGTTAAATAGGGAGTACCTACTAGGAGAGTGGCAGGAGGAATTCAGTCATAGGTACAAGTAGGGAGTGTTCCCTCAAAATAGGTGGTACAGCTGGGAGAGGTAAAGTTCTGGGGACACTCATCACTGTAGGCATCCTTACAGGTGGTTCAAGTCAAGAGACCAGCAGAGACATTTACAATCCCTCCCCTAGCAAGGGTCTTTACCTGTATGGTGGCCATAGAGCTTGTCTCCCAAGCAAGGGAATAATTCCCCATTGAGAAACAGGGTGTTGAGATAGAAAAATTTTCCCATAAAGGAGTGGCCAGTACAAAAGGGGTGGCAAAGACCTTTGAGGTGGTTACATTAGGGAGGGGGTTTCTTGCAAAAACTGCCTTAAACAAAAGAGGTTCCTAACTTTAACCTCACAACTAAATAGATACACAATCTTGTTCCACAAGTTTGTTTATCCTTCTCTAATTATACTTAGAAATTAAATCTTTTACATGCGATAAATTCAAACTGATTTTACTCTTACTTAAGCCATGGGATGACTACAAATTCAGATCAAAACAGCAGATTTCACGTACTTACATTGTACTCATGTCTTTTACTGACCACTCACTCCAATCAGAGAAATCTACTATAAAAGGAAAAGGCAGGGACATGTGAAATACCAAAGATGACAAGATAGAACATCCTTGGCTCTGTTTGAATTCAGATAAGAGTCACAGTTCTCCACTCATGCAGTATCAATTCCACATCATAGCCAGACTCAGGAATAGTCAGGTGGGAAACATTCCTTCTCAAAGGAACATGGGGAAACTGAGCCAGGAGGATCCCATCCTAGATTGAGACTAAGATTGTCCTCACAGCTTTTTCCCAGATGCAGACCTCCACCTGTTAATAGTATAGGATCACATTCCCTCTGACTAGCTTGTGGCATTTCTCTCAGATACTGATTCAATGCAGACAACTATACCCAAATTCAAACTCAAAACAAAATTAGTTATAGTCCCAAGAACTTTTTACCTCAAACAGCAAGTTTCAGTAATCACAGCTTAAAGTCAGATACAGTGAGTTTTACTCCCATGGAGTTACAATAAGCAATAAAAATTTAGCAGGACTCACATACATAAGAGATTTCACTTTACATCTTTCCTCCTCAAATTTAAACTTGTCCTGGTGTAAAAGCCAATCGTTAGAAATCATTTCCATACACTTGCAAAATTTCAGCAAGCTAAGTTCATTGCTTAGGAACTCTATAACCCAAACGAGTTCTTTTCTCAGGGCAGATGACCTTGCCCACACAGATGGTTTCCAGGGACCTTGGCAAGTTTACAAAATATGGGGAATTGCCATGTACCCCAGGGAGGGGCTAATCTTGGTGCCCCTGCCTGCCAACCCCCATATCCCAAGGAGGACTGTTTTGAATGGGCAGAACCAATCTGGATAAGGCTTTTACCTAATTCCCTCCTTTTCACACAGTAATCAATTAACAATTCTAGGTTTTAACATTAAAACAGGTAACTTCAAATAACTTAGTTAATCTTATAACTTTCATAAGTGATAGTCAAATTGTTTTAGCTATAAGCCCTTCTCTAATTACAGGTAAAGGTGAAAATACCTGGTTTTCTAAATGGCAGTTATCAAACATTATAAGACAGGGTTAGCAGGGCTGACAAAGTAATATAACTGGTTTTACACAATTTTTCCACCATCCTTTAGTTTCTTTAAGTTCATACTTTAATAACATCCAAATTATGAAAAGCTGCTTGACATAACTGATACAAAAGTTTACCAATTTGAAACAATATATGTGTTTAAAACTTGAAACAAACACATTACCAATCAGGTGACTCCAATTCTGTTGAATGCATTTCCAAATTTCCTTAGATAGAAAATTGGGCATCTCTTCACCATTGACATTGCATACTGGTCACATCTAATTAAGGAACTAATAATAATAGTAGTTAATATTTATAGTGTCTGCCTTCTGCCAGGCATTGTATTAAGCACCTTCCAATCATGTGAGATAAACTGAGGTAACTTGCTTAATGTCACCCAGTTAACAAATTTCAGATCCATACATTTTCCCAATTTAGTGCCAAACAGTATAATAAATTGACTTAAGCATTAAATTAAGAACATCACATTTCATTTAAAATATTACCAGAATGAATTAAATTACCTTTTGGTTGTGTTCCAGTACACAAAAACTTTTCTCTTTTATGTGAGGCAGAAAAGATTAAGTGCTACCTCTCTTTTTGATCTGAGGGGAAAAGGTTCCCCTTTTCTTTCTTGTCTTTCCCTCCACATTCAAAACTTGGCCAGAGTTAGAATGTAGAGAGGGAGAATTTTTTTCCCAACAATTCTCCAAAAGTTTCCAAACTTTTTACTCTGGAACCCTCTGTTCATACTATTCATGCAAATGGATTATGCTTTTCTTTTTACCCATACTCCTTTCATCCCTACATCCTTAAACTTTCTTGCCTTCCTTCTGATGGACTTTGATTAAAGTCCCTTTAAAACTGCACATATTTTATTTCTTTCTAATTCTGACCTGACACTTTGAGTATCCTTCTCGACTTGCATTTTACCAATCATATAACCTAAATAAAGTATTTTTCTCTCTTTCTCTCTCCCATCCACCCGCTCCTCTGAGACTGCTGTAATCAGGGAGGGAGAGGGGGAGAGAAAGAAAGCAGCATTCCAGAGTCCAGCTGCAGCCTTGGGATGCTATTCTTGCTACCTGGCTACAAAGGGTGTCAGATTACACATGGACACTCACTCATACCATGTAGACACAAACATAGAACAGATACAAATGACAGGGAGAATCCAAAAGCTCAGAGAGACTTGTCAGAAATCCCCTACACAAATCAGACAATTTTTTTTCATGGTTCTCCAGATCGTATGGAGACCAGGCAAAATTTTCCTTAAGGTCTTGGAGACTTAGCTTTCTCCAGTTCTGTAAAAGATAACCTAGGGGCAAATCTTGAGATGTAGAGGGAGATTGGCCCATACTCTTTGCCTATAAGCCTTTAAAAAAAAAATAAGGACCTGCTCCCGTAGTCTACTCACCTCAACCAGCATCCTGGTGAGGGAGAAAAAACCCGCAGAAGTTCCCAACAAGGCGTCCCTTGTCAAGAGGGAAATCTGCTAGAGCCTGTTGCAGGCTCTACCCAAAGTCCCAGCAAGTCTTCCTAGGTGCTTGAGGGGCGACCTAATTACAGGGTGGGAGGAAGTGGAGGCTTACCTTGATTCGGAGAAGGCTTGAGACTTCAGAGAAGCCCCATGTTGGGCGCCATAAATGTTGTGGTCTGAAAGGTTGAGACCTCTCAAAGACCAGAGTACAGGACGGGTCGTCTGGAATGAATTCACAGACTTAAGCATTCTTTAAGTCAAGGTGGCAAAGATTTATTGTTACACTTTTCAGCGGCAAGGATTCTTAAGGAACCTGTGAGAGACTGAGAATGGAGCTAGGGTTTATATGGAAAAGGGCATGGGAAAGGAATGCCAGGGACACGGATGAGGTAATTTAAAGGTCCAAGTGTCTTTGGGAGCTATGGATGAGAAAGTACAAGGAGTATACCAGACAGGGAGGGAGATGACAGAGGTATGGATCTTGGGAGTCTGGCAGGAGGAAGAGTCCTTGGGCCGGCCAAGGACAAAACTCCTTGAGCTAGGCAAGGCACCCCTCTCCCTCTGTCTTGATGAGAGGATGCTCTGCAACAAGGGAAGGCTTTCTCACAAGACAAGAACTTAATGAGGAATTGGGAGGCTTCCAGAGACATGATCTGAGGGCTGGGACCTAAGCAGCCCAGCACTCTCTCACCCAGCTTTGTGTAGTTGCACCAGGGAGAGAGATAAGGGTCTTGCTGGGGCCCACGCATGAGTAATTGCTAGGCACAGTGTCCTTGGGCTGGGGAGTGATTGTCAGAGACAGTGTTTCTAAGACTAGAGAGAAACTGGGGTCCAAGTACAAGCACAAGCACCCAAGCACCCCATCAGTCCCCTTATCTGACCACAAGAGATCATGGTTAGAGAAGGGGATCTCAGAGTTCTTGAACATGGTGGTGGTATTTTTCTGAGTGAATGCAGTATTACCATCTTTGTGTGCATTTCCTGTATTCTTTATACTACAAAAGTGCTTCTATGAACATGTTACTGTCTGTAGGAACTTTCTGTCTCAACTAAATTCCACTTTTCACAGGAAGCCTTTCTCAATCCTTCTTAATTCTAGTGCCTTCCCTCTTAATTATTTCATATTTATCCCATACTGTATATAATTTGTGCATATTTGCTTTCTTATTGTCTCCCTCATTAGACTGTGAGTTTCTTGATGGCAGGGACTGTCTTTTGCCTCTATTTGTATCCCCATTGCTTAGCACAGTGCCTAAAATATAGCAGGTACTTAATAAATGTTTATTGACTGAGTATTTTTTTACCTCTGTGGGGTTTATTCCTAGCAATGAGACCTCCAGATCAGAGTATGGACATTTTAGTCACTGTCTGATGACTCAGTTCTATATCTCCTTCTGGAATAGTT
Organism: Vombatus ursinus; assembly: GCF_900497805.2. Taxonomy (NCBI): domain Eukaryota; kingdom Metazoa; phylum Chordata; class Mammalia; order Diprotodontia; family Vombatidae; genus Vombatus; species Vombatus ursinus. The sequence continues at coordinate 983,265 of NW_020944054.1, read as the reverse complement.
GGACCACTTCATAGCTTTATTGACATGCTTCATATCTTTCCACAACCCCTCCAACACTGACCACTTTCTTTTGTTAGTAATCTGTGGCAAATATTTAATGCATTTGCTAATAGTTTGCAATTTTTGTTTTGATTTTTTTCTACCTTTTGAATACTTCTTCATTGGGGGATGACTCAGAATTAGTATTAGTTCCCTATAAATCTTGGATATCAGAGTCTCATTTGATGCAGTGATTTTTTTCCCCCAGTCAACTGCTTTCCTTCTTATCCTAGTTCCTTTGTTTTTTTTTTTTTCTTTGTTTGTTTTTGGTGCAAAAAGGTATGAATTTCATTTAATTGAAATTATCTGTTTCATCTTTTGTGGTTACCCGTATCCCTTGTTTGACCACAGCCATACCTGTGAAACATACCTAATTACTTCAATTTTTTTTTATGATGTGGCTTTTTATATTTAGGTTTTATATCCATTTTGAAGGTATTGTGGTATACATTGAAAGATGGTGATCTAAACCTGATTTCTGCCAAGTTGGGCAGAGTCACTGTAGTCACCAGGGTCCCCACCCTAAAACTGGGCCTCAGGTACTAATTTGAGACTTTGCTTACATTAGCTGCCCTAGATTCATGGAGGCCAATGTGGGTAGGGCCTTAAGCAAATGAAACATTTCAAGCAAGTATTTAAAGTTCTTTAGTATTAATTTGGGGCAGCTAGGTGACACAGTGAATAGCTCGCTGGGCCTGACATCAGGAAAACTCATCTTCCTGAGTTCAAATCTAGCCTCAGACATTTCCTGGCTATGTGACCCTGGGACAGTCACTTAACCCTGTTTACCTCCATTTCTTTATCTGTAAAATGAGCTGGAGAAGGAAATGGCAAACCTCTTCACTATCTTTGCCAAGAAAACCCCAAATGGAATCATGAAGAGTCAGACATGACCGAAAACAACTAAACAACAATAAGTATTAATTCAAATGTTTGTTTGTTTTTTAACTTTGCACATCTCTCATCTCTTTATCTGTAATTACTCAGTATCTGGCATATAATTCCTTTCTTTGGGGGAGGATGAAGGGTTAATGTGGCTTGTAGAAAATGTGGATTAGACATCTTGCTGGTGTTGTGACCCCTTCTTGGATTCATTCTTCACATAGTTATGATTTTTTTAAATGTAGGAGATGTGTTTACTAACACTGAGAATAAATATATTGCACTTCTGAATTCCTTATGATTTTCAAGCTGATATTCTAAAGTTTTCTTTCTTTTTTTCCTCCCCTCTCCCTTACTCCCAACAGTAGGCTTGGCTTCTAGTAAAATCCGATTTTCTTCTAGTAGTTGCAAACCTCTGTTAAATGTCCGAAAGTCAATGAAAGCTAGGCCAAGTACTGGTTTAAACCCAAGGCAGCCAAGAAAACCTGAATACTTTAACCTTGTTGCTGTGGATCAAAAGCTAGGAGCATCTTTTAGTCCTGGTCCTTTGAGAAGACATTTGTCTTCTACTAGTATTGCTTCTGTAGCTAATGTATCCAAAAGTTCTTCTGTAAAAGAAAAGACACCAGCTGCAAAAGCATCCTCTTTTGAAAACAAGTAAATGGAGCCATCCAGAAGGTAAGAAGCTGCTAAAATCCCACCAGTGAAGTCTGTAAGGGGAAGCTAGTGAAACTTCTTTACTTTTAAATAACTAGTCACTGTGATTTTTAAAGAAATAAGAAAACTTAGATTCCCAGGATAGGAATAATATTTAAAGTTAAGTATATAAAATACATTCCAGTAAGTGGTATATAATGACTAGATGTACCTTATTTCAAAGCACCTCCCAACTATCCTCTCCAAGGGGCATAAAGGGTCAGGAATTGAATATTAGGAGCCTTTTGTCATCTGATCCTTCTTTAGGTTCACAGGTCATATCACCCAGGATCTGAGTTGCTCTCTAGGCCATGCAGTCTGAAGGTCAGGTCTAAGAGGTACAAATAGGATTAGGTAGCTGTAAATTTGTTCATTTTTTTGTTGTGGAAGTGGGCATTGTGGTAACTGGTCAGAGAGATGTGTTTTGGTTCTTAGAAAAATATTTAAGCCTAGTGATTTTCATGCTCTGGGAGTAGTAAAACCAAAATGACTGAAAAATAGGGCTTACTAGATCTGCCACTGGTTGTGCTTACTAGTAGTTTGGAACTATAGTCTATCTTATTGTGATCTGCTCAATATGTTGATAGGGTGCTCCTACCTCTCCAAGTTATGCCTTCGAGACTCAGGGGTGACCTGGAGTGGAAGAATTCATTTCTCCCAAATGATGTGTAATTTTGTTAAGTTGGGGTTAATTTTTGTGAGAAATATGTCCAAATCCTGTAACAGGCTTATCAGCTCATGATGTTGTGGTTTCATGGTGTGTGTTGTGGGTTCATCTTGAAAGAATTCACAGACTCAGACCAACTCTAAGCCAAGAAAAGGCATTTATTGCGAATTACTCCTCTCAGAAAGGGACTGGGCTCACTTATGCAAGCAGCTTATCAGAGCAAGGAGATTTTTATAGAGCAAAAGATGCAATTACATCAAAACAGAATATATGAATATTAAAATATAGGAGGGGTTTGTTAAGGGATTAGGCAATAGGGGAGGGGTCCCAGCCTTCGTGGAACTGTGCATGTGATTATCCATAATGTACATAGAAAAGCCCACTTGGGGGCCATGTATGTATAATAATGACATTATAATAAGCCTCTCTATGTTATAAGTTCACCTAATGGACATTTTTTGCTATTACTGTGCAAGGCATCTATTTAGGGAAAGTCCCTTTTATTGTTTTGGGATCCACATTCTGCTCAGGCATCCTGGTGGTGCTGCTTTTTGATTGGCTCGCTATGGTGGTCCTGTCTGAGATTATATGGAGGTTGGTTGAGTGCATGGACACACTTGCTGTTTCTGTGAGGCCCATAAGGAAGTTAGAATATTGGGTCTGGGGGCAATGGCTGGCTAGAGGCAATGGCTAGGATTCCATCACATGGACATGCCTGCTGTTTTAGTGAGGCATATTTGGGGGCATGTGGTGTGGTTAAAGCTAGATTGTGTGGTCAAATCAGGACATGCCTGCTGTTAGAATATTGGGGCTGGGGGCAGCTTTTTTAGGATTCCATCAGAAAGAGAGCTGAATGTGGAGTCTGAAGACCTAGGTTCAAATTCTATTTGAACTCCTTTCTAGTTGTGGGACTTGGATTAAGTAATTTTCCCTCTAGGGCCTCATTCTCCACTAGCTGATCTCTTAGGTCCCTTCTTGTTCCAACACTATGATCTTTATTCTATGCAGAACAATTCATCCCACAAGGAGATTTCAATTTGTTTCATTTAACTCAACAAGATTATACATGTTTGTTGTTGAAAAAAATATCTAGAAGACTACATTCTTTTGCTTATAGTTATGCACGTTTTGTAAGCTGTTTTACTTATCTGCAATAATTGGATGTTTAAATACAAAAAGCAGACTGAGTTCATGCAGATAATCTACTCTGTACTTTCTAGTTTTTTTTCCCCCACAGGCTGAAATGTTGGTGTTAACTAGCTGGGATTTTGTTTCAGGAAGCAGAACCTGCTTATTGAAAACCTTACACACAATTTTCCAAAAGCAATTCAGCTCCCTAGCTTCCTTCCAGTGAATTCTGGGCAATTCTTCTGGTGATGTTATGAGGCCATGACTCATAAAATACTGTGACCTCAGCAGAAGAAAATTGCAAGTTGCCCAGGGGACAACTTGATGGCCTCTCAGATTCCTTCCAGCTCTACCTAGGTGATCAAGCAAGAGTGAGCATTGAGGAAGGACTCTGCCATCTTGTGTAGAGCCTTTGTGAAAGGATAAGGGCCCCAAAAAATGGAATGGTGTAGATGGGTTGTGACCTGCAACAGCAGATGTCACTGAACACATTACAGTAACAAGTGAGAAAGCAGGAGAAGCTTTTCCTCCCTTTATATGGGGTAAGGTCTAGAAGTCCTCTGAAAGTTTCCCCATACTAACAATTGTAGAGTTGCAGGTGGAGGAGACTTTAGGAATCATCTAGTATGGCCTTTTCTTTGGGGAGCCAATCCTAGGGAAGTGATTTGGCCAAATTGTGCCAGGTGGAAAGTAGCAGATCCAGGAGTCTTCAGTCTCCAAATCAGCTGAGAATATAGACGTGAGAGAACCAAGGGAGGAGAAGGGCTGCTTGAGAGTAGGAATCTGACTTGTGCTGGTGAATAGCTCCTGTTATTTCTCTCCCCTCCCCTCCGAAATCAGCTAGATACTAATTTTAAATCAAGTAATTGACAGTAAGTTGTGAATGACTGATAGGCTAAACTAAGCTAAGCAGTCTGGGTTCTCTTTGCATTCCCAAAGAGAACGTATACCTGCTGTTGATTAGAGGTCTGCATTGGCTGTTTGTGAGCCTTCTGGTCCTATGTCTGTTCCCCACCCCCATATAGTCTCCCAGTAAGTAAAATACAGAAAACTAGCATTGTCTGGGTTGCTGTAGCTGAGGGCCCTTTCCATGCCCTTCCCTACTCTGTACTTGCCTGAATCCCACAGGAGGTGAGGCACTAATCTTGACAAATCCTGCTTTTTGAGTCCTGCCCTACAGTGCCTAGCCAAGCCTTGACTCTTGCAATTTTTTGTGGCCTAATATTTGCTTTTTTTAAAAATAGGTCTCTCCAGCCAATGAAGCCTGTTCATTTATTTGCTGAACCATAGAAGGACAGATGCTGCTGCAGATATAAGAAAAAATGTTACAGTTATAAAGTTATGAATGCAATATAAACACGTGTATTGAGTATTTCTTATATCTTAAAGAGATATAGCATATCTCTCTCTCCAGACCATAGCAGAAAATTGAATTTTAGAGTTTCTCTTTTAGCAAGCCAATATATGGTTTTCTTGCCAGGGGTAATTTTGCTAAGATCAAGCAAATTGACAAATATTGATTAAGCACTTAGTATGGTCCAGGCACTGTAATAAACAGCTGCAATAGAAAGAAAAAGTAAAAACAAGTCTTGCCCTCAAGAAGCTTACATTCTAATGATGGAGACAACATTATATATAACTCAGAAAATACAAGAGAAATATAAAGTAGCTGCAAGATATTCTCAGAGGGGAGGCATTAGCAGCTGGGAGGGGATACAAAAAAGGGCTCTTTTAGAAGTTGAATTTGAGATTAGTTTGGAAGGAGGCTAGGAAAACTAAGAGGCAGAGGTGAGGAAGCAGAACATTCTAGATATAGGGGACAGTCACTGCCAAGGTACAGAAATGGGAAGCAGGCAATGGAGTGTCATGTTTAAGGGACAGCTGGTAGACCAGTGTATCTTTGTTGTAGAGTGCATGGAGGGCAGGGTAGCATAAGAATACTGGAAGAGTTGGAAGGGTCCAGCTCTTAAGTGCCAAACTGAATGCTTTCTATTTGATCTTGGGAAAGGGGGTATAGGGAGGGGGAATGATAGGATCAGACCTGCCCTTTAGGAAAATCACTTCAGCAGCTGAGTGAAGGATGGTTTGGTATAGGAGCCCCTTGAGGTAGGGAGACCAGGTAGAAGGCTGTTACAGTAGTCTAGATGAGAAGTGATAAGGGCCTGCATTATGGGTTTGGCTATGTGGGAGAAAAGGATGGACCCTTGAGATGTAGAGAAAGCAGTAGCAAGATTTGGCAACTGATTGGAAGTAAGAGTAAGTCATGGGAGTTGAGTAGATTGGAATAAGGATATTTAAAGGACCATCAACATGTATTTTGATGTCTTCTAGAATGAGAGCAGGGGTTGGGGTAGAGAGGAAAACTGTGAGCCAGGTACTGAACTGAAAAAGGAGGGAGAGTGTCTCAGGGGTTGGTAGATGATAGACACTAGAATCTCACCTGGGTGATCAATTTTGATTGAATGAATCTTAGAAGAGGAGCAGTTGCTGAAGGATGTTGATAGAGGGAATAACTAAAAGTGGCAATGGGGAACAAAGGGTGTTCTATTCCTGTCACAATGGTTGGTAAGTCAGCAGAAGGAGTAGAAATGTCACTTGTACTGGAAAGAGTGGCAAGGAAACCAATGTCATCAGGAAAGAGCCTGGTCTCAGGGCCAGGAGATGGGAGGAGGAAGGAAGGAAGAAAGAAAGAGTTTCTGGATGAAAAGAAGTTTGTTCATTATGGAGCAGATACTCCAGAGAGCACAGTGGGGGGGAATGGCCAATGTGGAGCAGAGCACTAGTGGGGTAGGTTTGGGAGAGGAATGTGGGAATAAAGGAGCAGGTGTTGGGGAAGGAGACGGCTTTCCACATTAGGAGGTCTAGTATGACAATATTGAAGAGAGTGGGAGTAGGAGGAAGTATGCTAACTGCTGACCAATTAGTCTAGGTAGAGAAGCAGTGAGGTCCCCTGAAGAAGACAGGTGATTAGGAGGTTTAAGGTGAATGGTTTCTGCCAGCACAGCCCTCAGCTGCCCAACCTGCTATGACCTGAGGTAAGCTTGGCAGCGTTGGAGCTCTAACCTTGCGGTCATCTGGTTGGGAAGCCTAAGGAGGGAAAGAGGCAAGAGATAGTTTATCCCAGTCTGAGTTATGCACTTAGGCTTGTTGGTAAGGCAAGGCAAGGCAACAAGCATATATTAAGCACCACCTGTATGTCAGGCACTGTGCAAAGTGCTGGGGATACAAAGAAAGTTGGGGGAAAAAGCCCTGCCCTCAAGGAGCTCACAGTCTAATGGAGACAACATTCCAACAACTATGTACAAACAAGATCTATACAGGATACATTAGAAATCAGTCAATAAAAGGACGGCCCTGCCATTAAGAGGCATCAGAAAAGAAATCTCGAAAGATGACATTTTAGCTGGGACTTAGAAGCCAAGGAAGTGGGGGCGGGGCCAAGATGGCTCAGTAAAAGTAGTGACTTGCTCGAGCTCTCCCCCAAACCCCTCCAAATATCTGTAAAAATGACTCCAAACAAATTCTAGAGCAGCAGAACCCACAAAAAGAGTGAAACAAATTTCCAGCCCAAGACAACCTGAAAGGTAGACAGGAAAGGAGTGTTGTGCTGGCCTAGGAGAGCAGCACAGTTCAGCATGGGCAACACTGGCAAAGACCAGGCCAAGCAAACCCAGAGCAGGCCTCAGAGGACTGAATCAAGGGTAGCTGTGGCAGTTTCCAGACTTCTCAACTCACAAACGCCAAAGACAATTCAGAAGGTCAGTGGAAAAGGTCTGTTGGACCTGAGTGAGAGGAGTGCAGTCCAGCCCTGGTCCTAGCACAGCCCCAGGGCAGTGGCCACGATGGTAGCAGCTTCTTCCAGAGTTCTCGGCCCATAGACGGTGGGGGGATCAAGTGGCTGATCAGAGAGGAATTTCAGGGATCTCTTCACTGGTGCTGAGGCAGGATTTTCTTGCTTCTCCTGTGTTTGGATCTGGGTCAAAGTGCTGGGTGGCGGTCCTGGGGCAAGAAGGAGTGCTGGTGTGGTGGAGCTTGTGGCAACGGTGGAGAGGGAAGCCCCCTTACAGTTCCAAGGCAGAAGAGAGTGCTTGTGGTCATCATAGACCAGAGCACAGACCAGGAAAGGAGTAAACACCTCTCCTTAGATCATACTACCTTGGAAGAACTGAAAATTTACAGGACCTTAGAAGTACCTCTGAAAACAGCTGCACAAAACCCCTGAAGCTTGGGACAGTACACCCTCCACACTGGAAGCAGACCCCTACCTTAACAAAGAGTTTAAAAGTCAAGTAATTGGCCAGGATCATGAGCAAACTGCACAAAAAAGTCAGACCATATCAGACCATAGAATCTTACTTTGGTGGCATAGCATTAACAAACAAAGAATATGTTGACTGAATAAGAAAACTGAAAAAAAATCTGCCAAGTGCTTACATGCCCTCCCTGACACAGAATCCATTCACACCCCAAAGTTTTAGAGATGCAAAATTCCTCCTTTCAGTGGACAGAGGAGCAAAGACAACATTTTCCAGAGGGTATCTGACACATGCACACATCAGTGGCAGAACCTGAAGGGAAGAGGCAAAGATTTTGGAGGAACTTTGGACCTGGGGCTTATGACCCAAAGCGTGGACTCAGGACCTTGGTGGGATTAGAGGGCTGTTCTTGTTTTAAAATTAATTATTTTTCAATTAATGAAAATTCACCTTCTCTCACAGGGAGGAAATAGTCATAAACAAAATAAACTTTCTGATTCTGAAGGGAGAATTAAAAAAGCAAAAGAAAGAACTAGGATCTAAGGGGATGCCTTAGATTATCTCAGACAGTTGGGGGAAAGGGCTGAACAAATTGTCATATATGAGTGTAATTGGGCCGTAAGAAATTACTAAAGAGACAATTTTAGAGAACAGTTAGTATGTTAAAACTGATATAGTGTGAAGTGAGCAGAGAGGAAAATGTGTTCAAAGGCAGCAATATTACAAAGAAAAACAAATTTGAAACACTTGAGAACTCTGATCAATAGTCAATCAACAAACATGAAGCACCTACTATGTGCTAGGTGATATGCAAAGAACTATGTGCAAGTAAGCTATGTACAGGGTAAACAAATACTCTCAGAGGGCAGGCACTGACATGAGGGGGCATTGTGAAAGACAGGTAGGAATGTAGAAGGTGGGATGTTAGCTGGGATTTGAACAAAGCTAGGGTGGGCAAGAAGAGACAGAGATGAGGTAGGTGAGAGCATCCCAGGCAGGGGGGGAAGCCAGAGGAAATGCCCAGCATCAGGAGAGCACAGTCTTGTGAGAGGAGCAGGCAGGAGGTCAGGGTCACTGGATGACACAGCACATAGAGGGGGCATAAGAAGACTGGAAAGGGAGGAGGGGGTTGGTTAGGAAGGGCTTTGAACCCCAAACAGAGCATTTTATATTTGATCCTGGAGGCCATAGGGAGCCATTGGGCTTTGTTGGATAGTGTATGTGTATTTTTATGCATGCGCGTGTGTGCGTGATGTGGTCAGACCTGAGCTTTAGGAAGATCACTATAGTGGCCGAATGGGGGATGGACTGCAGTGGGGAGAGACCTGAGGCAGGTGGACCCACCAGCAGCTGCTGCAATAGTCCAGGTGTGAGGTGAAGGCCTATACCAGAGTAGGGGCAGTGTCAGAGGAGAGAAAGGGATGTACTGGGGAGATGTTCCAAAGGTAGAATTTGCACTTCACAACAGATTGGGTATGGGGGCTGAGAGAGAGGAAGAAGGCTGGATGACACCTTGGTTGAGAGCCTACAGGACTAGGAGGATGGTGATGTCCTCAATGATAGGAAAATCAGGATTGGAGGTGAGAGTTTAGGGAGAAAGATAAGGTCAGTTGCTAAGGACTTCCTCCCTTTCTGCCATTAAGCTATGACCCAATGGGATTGGGATGCCTCAAACTCACAAGTTCACTAGGATTGCCTCCACACCTGGGTTGAGAAAGGTACTTATTTGCCTAAGATCTCAAAGCAACAGATGTGGATGAGTCAGCCCAAACCCAAGCTCAGGCCTGGTTAGGCAGCACATGTGATTCAGACTCCATGTGATCAGGACCATCATGGGAAGATACTGGAGTGGAGAAAGGCTACACCTTCCCTACTGCTCACTGAAACATGTGGTGTTTCATGATGCCACCTGGAGAGAGCCTGAGGCTTTAACAGGTGCGACACCCTGCCTCTCTCACAGGACAGCACATCATGCCAGCCCTGGAATTTGCACCTTCAAAGTAGCCTCTCCCTCTGACTGGATGGCTCCACCCCGACCTCCATCTAAGGTGGTTGCCCAGGTGGGCCATGACTCATTCCTTTGAGGCCTCACTCCAGATTTCCTCTACCATGCCCCTGAGCTGGGAACCTTGCCCCTTTCCCAAAGCTTTATAGCTCTGTTTTAGGTGTATCTTCCCCTACTATAATGTAAACTCCTTGAGGGCAGGGACTATTTTTCTTTTGGCTTGTTGACTGACTGACTGACACACAAAGTTCTTTCAGCCTGGGTCATCACATGGCCAAAAACATGTCCGAAAGCTCCTACATGATTGAATGGAGCCAGGAATGGTAATTGAATGAGCTGAGTGGAATGTCCCATTCAACATTTCTACATAAAGCAGAATTCCTTAAAAATTAGAGCACCTGAAGGCAGGATTGTCTGCCTTGAGAGATAGTAGGTGTCCCCTCGATAGAGGGCTGAGAAAAAACTTGTCCAACCCCTTCCTAGATATGTTAAGAAGGGAGCATATGTTGGACTACACTTGACCTTTAAGGTCCCTTCCAACTCTGAGATTCTCTTCCTTCAACAATCTCCATGCCTGGCTTTGGAAAGGCAATGAGTATAGTGTGGTGCCATCCCAACATCAGTCTCTAGTTGAGAAGATCCAGATTTGCATCTCAGTTCCAACCCTTCTAGACATTTGACCTAATCATACCTGAGCCTCAGTTTCCTCATCTGGGATATGAGGGTAATGACAATACACCACACACCTCACAGCGTTGTCGTGAAAAAAGTGCTTTATCAACCTTTAGGTTGTATGTGTGTGTGTGGTTTGTCCTTTGTTCTTGAAGGGAGATGATGACATGACTTGCAATTGAATTTGATTTGAGTGAGGGAGTGCTGTGCAAAGTCACCAGCCTCACTTTCTCATCCAGAACCATCTGGGTCCAGTGGCCAGATATTGACTGGAGATGGCCCAGGATGGAGAACCTTAAGGAGACTGAAGATTGCTATCCTTCTGGCCATGACACTAAACTGACGGCCACTAGATGGAGGAAGAAAACCACAGATTCAAATAGCATCTAGTCTTTCTTACTTGAAGTGAATGTTGAAACATCCAACTGAAATTCAACAAATTCGTATTTATTAAGCACCTGCCATGTGCAGGGACTGTGCTAGGGGATATGATGAAGAGAAGTGATGCAGACCTTTTCCTGAAGGAGCTTATGATCAGGGAGGGAGGTGAGACACATACCTAGTAGATAGACAAGCACCAGCATGTGGCACACCGCAAGGGCTTCACGAATGCTTGTTGACTGATGGTTCGACAAGACAACTATGATTTGAGCTGGACTCTGTTAAGTACCCAGGACAGTAGCAGGGAATGACTATTTTTAGTTTGGAGGGTTGGTGGAGGCTTCATGGAAAAGCTGCTCCCTACTTTGTTGGTTTGGGTTTTTTTTTTGTTTGTTTTTTGTTTTTGTTTTTTGGTTTTTTGGTTTTTTGGTTGGGCAATGGGGGTTAAGTGACTTGCCCAGGGTCACACAGCTCGTGTTATTTGTCTGAGGCCGGATTTGAACTCGGGTCCTCCTTAATCCAGGGCCGGTGCTCTATCCACTGCACCACCTTGCTGCCCCCTGCTCCCTGCTTTGTATAGAGAAGGGCTTCAACAGGTGACCTTATTCAAGGGATGGAGGCCAGGCTCAGATATGGACAGAGCAAGATCAGAAAATGGCACAGCTCAGCTGCTTTTTTCTTTTTTTACTAAAGCAAATGCTTTTCTCTTAGTCAACAAAATGACAAAATACTAGATTTTAGAATAAAATAAACATTAATCCCTGAGAAGGTCCTATGTACAGTAATATGTTCTGGCCTGAGAACCACATTTGTAGCAAAGATAATGTTATACTAGAGAACATACAGAGGAAAGCAATCAAGAATGGTGAGGGGACTGGAAAAGATATAATATGTGGAGGAATTGAGAATATTTAGCTTAGAGAAGACTAATGGGCTACATGCTGGCTGTCTTTAAGCACTTGAAGGTTTGTCATGTGGAAGAGGGATTCGATTTATTCTGCTTGGCCTCAAAGGGCAGAACTAATAGCAATGGATCAAGTTTTTGCTTTCATTATTATTATTTTTAAAAAATTAACAATCATTTATTTTCCCTCCCTCCTACCTTCCCCTTACTGGGGAAAAAAATGAAAAACAAAACCCTTATTTCAAATCTGCATAGTAGAATCAGGAGGACCTGAGTTCAAATCTGACCACAGATACTTGAAACTTACCAGCTGTGTGACCCTGGGCAAGTCACTTAACCCCAATTGCCTCACCAAAAAAACAAAACAAAACCCAACAACAACAATCAAATCTGCATAGTGAAGCAAAACAAATTAGCAACATGTTGTCAAGAGACAACTTTAGGCAATAATAGATGGTAAATTTCCTAAACAATAAGAGTTAGCCTAAAGTGGAACCATCTACTTCAGGAGGTGATGGGTTCTCACCTCTAGGTCTTCAAAACTTGGGTGACCTCTTATATTTTAGAGCTGATTCTTACTCAGTTATGTTTTAGATTAAATCAGAAGGTCATAGCTGGAGGAGACCTCCTAGGCCATGGAGGAGTGGTAAGAGAATTTCTGGCAGGCGACCTAACTAGCTAGAGCATGAAGAATTAAGCTGAGACATCAAACTTTGGTTCAGGTGATTTACTAGTGATAAGAGAATTTCTTACTCAACTTTATTGCCTCTATTAAGATGAGCATGTCATGTCATGTTATGAACATGTCAGAGCCATAGCTCTGGTGTTTAATGGTTAGTCTGCAAATTCCAGCTATATCCCCAGTGTTTACTGACCAGTTTATTTTACCTGGTATAGATCTTCCCCTTCTGCTATCTGTTCTTTGATATATTAATTGTTACCTTCCTCTTCAGCCCTCTGTAAAATTCCATTGTATCCATCTTGCCTATGTGATCAAAACCTATATAATATAACTTAGGGCTGCTGGGGCCCACCGGTTTCTGTATACCATGGGTCTCTGCTCTGAGCATAGAATAAGCTGGTTTTTACATGTTTCTGAATATTGATAAGTATGCTTGACAGCTGTAACTATCAACATTGGACAATTTTTCTAATAAAAATAACCACAGAAAGGGATAGGCTAAATCTGATTAAGATCAAGTTTTCTAGCCCGGAAACCTTCTAGCATACACAAGGGAAAATTTACCTAGCGTGATTTCTGGGCAGGAAACATCAAGTAACCAGTAAAATTGCTGTTCTTTCTTGAAAATCAGAGAGACAGGTTAGTCTGTCTGATTATTTGTCATTTGTAATTATTTTACTGTCTCAGCTATCCTCCCTGTCTAAATTCCTGGGTAGTCTAGGTCTGGTCCAGTCTGACATAAAACTTTGAGTGTCAATCAATCAACCAATGTTTATTAAGTGCCTGCTATGTGCCCGGCACTGTGCTAATTCCTGGGGATAACAAAAAGATGAAAAAGACAGTCCCTACCGTCAAGGAGCTGACAATGTAATGGAGGAGATAACAGGCAAACAAATATATACAAAGCAAGCTCTATATGGGAAAAATAGGAAATCATTAAAAGAGAGAAGGCACTGGAATTAAGATGAGATGAAGAAGGCTTCCTGTAGGAGGTGAAATTTTAGTTGGGACTTAAAGGAAGCTGGGGAGGTCAGTAGGTAGAGCAGAGGAGGGAGAGCATTCCAGGCATGGGGGACAGCCAGAGAAAATGCCTGGATCCAGGAGATGGAGTGTTTTATTAATAGAACTGCTGGGAGGCCAGTGTCCCTGGATCAAAAGGTACATGTTGGGGAGTAAGATGTAAGAAGAGTGGAAAGGTAGAAGGGGGCTAGGTGATGAAGGACTTTGATGTCAACCTGAATATTTTGTATCTGATCCTGGAAGCAATGGGGAGCAACTGGAATTTATCAAGTAGGGCAGACCTGTGTGTGAGGAAAATCACTTTAGTGGCTGAATGGAGGATGGACTAGAGTGGAGAGAAACTTGAGGCAGGCAGATCCCCGTCCCCCCAGCAGCTATTGCAATATTCCAGGTATGAGATGATGAAGGCCTGCACCAGGGTGGGGGCAGGGTCAGAGGAGAAAAGATGGTATATTTAAGAGATGCTACAAAGGTGAAGTCGACAGGCTTTGTCAATAGCTTGTATATGGAGAATAAGAGAGAGTGAGGAGTCCAGGATGACTCCTAGGTTGTGACCCTAAGGGGCTGGGAGGATGGTGTTGCCCTCTACAGTAATAGGGAAGGTAGGAGGGGAGAGGGCCGGTGGATTTATGGAGAAAGACAATTAGTTCTGTTTTGAGTCCGTGGTGGGAACAAGAGCCTGAGGACATGACTTACGGCATCATGGTTATTACAAACAATAAAACAGCTAGACATATTGAATTTCACATGTCTACTGGATGGATAGTTTGAGATATCAGAAATGCAGTTGGAGATGTGTGAATAAACGTTAGAGAGACTGGAGCAGGATAGATAAATTTGAGAATTATCAGCATAGAGATGACAATTAAATCCGCAGGAGCTGGTGAGATCACCAAATGAAGTAGGCTAGAATGAGAAGGACAGGCCCCAAGACAGAACCCTGAAGGACACATAGGTAGAGGGAGTGATCTGGAGGAGGATCCAGCAAAGGAGAAGAGGAGGAACTGTCAGAGAGGTGGGAGGAGAACCAGGAGAGAGGGGTATCCTGAAAGACTAGAGAGAGAGAGTATCTAGGAGGAGAGAGTGATCAACAGTGTCAAAGGCTGCAGAGAAGTCAAGGAGAATGAGGATTGAGAAAAGGATTGTATCTGACAATTGAGAGATCATAAGTACCTTTGGAGAGAGCAGTTTCAGTGGAATAAGATCAGAAGCCAGATTGTAAGGGCTTAAGAAGAGAACACGAGGAAAGTGGAAGCATTTATTGCACATGGACTTTTCAATGAGTTTAGCCACAAAGGGCAGAAGAGGCATAGGACAATAGTTTGCAGGGATGGAAGGATCAAGTGAGGGTTTTTTTCAGGACGGGAAAGACTTGGGCATGTTTGTAGGCAGTAGAGAAGAAACCAGTAGAGGGAGAGATTGAAAATAAGTGAGAGGGGGATGAAAGAGAGGCCAATCTGTTGGAGGAGATGGGATAGAATGGAGCTGCTTGAGTAGGTAGATGGGTTAGCTTTGGTAAGAAGTAAGGCCACCATCATGTGAGGCAGAGGTGAAAGAGGAGAAAGGGGCAGAAGGACCTGAGTGATAGGAGATAAGAAAGAAAGAAGAAAAAGGAGCTCATAGTGAATGGCCTCAATTTTTTCTTCTGTAAAATATGGAGGTGAAGTTCTCAGCTGAGCTTCAGGTAGTTTTGGATCTCATTGAGATCAGAGGAGAATAGGAAGATTTCTGTGCCTATAAACTTGTGAACACTGTTTGGAGACATTCTTGTTAGAATTAGTCTTGAGATTTCTCGTGATTTCTGAGTTTTATTTCAGCTATCTAAATAGCTCATATCTAATAATATCTATAATCTATATACATAATCTATAATAATATCTAAATAGACATTTTGTTGATAAAAATAGAAAAATAGCTGGAATCATAGCTTGATTTAAAATTGGCAGAATTTGATTGAGTTACAATATTTACCAAGTGAAAAATATAGAAATGAATTTGTAGGAATTGAGTAAAGCATATTAAAATTTTATTGTTGAAGGGGATATTTGTATCCTTATGTGGGGAATGTACATTCATGATTTCATTATTATGTAACAGAGGTCATTTTTGCCATTCTCTTCTTTTAGAAGAGCTGAGAATGTATCCCAAAACTAAGAAGGAAAAAAAAAAGTATTGGCAGTAAATAGCCCTTGGGCATATTGAGATCCATTTGGTACTGCTTGTAACTGTAAATCCAGATTTGACTTGATTTAGTTTGTACTGTTGGAAGAGAATTTTTGAAGAGCTCAAAGGGATCTTTTAAGAGTAATATAATTAACTCCATTTTGTTGCCAGTTTTTGGCTGTGTGCTGTCTCAGCATATACTTCAGGGATAGCTTAAGGCACAATGTCTGTCTCTTTCAATATCTACCTTTTCTGTCTGCATGTCCCCTCTGATCTGAGTGAATACCCACTTTTAAGAAGCTCTTGCTCTCTCTGGCTCATGCAGGTCAAGAGGAGAAAATAGATTATCTGTGAAAGTGACACACACATGTCCATCAACTACTGATGGGGTGTGTCACACTCTTGAGAGAATAGACTGCAGTCTACCTGTCTGAATCTTGTGCCAGTTTATTTGGGCTGTGGCTAACAAGGACTCTGAAAATCTTCCCAACGGTTCTAAACAAAATTGTAATGCAGTCTTTGTGTTTTTTCCTATTAAAATGATTTTAATATTTGACCCTCTCTTAGTAAAACAAAACTTGATGGAAAAATATATTTGAATTTGACATTAAAGTAAAATGTTTATAGATTGCAAGAATAATAGCCATTTTTGTAACTATAAATAGTGCAACTGGATTTTAATTAACTTGATAAATGAATGAACTGATTTTTTCTGTAAGATAATTTAGAAATGCATTCTTTGATTAATGTCATTTGTCTGGTGATAATATTTTATATATATGTGTGAATATATGTATATATATATATATGACTGAACAGGGAGGTTTTACATATATACATTCACGTATCTATATCTATATCCATATCTATATATCCTCAAAGGAGAGATAGGATAAAGATGTGATGTGATAAAGATATGAACATTTTACTTTGTAATGGAGTAGTAAACTTCATTTCATTGTGGGGAAAGCAAAAAGATTAGATGTTTCACTATGTAAAAGAATATATTTATTTATCTATTTTTAATAATATTTTATTTTTTCCCAATTACACATCAAGACAATTTTGAGCATTCATTTTTACAAGATTTTGAGTTCCAAATTTTTCTCCCTCCCTCCCCTCTCCTCTTCCTAAAATGGTTGGCAGTTTGATATAGGTTATACATGTGCTATCATGTAAAACATATTTCCATATTAGTCACAGTTGTGAAAGTAGAAACAGATCAAAAGGGAAAAAAACACAAAAAAAATAAAGTAAAAAAATATGCTTCAATCAGCATTCAGAATCCATCAATTCTTTATCTGGATGTGGATAGCATTTTCCTTTGTGAGTCCTTTGTACTTGTCTTGGATCATTGTGTTGCTGAGAAGAGCTGAGTCATTCATAGTTGATCATCACACAGTGCTGCTGATATTGTGCACAATGTCTTCCTGGTTCTGCTTATTTCACTTTGCATCAGTTCATGTAAGTCTTTCCAGGTTTTTCTGAAGTTCATCTGCTCATCATTTCTTATAGAACAATAGTATTCTGTTATATTTATATACCACAACTTGTTCAGCCATTCCCCAATTGATGGGTATCCCCTCAATTCCCAATATTTTGCCACCATGAAAAGGGCTGCTATAAATATTTTTGCACATGTAGATCCTTTCCCAAAAGGAATAGATTTAAAGGACTTGTGACAGTTGTAATTAAATTAGAAGCTTTAAAATTTCTGCTGCTGTGCCAGTGAAAAACAATGGAAAAAACCAAGTAATGATGTTAGTCCTAAGTGGTATATTTTACATTTTATCCTGGAGTTAATAGGAAACTATTGAACTTCTTTCAGGTCCATTTGAATATTCACAGATACCTAAATACTTTAGATATGTTTCAGTGACAGGCTTTGGATTTGTTTTAGTAACTATCTTTTTGGATTCTGGGACAATGTAAATGAGAAACTAAATAAACATCCCTTTGACCTGGTAACTCACTTTATTTTTTCTTTTCAACTTTGTTTTCTCCTGAGTTTTTAGCCTTTTATATTTTGCCAATTTCTGTGAATCCAAAGGTTGGAGTCCAAGCTCTCCCCACTCACTAGATGCATCACCCCAGCCATGCACAGCATCTTCCTGGGCCTCAGCTTTCTCATCTGCAATCAATATCTGGCCACTGGACCTAGATGGTTCTGGATGAGAAAGTGAGGCTGGTGACTTTGCACAGCACTCCCTCACTCAAATCAAATTCAATTGCAAGTCATGTCATCATCTCCCTTCAAGAACAAAGGACAAACCACACACACACATACAACCTAAAGGTTGATAAAGCACTTTTTTCATGACAATGCTGTGAGGTGTGTGGTGTATTGTCATTACCCTCATATCCCAGATGAGGAAACTGAGGCTCAGGTATGATTAGGTCAAATGTCTAGAAGGGTTGGAGCTGAGACACAAATCTGGATCTTCTCAACTGGAGACTGATGTTAGGATGGCACCACACTATACTCATTGCCTTTCTTTTTTTTTTTTCTTTAATTTTCAGGCAATTGGGGTTAAGTGACTTGCCCAGGGTCACACAGCTAGTAAGTGTCAAATGTTTGGTCTGAGGCCGGATTTGAACTCAGGTCCTCCTGACTTCAGGGCCGGTGCTCTATCCAATGCGCCACCGAGCTGCCCCCTCATTGCCTTTCCAAAGCCAGGCATGGAGATTGTAAAGGAAGAGAATCTTCCTCATGTGGTTATTGAAGGAAGGCACTTTGGAAACTTTGGCTATATGAATCTCAAGTATTATTGATGTTGTTATCATTATTATATATTTGCTGCTACCAGGTGGTGGTAAAAGATCAGTGTTTGGCCTTAAAAACATTAACAGAAACTCCAATTCAAATTCGACAAGCTCTTTTTCACAGATGAAATGCAGCCTGGTATAGTAGATAAGCAGCAACCTTGGATGAAGGCCTTGTTTCGAGATCCACCTCTGATACATCCAGGCTGTGAAGCAAATCATTTAACCTCTTAAGGTCCAAGGAAACTCTCCAGGACTCCAAGGTACAGAGCAGGTGCCAATCTGCACTGGTAAAGGGAATTTCCTCAACAGGAGTGCCTTGATGGAAGCAATCGGCCTTGAAAGGTCATGGAATTCAGCAGCCTTGTTTTATAGGCAGCCACCCCGAAGATGCTTATTTTTTTCCTTTTTTTTGTATTTTATTCTTTTCAATATGAAAAACCATTATACAGAAGTGTTCTTAAAGGACATAGAATACACAAGACTCACAAATCCAGGGAGTAGAATATGATGAAACAATAGTCCGTATATTTTTAATATTGTATCTCCTTTTTAACAACTTGGAACAAATGAGATTTTTTACAAAGAAGTTACAAAGTACTGCATTATGTTTGTACAGATTGCAACCTAAAAACCATTCTGCAAGTAGGGAATTGTTGTAATAAAGATTGAAGTGACACCAAAGTCCAAAAAACATCACAATAGGGCTGAAGAGTCTTAGTTTGCATCAGTTCATGTAAGTCTTTTGATGTTCGTAATTGGTTTACTCATCTCAAAATAGTTAGAATTTTTTTTTCTATTAAAAATTGGAGAAAAGTTTCTTTTGGTTAAAAACGAATTAAAATTGATAAAAAAAACACTTCTACTAATAACCATATGATTTCTATAGCAATAGAAAACAAGCACTTAGAGACCTCTTCATCTTCTTTGACCCCATTAGTATTTTAAGATTACAATAAATTATTACAAAGCTATCATCTGTTATTTGTTTTTGTTTTATATTCTCTAAAATAGGAGTGCCATCAGGTAGAACCAGAAACATGAGACATATATAAATCTGTTACCCCTTCTTTTAAAAGTCAGCAATTGCTTTTGGATAATAATTTCAATCTTTCAAAAGACTTATGATTCCAGTGATGTGGGTACACTCCCTTCATCAGGGCAGATTGCACCTTTTTCATGCCTTAGTACATGATTTCATGAATTCACCTGACAGACATTTAGACAGTGACAATTAAGGTCTTGTTAGCTTAATCTTAATTATCCGAAGTCACTAGCTTAATCCCTCATTATCAAGAGTTCATTTGCTGAGCCTAGGCCTTGAATGGCAGTCTGTCACCGGAGAAGTAGTCAGAGCCTTTCTAGTTTGGTGGAAGCTGGTAGATTCACTTCTGAACCACAGCCCGGGGTCAACCCCACCAAAAAAAGGCACTGGAGGAAGACTTTACATAATATAATATTAAATCTAATATAAATTACATATCAGCTTTTAAAAATTCTGTGGTGAAAATACTTTTATCTCTTCATTTACAAACCCAGTCAAGTTTTCCTTTTCAACGTTATTTTTAAATAGTTTGCTCTAGAATAAGTATTGGCCCTCTGGAGGAAGAGGAAGAAAAGGGTTTTGTTATTTTTTGCTAAAAACTGCAATATTCATAACTAAGAACTATACCAAAATTTTGTTTTAAAGGTTCCTGAAGATGCTTATAATCCAGAACAACAATACACAAAAAGCTCTCCCAAACCTTCTCATCCCTCCTCCAACCTCCCATGGCTTCCCTCCCCCTCTCCCCCTCTCAGCTAAGAACCTTGCCTCATACTGTACAGAAAAAATTGCAGCTGTTCACCATGAACTCCCTCTTCTCCTCTCTCTTTCTCTCATCTCCTATCACTCAGATGCCTTCTGCCCCTCTCTCCTCCTTCACTCCTGTCTCACATGAAGAAGTGGCCCCATTCCTCTACCTGTTCAAGTGATCCCATTTATTATTTTTTCTAACTCAGTAAGATAATTTTTTAGTAATTTAATTGAGATGGTATTACATAAATAGATTAGTTAGGTGAAACTGTCATTCTTTAAAATTATATTGGCTTTACTTACCCATGAACAATAAATATTACTTCAATTATTCAGATCTAACTTTATTTGCATAAAAAGTGTTTTATGTTTATATTTGTATAGTTCCTGTGCCTGTTTTGGCAGGTATACTCTCTATTTTATATTGTCTAGTTATTTTAAATGGTTTAAAACAATACTGAATAATATGGCTGAAACATAAGTGTAGTTTCCCTATTTTTCTCTTTTGATTAAATCTATTTTAGCTTTAATTTTGCTGAAATTGTGATTACTACCCCTGCTTTTTTTACATAATAAATTCTACTCCTGACCTTTATTTTATGTTTGTGTGTATCTCTCATTTTTATAGCATTTTCTGAAAGCAACATATTGTTGAATTCAAATTTTCAATCTGCTATCAGTTTCTATGAGTAAATTAATCCCATTCACATTCTAAGCTATAATTATTTATATATTTTATATATTATATAATAATTATTATATATATATGTATATATTAATTATATAATTGTATATTGCATATTATTTGTATATTTTCCTTCTTCCTATTTTTCCTCACTATCCTCACCCTATTTTCCCTATCCCTCCTCACTCCTTTGCTTTACTTCTACCTGCTACCTTGCCCTCCTATTCCTTAACCTACCCACCCTTCCAAGAATCCCTCCCTTATCTTCTCCCCCCACCTACCCCCTTGCCGTCTTGTTTCTTTCTGAATATAGGAGACTTTTATACCCTTTTAGATATATGTTATTCTGTCTTTAACCCATTCCTGATGAGAGTAAGGTTTCAGCACTACCCACCCTCCCCACTACTAGCTTCTTCTGTGTCAATTTTTCCTTTTTTTTTTGGTCTCATTTGTATGAGATAATTGCTCCTTTTTATCTCTCCCTAAACAGTTTTATTTTTTTTTTAGAATCACCCCACCATGTGTGGAGGTGTGAACTGATTCAACCATTCTGCAGAACAATTTGGAACTATGCCTAAAGGGCTATACAACCATGCATACTCTTTGACCTAGCACATACCACTACTTGATCTGTAGCCCAAAAGAGATAAAAAAAAGGGAAAAGGACCTATATGTACAAAAATATTTATAGCATCTCTTTTCCGGGGGTAAAGAATTAGAAGTTGAGGGGAAGCCCATCAATTGCAGAATGGCTGAACAATTATGTGATTATGATGGATTATAATGGAATGCTATTGTACTATAAAAAATGATGAGCAGGGTGCTCTCAGAAAGACCTGGAAAGACTTGCATGGGCTGCTGCAAAGTGAAATGTACTGTGTACAAAGTAAAGCAATGTTGTAAGATGATCAGCTGTGAATGACTTAGCTATTCTCAGCAATACAATGATCCAAGACCACTTTGATGGACTTAGGATGAAAAATGCTATCCATCCCCAGAGAAAACTGATGGTGTCTGAATACAGACTGAAGCATACTTTTCTTTTACTTTCTTTATTTTTCTTGAGTTTCTTTTGTCTATGTTTTCTTTCACACCTTGACTATTATAGATATGTTTTGCATGATTATGCATATATAACCTATATTGAATTGTTTGCCTTCTTAAGGAGGGGGGTGGGAAAGGAGAGAGAGAATTTTGAACTCAAAGTTTTAAAAATAAATGTTAAAAATTGTTTTTACATGTAACTGGGGAAAAATAAAATACTAAATAGAAGCTAAAAATAAAAAAAGAACAAAAAAGAATCACACCATCATACTCAGCTCAGCCCAAGCCTTTCTTTCAAACTACCGAAATAAAAATGACAGTCATAATAGAACTGATAATATTTTCATATTTAAGAAGTAAGCAATTTGACCTTATTGAGTCCATTATAATTTGTCTTTAATATTTACTTTATTTCTCCAGGATGTTATATGTCGAATTTTCCCGTAAGTTCTGCCATTTTTATCGCAAATATCTGAAAGTCTTTCAGTTCATTAAATGTCCATTTTTTTCCATTCAGTATTATACTTAACTTTGCTGGGTAAGTTACCATTGGTCCTAACCCCAGCTATTTTGCTCTACAAAATATAGTATTCCAAGACCTCTGGTCCTTCAACACAGTAGCTCCTAGGTCTTGTGTAATCCTTATTATAGCTCAATTATATTTAATTTTTTTTCTTGTTGCTTCCAACATTTTCTTCTTAACCTGGGAGCTTTGAAACTTGGCTATGATATTCCTGTAAGTTTTCCTTCTGGGATCTCTTTCAGGTGGTGATTGGTGGATTTTTTTTTATTTCTGCTTTGCCTTCTTGTTCTAGAACTTCAGGGCAATTTTCCTTGATAATTTCTTGTAATATTGTATCAAGATTCTTTATTTTTTTTCATTGTACCTTTCAGGAAGTCTGACTATTCTTATATTGTCTCTCCTTGATCCATTCTCCAGATCCATTGTTTTTCTGATGAGGTGTTTCATATTCTCTTCTATTTTTTCATTTTTTAAATTTTGTTTTATTATTTCTTTGTGTCTTATAGTGTCATTAGCTTCCCTTTGCCCGATTCAAATTTTCAAGGAATTATTTTCTTCCTTAAGTTTTTTATTCTCTATTTCAAGTTTGTCAACTTTCTTTTCATAATTTTCTTGGTTTTCATGGATTGCTCTTATTTTTTTTTCTAATTTTTTCTTGCTCTCTCTTATTTGATTTTTAAATTATATTCTAAGAAATCTCTTTGTGCTTTGGACCATTTGACATTTCTCATTGAAAAAGGACTGGCTTACCCACATGTACAAAAATATTTATAGCAGCTCTTTCTGTGGTGG
The DNA here is from genome assembly GCF_900497805.2 of Vombatus ursinus. Lineage (NCBI taxonomy): Eukaryota > Metazoa > Chordata > Mammalia > Diprotodontia > Vombatidae > Vombatus > Vombatus ursinus. Next base: position 960,168 of record NW_020944054.1, on the reverse strand, counting down.
CGAAGAACTGGAAGTTGAGGAGATGCCCATCAATTGGGGAATGGCTGAACAAGTTGTGGTATATGAATGTAATGGAATACTATTGTGCAATAAGAAATGATGAGCAGGTGGATTTCAGAAAAACCTGGAAAGACTTGTATGGACTGATGCTGAGTCAAGTGAGCAGAACGAGGAGAATGTTGTACACAGTAACAGCCACATTGTGCAATGATTAACTTTGCTCTTCTCAGCAATGCAAGGATCTGAGACATCTCCAAAAGACTCACGATGGAAAATGCTATCCACAAGCAGAGAAAGAACTATGGAGTCTGACTGCAGATAGAAGCATACTATTTACTTTCTTTTCCTTCAGTTTTGTTTTGTTTCTTTCTTGTGGTTCCTCCTATTGGTTTTAATTCTTCTTTACAACATGATTAATGTGAAAATGTTTAATAGGAATGTATACGTATAGCCTATATCAGATTGCATGCTGTCTTGGGGAGGGAGGTGGGGAGTGAGGGGGAGAAAATGTAAAACTCAAAAGCTTATAGAAGTGATTGTTGAAAACTAAAAATAAATTAATTTAAAAAAATAAAAAAGAAAGAAAAAGGAGTGGCTTTTTTAGCTCTGTTATCTTCCTCTGAATATGAACCCGGATCTTCTCTATCCCCACAGTAACTGTTTACAGTTGGGTTCTTTCTCCTTTGCTTGCTCATTTTTGTTTATTTATTTTTGTTTTATTTTATTTTTTGCAGCTGTTTGTGTGATCCAGTTCTAGTCCTGAGGTATGGGGAGTAATGCCCCAAGCCTCAGGTTCTTCTTATTGGTGTTTTCTGATGTCTGTCCTGGGACTCCACCTTGGGCACTCTTCTCCACTACTAATCCATGGCTAGAACCCCTGATCATGCTGTCCCACAAATGATCTTACTCCCTGCAGTCCCTCAGATGGCTGCAAACTACAGCTGTCCTCTCTGTCTCAGAACTGAAACCAGGGACTCTGCTCTCCTGCAGGTGCCCACAGCCAGCAGGGTCCCTGCCCCTCTACTCCTGCACTCACCAGATGCGTGCTAGCCCCTTCTCGCTGCAGCCACAGCCTGGGACACATCTGATCAGCACAGCTGTACTTGGCTTCCCTAGACAGTGGAAGGTCCTTCAGTCTTTTCCTCCTCAGCTCTCAGACCCCCCACACTGCCTGTGAGATGAAAGTTTCTAAGGCTGAGGCTGCCTCCCAATTCCAGCTGCCCCCTGGGTCTTGTTGTCTGTAGATTCCACAGAATTGGCCTGGAGGTGTTTGTACTTCACCCAAGCTGACCCTCTGCCTCCAGAGGCCAGGTCTTTCCTGGGGTCTTCTTAGGTTGTCTTAGGAGAACAACTGCTTTACCCTGACTTTTGTTTATTTCTGCTGCTCTACATTCCCTCTGAGGCAATGCTCTTGTTTTTTTCTGTGGAGGAAATTTGGAGAGCCGAAAGTTTTCTGACCTACTCCACCATCTTCCCAGAAGTCTTTGTTTTTTAAATGCATTTCTTGTAAGCAACAGATTGAATGGCTTTGTCTTCTTTCCAATCTGTCACTTGTTTTTTGTTTTCTTAGGTTGTTTAATCCATTCACATTTCAAGTTATGAGCTGGGTTCATATTTTTCTCCATCTGTCTCTAAAATTGTTTTTTCAAGTTATGATCCCCCCTGCCTTACTTCAATTTTTTTTAAGGTGGTCTTGTTCCTACTGGCTCTCTTCCCCTCATCCCTAATCCCCTCTCATTTGTTACCCCTTTCCCTTTAGAGTTTTGTTTATTAATTCCTCTCTTCTGCTTTTATCTGGTTATTTCTTCTCAATCTTTTTTCCTCTCAAACAGACCCCTCCTTTCCTCTTCTCCTCTTCCTATTCATTAGTTTTTTTTTTAATTTCATTTTTGCACCACTTTCCAAAAAGGATCTCTCACACTGTTCATCAATCATTTTCTCTTTCTATTTACTCTAGACCCTCACTCTCTGATTCATAATCCCTATAATCATCTGGTCTTTTTTTTTTGTACTTTTCAAGAAATCAAAGCCTCCAGGGTATTCATTCTGGGTTCTGCCCCCTACACACTTTCTGCCACTGCCTTGTAGGGCTTACCCCATAGATTTCCCTTTTCCATTATGCCTCATTCTCAGGACAATGCCATTTATTATAGGTGTCAGAGAGGACACTGAACCATGTTAGGTTCTCCCTCTCAGGTAATCCTCTTTTGATGACCTTTTTTATCTTTCTGTATTTGCCTGGAAATCTCCCTGTGTCCATGTTCTCCCACTCCTCCAGATGCTAGTTGCCCCCAGGGGTTCCAACTTCCCCCTTCCAGGACAAGTACTTTTCAGGCACCAAATCTCCCAGGCTTCATCCATTATAAAGTCTTCATCTCTCTTCACCCATTGAGAATTCATCATTGAAATGCCCACCCACCTCAAAAGGCCTCCTTCCTTTCTTCCTCCCTTTTTGATTTTTCTCCCCTCCTCATCCACTCTCCTGTAAGCTCTTCTCTTTCGGAGACCACAGAGGTCACCTTCCCCTCATTGCTAGACTTTGATTTGACCCTGGTGTATCACTCACTCCCCTCTAACTCTCTGTTCCCTTTCCACTCCTCACTTTCATATACCCTCCCATATTATAATGTATGCCCTCAAAAGAAGCATTCACCTATAGGCAGGGTTCTTTGGGACAGCAGCAGTTCAAAACCTGTTTTCTTTGGCACCAGAAAAAGGGAGTGGAGAACAGGGTGAAGGGTGGATTTTGATGTAAGAATGTGTTGTGTCTTTGGGTCCACTAGCATAACCATGGGAGACAGGAGAAGACTGCTGAGTGAGCTCATTTAGGGTTAGGATCAGTAAGCATCAGTTCCTATTTTGAAAACAAAAACAAAAATCTTTATATCTTGGGTGTCTTAGACCATGGAAACAGTTGAAATTACTTTGTTTGGTGCGTAACTTTTGTTTTGGAGAGGTTTGAGAGGTCATGGGGATCAGAGAAAATGTCTAGTCGACCTTTTGTTGTTCTTGTTACATCCGTCTTTTTTTTATTGATTAGGCTTAAATTTTCAGGGTATTTAATTTTGAATTTAATTTAGAGTATCTTGAACTCCTCTGCTTTTTAGAATATACCCGTTTCCTACTGTGACTTTTAATGGATGCAGAGTAGTCATGTTATTCAAATTTCCTTTCCTTTATATTTGAATGTTCCTCTCCTGGATGCTTGCAAAATTTGTTGTCATTGAAATTGTCAAATTTAACTACTATGTGTCTTGGCATTTGAAGTGTAGGGTTTTTACCCCCCTCTCTAGAGATGAGGTTAATTGGTGCTTTGTTTTCTATATCCAGAAGTTCTAGGCAGTTTACTAAATTATAATGTTCAGGGTACTTTTTTCTTTTTTGGTCATGATCTTCTGAGACACCTATGATATTTATGTTGTCTCTATTTTCAAGGCTTTGGCTTCTACAGAAATTATGTATTTTTTATGCTATTACATTTTGCTTTTCTTTTGCCAGACTGTCCTTGTATTCAAAATCTGTGAATCTATTTCACTTTTTTTTTGAGAAACTATGGCTGATTATTCAATTCTTTCTAATCTGCTGCTTTTTAAAAAAAATTATGCTTTATGAGCTATAAATGAGCTATTCATTCATTCCTAATTTCTTCTTTTATTGGCTTAATTTCTCCTCTGCATCATTTTGGAATTTCCATACTATCTTGGGATATATGCACAGGTGTATCCTGTGAAATATAGTATTTTATATTTCATCAGGCATTGGATTAGTTTATCTTGTTATATTTGTTGAGAGCTTTGTAATCTCTTTGAGGTTTTAGTAGTCATCCCTCCTTCTAATTTTAGGACCTTCTCTGATGATTTACCTGCTTGTGCTCTAGGTTTTTCATTCAGTTTGCTCCATCTTGACCTCCTCCCACACTGGAAGACTTACATTTCACTGGCCTCAGTTCCTGCTCCAAGTAGCTTCTGTTAGGATAGGGCTGGCCCCAGATGGGTCTCGATTCCTTTTTCTTCATGTCAGCACAATAACTCATACTGGTCCTCTATCCCATTCCCTCCCTTGGTGCTTGCCCTTTCCTCTTCTGGCTGTGCTAAATCAATGTCTGCTGCTTTTTGCAAGGTTAGGGGAGGGCAGGGAGAAAATTCTGGACAGACATGGGGGGGGAGTCCCTAACCTACTGGCTATCCCAGGTAGGAGGCAGCATGCTTCCCCTTTCCTCCTTTTTCCTCACGTGACTGGGAAGAATGTTTGACTTGCAGGGTGGGAAGTGTGAAGGTGGGGGGTTGTCAGTAAAGTCTATAGCAAGAATGGATCTCAGTGGCATGGATCAGTTTACATGTACTTATTCAGGAACATGGAGGCTGGTGAGGGAGGTTTACTGAGTGATTACCTCAAGAATTAGTGTTCTTTATTCCTTAAAATCTAAGGCTTTTATCTTGCAACATTTTCTCCCTGACCTGGGAACTCTAGAATTTGGCTATAATATTCCTGGCAGTTTTCTAAGGCTTTTATCTTATTGGAGTTCTCCCTTTCGTGTCCTATGTTTCATACCTGGCTTATAATTCTTGTTTTGGGTTTTTTATTTTTGGTTGTTTTTTTTGGGGGGGGGGGGAAATTAGTGGGGACTGTGGAAAAAGTTAAGCCTATCATCTTGTTGGTAACATGACTATATGGCTAAAAACTTTTTAACAATTAGAGCCATCCAAAAGTGGAGTGGTTTACTTTGGGAGAAGTACCCTCTCATTGGAAGTCTTCATGCAGAGGCTGGATGAGCAATTGTATGGTTATATTATAACTGAGACTTCTTTTGGGTGTAGATTGGATTCGAAGGATACTTCCAATTCAAATTGTACAACTCTGATTCTAAAACAACTCTGACCCAGGTCCTTGATGTATCACCTGGTTTCTGTTTGAATAGCTTTGCCAAATCCAATAGTTCTAAGCATAGTTTCATCTATCTTTTTCTTTTTTTCCCCTGCACAGGGTCTTAGTCTGTAGATTGAGTTTTGACACCGTTCTTTCCTGGTTCTCCTCTTACCTGTCTGTTCCTTCTAAGTCTCTTTTGATGGTTTATTCTACATGTCCTACCCCCTAGCTGAGGGTGTATCCCAAGTCTCTATTCTAGGTCTCTTCTCATCTCTTTTTTAAAATTCAATTTTCTTTTCTTTTTTATTTTTTGGCTAAGCAATGCGGTTAAGTGACTTGCCCAGGGTCACACAGCTAGTAAGCATTATGTGTCAGAGGCCAGATTTGAACTCAGGTCCTCCTGAATCCAGGGCCATTGCTCTATCTACTGCGCCACCTGGCTGCCCCCCAATTTTATTTTCAGTTCCAAATTTTCTTCTCCCTCCCACTTTCTTCCCTATCCATTGAGAAGGCAAGAAATACAATACTCATTATACATATTAAGTCATGTAAAACATTTCCACATTGGCTATTTTGGGGGAAAAATATGCTTCAATCTGCACTCTGAATCTATCAGTTCTCTAGCTGGAAGTGGATGACATTTTTTTAATCATGAATTCTTTGGAACTGTGATGGATCATTGTGTTGATCAGTTACTAAGTCTTTTACAGTTGATTACCATTACAATATTGCTGTTACTGTGTATAATGTTCTTCTAGTTCTACTCTGAATCAATTCCTATAAGTCTTCCCAGGTTTTTCTGAAACCATCCCCTCTGTCATTTCTTACAGTACAATGGTATTACATCACAATCATATACCACAATTTGTTCAGCTATTCCCCAACTGATGAACATCTCCTTAATTTCTAATTTGCTGCCACCACAAAAAGAGCTGTTATAAATATTTTTATATCTATGGTTCTTTTCCTGTCTTTGATGTTTTGGGGGTATAGACCTATACTCTCTCTTCTTGTGACATCTTTATTAACTCCAGTGGGATCAATCATCTGTATTCATGATTCCTCATCTGGACCAGGTGTGGAGGTGTAGCAGGGTATAATATTTAAACACTTTAATGTTTTTAATTAATGCTTTTAAAAAATATCACTGTGGGGAAACTAGGTGGTGCAGTGGATAGAATACTAGCCTTGGAGTCAGGAGGACCAGAGTTAAAATCTGGCCTCAGACACATAACATTTACAAGCTGTGTGACTCTGGGCAATTCACTTAACCCCAATTGCCATACATATATGAATAAAACAACGGTATTTCCTAATTTCCTCTCCCCAATAAGGCCCTCTCTCATATCAAAGGAATAGTTAAGAAAAACAAATCAACATATTGGCAATATCTGACAATGCATGCCTTACTTTGCACCTGTGGCACATCACTTCTACTAGGAAGAAAGTTTCATCATCAGCCCTCTGGAGGCCAGATTGGTCACTGCATCAATCCAAGTTTAGATGCCTTTCAGTGCTGGTTTTCTTTATCCCAATGAGATTGGTATATAAATTGTTCTCTTGGTTTTCCTTATTTCTTGCTTCATTATATATCAGTTCATACAAGGCTTCAAGTTTCTCTGAAATCTTCATATTCTTTTTTTCTTATGGCACAGTAATATTTCATTACATTCACATACCACAGTGAGTTCAGCCATTCCCCAACTAATGGGGAAACTTGTTTCCAGGTTTTTGCTAACATGAAAAGTGTTGCTATAAATATTTGCATACATGGGACTTTTCCTTCCTTTTCTTACCTCCTTAGGATATATGCCCAGCTGTGGCATCACCAGATCTGAGGGTATGAACTGTTTAGTGACTTCTAGTATAATTCCAGATTGTTTTCCAACATGACTGGACCAATTCCCAGTCTGTCTCCTCACAGTCTCTCCAATATTTATTATTTTTATTTTTGCCAAGTTGATGGCAATGTGATTAGTAATTTGGAGCATTCTTTCATATGATCATTATTGATCATTTTGGGGTAGACACCCCCCCAACTCACCAACAGGTTTGAGACCCCTGGTTACCTTCAATCTGGTTTAGCCCATCTGCCCAGTTTACCGGGGTATGGCTGCTGCGCATACTACAGCTTCTTAGAGCCACAGGTGAGAGGTGGAACAGGTGGACACCAAAGGTGGAAAGCAGCCCTGAAAAGGGCTTTGCAGCCTTCACACCAGAAGTACTAGCCTTCCCTGAACACACTAAGTTCACTTACCTTGGTAGTATACTTTCCAGGGATGTACACATTGATAATGAGGTTGACAAATATATTGCGAGAGCTAGCTCAGTGTGTGGGAGGCTCTGAAGAAAAGTGTGGGAAAGAATACTAGACTGAGTACCAAACCAAAAGTCTACAGAACCATTGTGTTGATCTCATTGTTGTATGCCTGTGAAACCTGGACAGTCTATCAGCACCATGCCAGGAACTGAATCGCTTTCATTTGAATTATCTTAGGAAGATTCTGAAGATCACCTGGCAGGATGAGACACCAGACACTGAGGTCCTTTCTCGAACTAAACTGCCAAGTATTCAAACTCTGCTTCAGAGAGTATAACGCTAATGCGCAGGCTGCACACTGTTCGAATGCAAAATGTACTCTTGTCAAAAAGACTATTTCATGGAGAACTCACACGTGGCAAGCGTTCACATGGTGGTCAGAATACAAGGACACTCTCAAGGTCTCTCTTAAGAACTTTGGAATTGATTGTATGACATGGGAGACACTGGTACAGGACCACCTAACATGGTGTGCCCTCATCAGAGAAGGGGCTGTGCTCTATGAGCAAAACAGAATAGAAATAGCTGAGAAGAAGTGCAGGATATGCAAATTTAGAGAATCCACCCCAAATGTTCACATGGACTATTTGTGCACGACCTGCGGTAGAACATTCCAAGCTTGTAGGGCTATGACCAGCCACAGGTTGACACACTGTAACTTGACTCGAGCACAGTGATGTCATTTTGGTCCTCTTTGAGAATGAAGGACAACCACCACCCAACTACTGACCATTTTAATTTCTTATTTTGAAAACAGTTTGTTTATATTTTTTAATCATTGATTTCTGAGGAGTTAGTGGGGACTGGGGAATTTTCTAAATATGTTGGATGTTAGATTTTCATCACAGATATTTCATAAAAAGATTTCCCCCTCAACTTCCCCAAGACGCAGCTGATGGCACAATGGATAGAGCAGTAGACAGGAAATATTGAGTTCCAATCTGGCCTCAGACACTTACTAGCTATGTGACCCTGGACTTAGCCTTGTTTGCCTCAGTTTCCTCATCTGTAAAATGAGCTGGAGAAGGAAATGGCAAACTGCTTCAGTATCGTTGCCAAGAAAATGCCAAATGGGGTCACAAAGAGTCAGATATGACTGAAAATCAACTGAACAACAACAAAAAAACACCTTCTTCCCAGGGTTGTTACAAGGATCAAAGGAAATAATATTCGCAAAAGCACATAGTAGGTGCTATATAAATGCCTATTCCCTTCCAACAGCCAAGGGTATCTGAGCAGGCACCTTTCTGTCCTTCCTGATGGGGTGCCCGGGTGCTTGTACTCGGACCCCAATTCCAAGACTATATTTCTCCATAGCCTCAAAACACTATTCCTGTCAGTTTTCTCCCCAGCCCAAAGACCCTATCTCTGGCAATAACTCATGAGTAGGCCCAGTGAGGTAAACTATCTCATTATCTGTTACAAAAACAAGCTGATCTCTATAGAATTTCCCTTGTACTCAAAATTATCATGTACTGATTCCCACAGTTACTGTATATGATCCAGAGGTCAAGTTATAAACATCAACTCCTGAAGGTATCTTGTCACAGACATAACAGAACTTATTATATGGTTCATGCTATACTGAAGTATAATTCTTGGGAAATTGGTTTCCAATTTTCTCAGCAATTCTTGTCCAGTAACTTGTGTCCTTGGGTTTATTGAACAGGTGGCAACTATGTCTGTAGGCTTGGCCTGACTCAGACCAGGCCCCTGGTTTCATACTGGAACAAAATGAGACACTTATAAGTCATTCAACAGTTAAAAAAAAAGGAATTTTACTTAGCCATAGCAGAAGGCTAGTCAACAAAGACAGGCATTTTTCTGAACCTTCAAGGTAACTCAGCTGAGCCTAATTTGCTTGCCCAAATTACCCACCATGACCTGCCAAAAGCCTTACAATGCACCTGGAGCTCCTAATAACTGTTTTGTACTTAGGTGATAAGGAATTGATGTAAGTAGTCTGAACCTTTAGTCCTCTGAGCCAACCAAATCTTGAGGGTGATCTCAATATCTTTTAAGGAAAAATCAACCTAAGTTGCATGGGGAAAAGGACCCAATCCTTGGTGGTAAGGTCCTTAGGGTCTTACAGAAGACCTTTCAATACTTAAATGACTAGGGCTATTATTGGTCAACTATGATCTCCAGTATTTAAGAAGCCTGATGCAGATAAGTGATAGAGTGTTGCCAGCTGGTGGCACCACATTACATAGAGAACTGGGCCTGGACTCTGGAAGACCTGAGTTCAAATCCAGCTTCAGATACTGACTAGCTGTGTGACCCTGTGCAAGTCACTTCACCTATTTGCCTCAGTTTCCTCATCTGTAAAATGAGGATAACAGCAAGGTTGTTGTGAGGACAAAATAAGATAACATTTTTAAAGCACTTAAACAGTGCCTCCCATGGCACTTTCACAAAAACTGACCATGTACTATGGCATAAAAACCTCACAAACAAATGCAGAAAAACAGAAATATTAAATGCATCCTTTTCAGACCATAATGCAATAAAAATTACATTTAATAAAGGGCCTTGGAAGCATAGACTAAAAATTAATTGGAAACTAAACAATCTAATCCTAAAGAATGAGTGGGTCAAAGAACAAATCATAGAAACAATCAATAATTTCATTAAAGATAATGACAACAATGAAACAACATACCCAAATTTGTGGGACGTAGTCAAAGCAGTACTTAGGGGGAAATTCGTATCTTTAAATGTTTACATCAATAAAAAAGAGAAAAATCAGATCTTATATTTTTGAATCACTACAATTGGGCATGCAACTAAAAAAAAAACAACTAGAAAAATAACAAATTAAAAATCCCCAATTAACACCAACATAGATATCCTGAAAATCAAAGGAGAGATTAATAAAATTAAAAGTAAAAAAAAATAAACACTGAACTAATAAATAAAACTAGGAGCTGATTTTATGAAAAACCAGATAAACCACTGGCAAATTTGATTTTAAAAAATAAAGAAGAAAACCATATTACCAGTATTAAAAATTAAAAGGGTGAATGCACCACCAATGAAGATGAAATTAAACCAATTATTAGGAGCTATTTTGTCCAATTATATGTCAATAAAACTGACAATCTAAGTGAAATGGATAGTTACAAAAATATAAATTGCTCAGATTAACAGAAGAGGGTAATAGAAAACTTAAATAACCCTATCTTTTTTGTCCTTCAGTCATGTCCAATTCTTTGCGACCCCATGGACCACAGCATGCCAGGACCTTCTAACTCTCTACTATCTCGTGGAGTCTGCCCAAGGTCATGTTCGTTGTTTCCATGATACTATTTATCCACTTGAAATTAAACAAGCTTTAAATGAGCTCCTTAAGAAAAAGTCCCCAGGAACAGATGGGGGGGAGGGGGCCGGGACACACAAGTAAAGAATACATGAAACCAGTGTGCATGCATGGGGGCAAAAGTTATCATTGCAGTTTTTGTAAGCATTTAATGAATAGATCTTTTTTAAAAAAGCATATGAGTTACAATAAATGAAATCATCACAGGGCTCACGGCACATTTTGGTGGTAAAAACGGATTTGAGGAACACAAACCATTGGGAAGTGCTGTTGTAGATGGTGCCACCGCACACTTGTTCTAGTCTAATTGTGGTCTCTGCTTCACATTTGATTGCCTCTATGACTCTTTCAGTCTCTGTAATGTGGTGCTTATGTGAATTACAAAATCAGAGGGCATTTTTGCTTTGTAACGAATTATATTTACTGAATGGAGCACACGCTTGCCACAGCATCTCATCATCATTATATTGTGTGGCTAGTCTTTGTTAACAGATTTGCCATGTAATTTCATGCTTGGTTGCCTTTAAGACTCAGTTAACTTTTCCTCTCTTCTATACACACGCTTGCCAATCCTGTAATAATTCTGACACCTGAGAAATTCAAAATTCCCATTTTTGCTCCCTATGGAGACAGTGTCACTACAGAGGATTCCTGATATTAGCCACTGTCATTATCTCTGCTGTGAGATGTTTAACTTTGGTTTTGCCCATAGACAGCACTCTGACTTTGGGGATGGAATCATCATTTGACTTCCCCATAGGCAAAGATTGTATCTCTGACCTAGGAAATATGAATTCTGCCTCACTTACAAATACAGTCATGACTTAGCTTCATTCATATGAGAGACTTCTAATTTTGGTCTACCTCCCAAATTCTTTGCTAGGGTGCCCTCTTTGCTCATTCAGGCTGAGCAACTCTTCTTCCCTAGATGAAGGTTTAAAATCCAATTCCCATTTACTGCCCCTTATTGGGACTGTATCAAGAATTTTTGAGGGGCAGCTGGGTGGCGCAGTAGATAGAGCAACCGGCCCTGAAGTCAGGACGACCTGAGTTCAAATCCGGCCTCAGATCAAATACTTGACACTTACTAGCTGTGTGACCCTGGGCAAGTCACTTAACCCCAACTGCCAAAAAAAAAAAAAAAAAGATTTTTTGAGTGATAAAATTGGTCTGGAAGTTTATAGAGTATGTTCTCAGGGCTATTCTCTTGGGCTAATATGGCTATAAATTATTGTTCAGTTCCCTAATTATTTCACAGCTCCTTTCAGTACTCTGATCTTATAGTATCTTTATATACCTAGGTCCACGCAGTATGAGTAGACCTCTATGTGCCAAAATACTCATTACGTGACAATACATATATTATGAAGTCTCCCTATTTTCAAAAGATTGATCCATAATGACAGTACTTAAGGAAATCACAATGTTTCAGTATTAAACATGTGAGATCATCAACCAATCAATCAATCAATCAACATTTATTAAGTGCCAACTATGGGCCAGGCATTGTGCTTAAGCACTGGGAATACAAAATGAGGTAAAAAGGCAGTACCTGCCCTCAAGGAGCTTACAATCTAATAGGGGAGACAACATGCAAACAAATATGTACAAGTAAGCTATATACAGGATCAATAGGAAATAATTAAGACAAGGAAGGCACTGGAATTAAGAGGGGTTGGGGAAGGCTTCCTGTAGAAGGTGGGATTTTAGTTGGGACTTTCAAGGAAGCCAGGGAGGTCAGTAGTTGGAGTGGAAGAGGGAGAACATTCTAGGCATAGGGGACAGCCAGAGAAAATGGCTGGAACCAGGAGATGGAAGGTCTTGTTTAGGAAACAGCTAGAGGCGAGTGTCCCTGGATCAAAGAGTATATGTTGGGGAGTAAGATGTAAGAACATTGGAAAGGGAGGAAGGGACTGGATTATGAAGAGCTTTGAATGTCAAACAGTAAGCATTTTGTATCTTCTCCTGGAGGTACAGAAGCCATTGGAGTTTACTGGGTGACATGGTCAGATCTATTTTAGGAAGATCATTTTGGTGGCTGAATGGAGGGTGGACTGAAGTTGGGAGAGGCTACTGCATGAAGTGATGAGGCCTGCACCAAGGAGATGGCAGTGTCACAGGACAAAAGGGGGGTGACCCTATTCAAGAGATGTTGCAGAGGTAAAATCAGTAGGCCTTTGCAACAGCTTGGATATGGGGGTGTGAGAGTGAGGAATCCAGGATGACTCCTTGGTTGTGAGCCCGGGGGACTGGGAGGATGGTGGTGCCCTCTACAATAATAGAGAAGGTAAGAGGCAGGGAAAAGTTTAAGGGGAAAGATAATGTGTTCAGTTTTGGCCATGTTGAGTTTTAAGATATTCAAGATGTCTAACAGGCAGACTTCAGGGTCACATGATGAACAAGATGGAGGGCTAGATACCTTTCCTGATGCTCAAAAACTTTCAAACTTTTCCAAAATAGGAGTTAAGAGATAACTTAACTTAGTTATCTTAGTCAAGAGATAACACACGTTCAGCTGTGTCCATGATTTAACACTAAGAGATCCAATGAGGCAACAATCTCATGAACTAATGAGGTGGTTAATGTACTCCCTCAGCACCCTCTCTTCCACTAGCTCCCCTGCTCTGCACTTTAAAAAGCCAAAAGGCAAAAACTTGTTCTGGCTGGAACTGAAGTGTGCTGGCTTTTTGAGGAACAGAGGCACAATGCCAGTGTGTGTATGTGTGCCTACTATGTGCCAGGAACTGTTCTTTACAAATATTATTGTCATTTGATCTTCACAAACAACACTGAGAGCTAGGGGCTATTATTATCACCATTTTACAACTGAGGAAACTGAGGCAGACTGTCCCAGGATCATAGCTTTTAAGGGTCTGAGGCCAGATTTGAACTCAGGTCTTCCTGACTCCAGGCCTAGAGTTCTATGTACTGTGCCAAGAAAAAAAAAGTGAGCAACAGGGAAACATAAGGAAAAAAGACTGAAATTATCATAGGTCTCAGAAGGAAGAAAACTCAAAGACCCTGAGCACAAGCAGATAAACCAATAGGGAAGATACTAATAACAGAAGGGAACGTGGCCTTCAATTCAGCTAAACAAATCCAGATATCTATGAATATCACAAAACTAAGGAAAATGAATCAATACGTGATGAGATTCTGTAGATTCTCTGTAGATTCTCAAGACAGCAGAGAACCACAGCAGGATGTTCCTGAATAGTTTGAGAGAAATAAAAATTGTGAAGGCAGAATAGAAAAACTTGAATCCAAAAAAAAGAAAAGAAAATCCACAGCGGCCAGTCTTACCAAAAGAACTAAAGAGAAACTGAAGTGCAGGACAAAGTGGAAGAAGAGAAGTAAAACACAGTTACATTCAAAGAAAATATCAATTCTACATAAGAAAAATATTGATTTCGAAGACAGGATATGTAGGGACAACTTAAGGACTAAATGTCTTCCAGAAGAATGCCACAAGTCAAAATCCAATGGGCAGTTGGAGATGCAAGACTGGAGATCAGGAATGAACAGAGATCCAAGTTGTTGATGTTCTCAAATTTCTCAAACACTATTCTACTATTTCTGGGCCTTATGTGCCTAATCTGTTCCAATGATCAACTTTTAAATCCATTCTAAGTATTTTTTTTTTCTTGGTGAGGGCAATTGGGGTTAAGTGACTTGCCCAGAGTCACACAGCTAGTGAGTGTTGTGTGTCTGAGGCCGGATTTGAACTCAGGTCCTCCTGACTTCAGGGCCAGTGCTCTGTCCACTGTGCCACCGAGCTACCCTATTCCAAGAGCTTTTGATGGCTACTGCTTGGTAGTATAATTTGATCTGGTACTGCTAGGCCCCCTTCTTTCCCACTTTCTTTCATCATTTCCCTTGAGATTTTTGATCTACTCCTCCAGATGAAAGTTGATTATTATCTCATCTAATTCTATAAGGCAACCTGTGGTAGTTTGATTGCTAGCACTGAATATGTAAAGTGCTGTTTTTTTTAGTATATTTGCACAGCCCAACCATGAACAATTAATGTCTCCAATTATTTAAGTATGTATTTCTGTTAAGTGTTTTGTAGTTGTATTCTTATATTTTGTGTGTGTCTTGGCAGGTTACATCTAATATACTTTATATATATTCTTCAGTTATTTTGAATTTTTTTAAAAAAATCTCTTTCTGCTGGATTGTGTTGGTACTATACAGAAAAGTCAATGGTTTCTGTAGGTTTACTTTATATTCTGCTACCTTGCTAAAGTTAGTTTCAATTTTTGGTTGAATCTCAAGTTCTCCAAGTAAACCATATAGATCACTGTGTAGTTTTTGTTATTAATAAGGTCTACCATGTTTTTAACTTTCCTAATATTGAACCAGCCCTGCATTCTTGGTACAAATCCAGACTGGTCAGACTGTGTACTCCTTTTAATATGATTGTATAGCCTCTTTGCTAATATTCAGTGATTCAATATTTTTCACTGATATCCATCAGATATTAATTTATAGTTTTCCTTCTGTGCTTTCTTTCTACCTGGTTTAGGTATCAAGACCATATTTGTCTCATAAAAGGCGTTTGGTAGGATGTCTTCTTTCTCTTGTTTTGCAAACAATTTATGTGTAATACTATGTTAATTGTTCTTTGAATGATAGAATTTGCTTATAAATCCATCTGTGTTTGGAGTGTTTTTTTCTTATTTCTTAAAAAAAAAAAGGTATTCATTTTATTTTTTGCACCATCTTTTCCCAGTATTCCCTCCTATCTCAATAGAACAATTCTAACAAAGAGGCAGAGTTAAGGTTAGTTTTCTGAAGCCAAGATTAGACAAAGGATATAATCTGATGTCTCAGTGTGATTTTCATATACATTATTATCATTGTGCATATCATCTTATTCTACTTTTCTTTGCTCTCCATCAACTAATATGTTTCTATCAAATCAACATTTATGTGTCAGGCATTGTGCTAAGTATTTGGGATAAAAAGAAAGGGAAAATGGTCCCTCCTCTCTAATGGGGGAAGATAACATACAAACAGCAACGTACCCTCAAGATATATACAGGGTAAATTGGAGGTAATCTCAGAAGGAAGGAACTAGCATTGAAGGGGAATGGGAAAGACTATGACCTGAATGAAGTGAGGAAAGCCAGGAAAAAGAGATGAAGATGGAGAAAAGAGATGAAGATGGAGATCATTCCAGGAATGAGGGACAGCCAGTGAAAAGGAAGTCAGGAGATAGAGTGTCTTGTATGAAGAATAGCAAGGAGTCCAGTGTTTCTGGATCAGAGTACATGGAAGTGGGTCAGGAGTAAGAAGATGAGAAAGCTAGAAGGGCCCAGGTTGTGAAAGGATTCTTGTATTATTTCTTAATTCTGTCCTCAATTTTCTCTGAATTCTTCATCTTATTTTCTGTAGCTCAATAGTATTTCATTAAATTTATATACCACAAATCCCCAACTGATTGGCACCCATTTTATTTCTACCTTTTTGCTACAAAAAAACAGTGCTGCCACCAATATTTTGGTATATATGAGTTCTGTCCTTTTAAATGCATTTCATAACTCACATCATTTTATTACCACCCCCATCATATTGATCTTTTGGGGTACAAGCCTAGTAGTGTTATATATCTGGGTCAAAGGCTACGAACAGTTTGGCAACTTTTCTCAAACAAGTCCAAATGGTTTCCCAGGATGGTTGGACCAACTCATATTAGTGTGCTTAACTGCCCACAGCATGCTCATCTGCCCATCTGATGGATGTGAGGGGAAAACTTCAGAGTTGTTTAATTAGCGATTTGGATCATTCCTTTGTGAATATTGATACTTTGTTTCTTCTCTGTAATTCTTCTTTTAAAAAGACTTTGTTCATATCCTTTGACTCCTGTTGACCAGATGCTCACTTGCAGAGAGCTGTTGTGAGCCCAGGGCTCTAGGATTGAACATGATAGACACTGAGGTGTGGGAACCAGTGGGCCTCAGGCCAGGGCATAAAAAGTATAATGGTAGAGGGTGGGCTGTGGTGGGGCATACATATGCCACAACATGGTCAGATAGGGACCGTAAGCTACTGGGACACATGGGAACATCTTGGTGAGGAAGAAGTCCAATTAGGTGGAGTCATTTGGATGCCAGCCTAAGCCTAAGGGTTCTGGGATTGTGTTTAACAATGATGTTATGGGGGGTGTGGAGTAGGTGTCCATGTAGATAAAAGGCTTATGAGCAGAGATAATAGCTGCAAGCTAAAGGTGGGCTTACAATGTCTCAGGTATCACTTGTTGGCCACCATCTTGAGTCCAGAACTCTAGGAAAACATACTGGGATCTTGGGGATCCTCTGTGTGGAACACAATAGGCATACTATAATGGGCTTGCAAAAGTATATGTAAAGTACAGTAAGTCTACCCCTCAGGGTACGGAAAAGGTTGTTTTATTGGAGGGATATACCAGTACAGAGGTAGAGGCAACCAAAATTGGCCTATCTGGCCTTCCCCATATGTGACATTGGTACCTTATGTTGCAGTGGATAGATTTGCAATCAGATGTAGGTTCAAAACCCAGCTCTGCCACTTATGAACCATGAGACCTTGGGCTTCAGTTCCCTTATCTGTAAGATGGTGGTGTTGGGATTGGATGAACTCTCAGAGGTCCCTTTTAGTTGAAGTCTCAAATTCCCTGACCCACCCCCAGTAGAAGATAAACTCCCTGATGATGGGGGCTATTTTCATGGTTTTGCTTTTATCTCCTGTGCCCAGAACAGCTAGGTGCTCACTGAGTGCTTGCTGAATTCAGAAAGTACAGGTCTAGAATTCACCATAAAAGTGGCAGCTGAAACCACAAGTTAATGGAATTGCCAAGAAAGAGAAAAGTTTTGGCTTAAGTCAGATGCTTAGCAAATAGTTTCATTAAGAGGCTGGAAGGAGGGGGTGCCAGGGTACACAGAATGCTGGGCCTGGAGTCAGGAAGATCTGAATTCAAATCCAGCCCCAGACAATGATTAGCTGTGTGACCTGGGGCAAGTCATTTCACCTTTATCTGCCTCGGTTTACTCCTTTGTAAAATGGGGATCATAAGAGCACCTACCTCCCAGTGCTGTTATGAGGATCAAATGGGATATTTGTAAAATGCTCTGCAAACCTTAAAGTACATAATAGTATCTGTGTAAGATACCAGCACTACAAAAGCTCTCGGTCTAGAGTCAAAGGAGCTGAGTTCAAGTCCTGACTGATACTTACTATCTGTAAGACCTTAGGCAATTCATTTAACTTCTCTGCCACCAGTTGCATTTATACAGTGAGGGGGTTAGTCCCTTCAAGTTCTATGATTCTATAAATATCTGAAGGACTGTCAAGTGGGAGAGGGATAAGACACTATGCTGCTTAGCTCCAAGGGGCAGAAGTAGGAACGATGGGTTGGGCTGAAATTGCACAAAGAAGGATTTAGGTTTGATGTAAGAAAAACTTACCAATTCACTGAAGGACATGGACAGGAGTCCCACAGGATGGGCAGGAATGGAGGGGTTGCAATCTGCTTGGTTGGAGGGAACATTGATATCAATGAGATCCCAGATCCACCTTCTTCCCCGACACTGCTGTCCCAAAATGTGGCTGCATTTCTGGAGGAAAAGGCACCTGCCATTGGCACCTTCAAGTGGAGACTGGATGGCCACTTATTGGGAATGTGGTAGAGGGGGCTCCTGGTTGGCAGACAAGTAGAACGGATGGACTCAGGTCCTGTGAAATTCAAACCTGATAATCCATTATCTTTGTGTTCAGGTGGAACTGAATTTAATTTTCATTTCTGTATGCACTCATCCTGTAGGTTCCCATAAGATCTTCAGTAACTGGAGAAACGAATCATCTTAAAACTCTTCAAGATGTCACTCACAGTCCCCAGTGGCTCAGATGCCTTTCGGTTGCTCAGGCAGCACTTTTAAAATGGACTTTCCTCACTATCCAAACACTGCCCCACTCTGGCAGAGGTAAACAACCTCCTGGCTGCCAAAATGAAGTCATTGGAGCAAATGTTTTAAAAACAAAGGCCACTCACATTTCTGTGTCGTTTTATTTCAAGAGGTGAAGCTTTTCAATTACGCTGTCAATGAACTTTAAGACAAGAGCATCTTTGTTAAAAGTGGTTTTATACAGAAAAAGAATCAAGAGCAAAGTCAATTCCCTGAAACATGCAGTTAGGTGCACTGGTAACTTGGTGCAGGTGTGGACACAAAAGGGAATTGGACTTTGAAGCCATTTGCTTCTGAGTAAAGCTATTTTGGTGGTTATAACCCAAGGAAGCACAATTCTGTTCTGGACCAAGTAGGTTAAAGTAATATTAAAAAAAAAAAAGTTTTGAAAGGGCCACTGTGATAGACCTGACCAATGGGCATCAACAACATGGGGGGCAAGGGAGACAGTAATACTTTCAATGTGTATTTTGGGTTAAGGGAAGGGGGTGAAGGAGCAGATACCAATAAAACAGTGTGAATTATGGAATGCAATTAAAAGGATAGGCACTGTGAGCCACATGAAGTGATGCATATATAGTCAAGGCACATGGTTGGGATAATTCAAGAGGAGCCACAATCTGAAGAGAATGGAGCACAGACACTAATTCTTCAGTTAACAAAGGAGTCAAAGCTTCATATAATCTCACTGAAGGCCACTTACTGAGAAATCAATAGACGGACCCCTGACTCCCTTTGAAACACACATAGCAACTTCCTTGATAGCAGGTGTGTCATTTAAACTACATGACCTCTAGCCAAGTTCCAAGATGGGCTCACTACACTGCTTTCTGTTCCTTTTGTGCACCATACTATTTGCTTTCTTTCCATCTCCACTCTAGTCAAATGATTTTTGAAATCATTAACATTTTTAAAGGAGCCTGCCCTCTTTGCCACCAATGAAGGCTGTTTAGCCACCGAAATGTGCTTTGCTTGGTGACCTGAGCTCTGGCCAAGTATTTGCTAAATCTCTTGTCCAGCTGTAGAAAGACACTTAACGTGCACAGGCCTAGCCTTGAAGGATGTGCAGTCTGTAGCTGAGCAGCAATAAAAGCCAATATAGGGGATGGGGAGAGAGGTACTCTCAGCTACCACACCAGCTCTACTGCTGACTTGGTATTCAGTTTATTCATTCAAAGCAACACAACTGTCAAGCCCCCATAAGAAAGAGACTTTCTGTGTTCTACTTAAACAACTTCCAAGCCAATCCAAGCTGTTAAGAGTCTCTCTTCCTGCATCATTCTTGGCCAAAACACTTCTACCACTTTGGGAACAAGAGGGTTGATCTGAAGAGCCCCTCCCCCCAAGAGGACAAAAACATTTAAACACACAACAGGGAAAGTAGCAACATTGATCCAACTTTGGACATGAACGAAACCATCACTTTTTCAACTCAATCGCAACAGAAAAGCAGAGGAACAGTTTGGTCCATTTTTCTGAACTGGATGCCAGAAAATACCATGCGGGATGAATGGACTTGAGGAATTCCAACAGGTCCTTTCTGTTAATCATTGATCTGATCCTCACCTGGTTAGCAATGATAGGTCTTGAGTGGGCTCTAAATGAACAGACGGACAGCACCAATCCTGGAATTCCAACCCCCCAAAGAAGCAAAGGTGTGCCCCCACTACTGATTCTCTACTCGGAATGGTGTCCGTCCATACATATCAGAAGGGATGAGGCTGAGATGCATCGTTTGGATTCCATTAAAGTGCAAATGCTTCGGTGTATATGGTCACACCAATATGTGTGCCCTCTTTATTCCCAAATAGCAGTTGGAGACCTGGGTGGCTCCATCTGGGTAACAGCAAAAAGTTCAAAATGACAAGTCCCTTTCCAACCAAGGTGGCAGTGGCGCAGAAGCAGTGACTGGATGGCTCCATTTGGGGGACACTGGGATACACAAAGAAAAGTGCAGTCTGGGGATGATGGAAGAAAAGTGGAAGGAAGGGATGGACAGTAGCAATCAGGAAGAAGTTACTTGGGTTGCTTCTTAAATCCTTGCTCCCTCATATTCTTGGCTTAAGATTGTTCTGAATTTATTTCACCACACAGCTTGGCCAGGTAAGCCCACCACAGGCAACTGAGACAACGACGTAGATGAAGATCTGGGAAGAAATGACATTTCTGTTCATGAGCAAAGTACAGAGTACATTAGGACATTCCATCCAAAGTCCATTCCATCCAAAGTCCATTCCATCAGGAATCACCTCACTATACCCCACTGATCCCATCGTTTTGAAATCAATAACAAGTCATGTCTGTAAAGTACTTTAAGGTTTGCAAACTGCTTTCCCCTTATGATAACCCTGGCAAGGCGGCTTGAGCATGTTAGTATTATTCTCATATTCCAAAGCAGAAATTCTAAGCTCAGGGACCACTTGCTGATGGTTTATTCAGCTACTAAGTCTCTCAGCTAGACCTTGAACCTTGGACTTCTGACTCCAAGATCAGCTCTTTCTACCCTTTTATGCTTCCTCTCAAGTTACACTTCCTTCCTATACAAATTGATGGGCTATTAGGTCTCATTGATCAAACTGATAAATTCAGAATTTGTCTAATTGTTTTTTTTTTTTAAAGTCAGGCACTAATTCCTTTGACAGAACTGGAGTTTATGACATTTCAGGTGCAAATGTTAGTGGTAGTTGGTGCCATCTCCTGGCAAAATGTACCACATCCCATAGAGTAGAACAACATGCTCATGTCTGACATATTAAGGGAAACTGAGGATGTTTGAAGATATTTAGGTGAAGTTCAAAGGCAGGAAAAATAGAAGAGAATTTGTTAACTGAATATATTACAGACTACTTGTAAAGAAAGAAAAAAATGGATGAGTTACCTGGAATGCACGTCATAACTCTGGCATAGATGAGAGATTTCTTGATTTGCTGATGATAATTTTATCCTTTGAAAGTTAGATGGGGAAATTCTTTTCTGAATCTGATTTTCACTACTACAGAGGAACTAGTTACTAGGGCAGAGATGATGGGAATACTGGGGGTAGATGACCACCACAGAAGGAGAGGAAATTTGGGCATAATCTGACATGTTATTTGGAATTTGGGGAAAGCAGACTTCAAAGGCAGGATAGGGATGCTCTCATGGGCTAAAATGCTTCAGGGGGAATCAGCCCAGGAGAAAGGGGAGATGCTCAAGAAGGAAATTCTAAGGATACAAAGGGAAACAATTCCAATGAGAAGGAAAAATGGGATTTGAGAACATACAAATGCATAGGAAATCTACCAACTGACTTAGATTTTAAAAAGGCAATACATAGCAATGAGGCCAGAGAGAAGAGGATAGGGGAGTATAGCACTTGGTGTAGGTGGACTCTCTGCCACCTTTTGGCGAGGCCTAGTGACCTCCAAGCAGGTCCAGTGTGAAGCTAGGTGACATATGAATGCCAGGGTCTGGATCCAAAAGGATCTTAAAAGAGGAGAACCTTGGGGTGAATCTTGTAAGATGAAATTCAATAGGGTTTAATGTAAAGTCTTGTACTTGGGTAGAAAAAAAATCAGCTTCCCCAGCATAAGATGGGAGAGATTTGGTAAGATAGCAGCAGTTTGTCTGAAAAAGATCTGGGGGTTTTAATGGACTGCAGGCTTGGTGAGTCAGCAGTGTGATGTGGCAGCTAAAAAAGCTAATGCAACTTTGGGCTGCCTTAAAAGAGGTCTAACTTCCAAGACTAAGGAGGTAACAATTCCTTTAGACCCTGCCCTTGTCAGACCAGACCTGGAGTATTGTGTTCAGTTCTAGGCAACCAGGATGGTGGCTGGCCTTCTGTCATGTCATATGAGGAGTAACTGAAGGAACTGGATATGTTTAGCCTTGGGAAGAGACAACTCATATGGAACATGATAGTTTAGATTCAAGTATTTGAAGAGCTGTCATGTGAAACAAAGATTAGACTTGTTTTGCTTGGCCCCAGTTGCCAGCAAAAAATGGGTAGAAGTCGTAAATTTGGGTTTGATGTCAGAAAAAACTTCCTAACAATGAGAGCAATCCCCAAGTGGAATGGGCTGCCTCCAGAAGTGGTGGGATTCCCCTCCTTGGAAGGCTACAAACAAAGGCTGGACTACTTGTCAGGTATTATAGTAAATTGGACTGATAAAGTCCCTTCTACTCTCAAATTCTGTGATTCCCATGATATAATATTTTTAAATTTTTACTTAAAATGTTTATTGATTTATTTTGCTTTTACTTTCATTTTCAAGTATTTCTCCTCTTTTTTCCCATAGCCAGGGAACCATCCCTTGGAACAAAGAATGAAAAAAGGAAAAAAAAAGCTATTTGGTAAAACCAATCAATACATCAATCAAGTCAACCACACATACCAGTCATCTCACCGACAAAGAAGAGATCTTAACCATTTATCATCTAATCCAACCCTTACCTGAAGCGAATGCTACTTGACAATATATTCACTAGGGCTTTCATTCTTCTAATGATGGAGAATTCATGAGCTATCATGGCAGCTATTCCTTTCCTGGACAGTTCTACTTCTTAGGAATTTCTTTATATTAAAGCAAAATCTGCCATCATATAATTTCTATCTCTCAGTCCTAGTTCTGCCTTCTGGGACCAAACAAAATAATTTTAATTCATCTGGACTCTCCCACTTTACCCTTTCTGGTCCTCAATTTCTTCATCCGTAAGATGATAGGGATGAAGTCAAAGTCTCTTGTAGCTCTAAATCTTAGCTTCCTAATCTTTTTTCAACATGATAGCTCTTCAAACATGTGAAACCAATAATTCAGTCTTTCTCCCAATCCAAACCCCAAATCCTCTCTTTCCTAGGTTAGATGTCAGTTCCTTTAACTGAAACTTACATGGCACATTTTAGGGTCTTCACTCCTCCCCAGAAGTTTAGTCACCTTCCTCTGGAAGTAACATAGCTTTTAGTTACTGTCTCTCTTTATATGTGGCACCAAGAAATGACCACTCCCAATATTGTCTGGACCAGGGCAGAGGACAGCAGGGCTAACATTTTCCTTGTTCTGGTCATTGTATTTCTAAAGTAACACCAGCATAGGGTCACTTTGCTTTTTTGACTAGCACATGACACTGATGGTCCCCTCTGAAGCTCCCACAGTCCTTTGTACTGTCTTCTCACACCCTGTACTACAGCAGCTGACATTTTTGTACCCTGAGCCATAGGGTTTTACATTCATCCTTGCTGAGTGTGAAGTGGCATTTCAATCACTGCCATTCTAGATCCTGACCACCCACTTCCCACTTTCATGGTATTGGCACACCATCCCTACCACTATGCAAGTCAGTAAGCAAACCTTTCCAGCTTGACATCATAGATGCCGAACATGCTCCAACTGTGTCACCAAGGCTATAAGCCTATATAGTAGATCGGTAAGAAAGAAAGGCAAGGCAAGCTCAGGAAAATTAATAGTTTGGAAGAACTGAGGTTCTGAGGGGCCCACCACCTTCCAGTTAGCCAATCAACTGGCAGGTCTTGTGGATCTTTCCTTAACAATATTGCTAGCTTGCATGTACACTACCATGCCCCTACTGGTACAAGCTGTCATCAGCACTCACATGGCATCTCCCTTCTCCAATCCATCCTCTCCAATTTCTTGTTGTACAGACCTGACCACATCACTTCTTTGCTCAATAATGTTCAGCAGTTCTCTTCTTGCTGCTAGGATAAATTTCAAAATCTTCAGCTTGGAACTTCAAGCCCTTCACAATACAGCTCCAACCTACCTACCCAGGAACATTAGTTCCCTTTGCAGATTTCATGTTCCAGTCAAACTGGCCTATTTACTGTTCAACTACCTGGATGCTCCATCTCTTTCCTTAAGACCTTGGCATAGGTCGTCTGCATGCCTAAAAGGCCCTTGATGCTCAGAATCCCCATCTGCCCTTAAGGCTTAGCTTACAGGCCATTTTTTATAGGAAATCTTTTGTCATTTCTCTCTCCCTCCTCAAATTAACAGGTACAACACTTATCTGTTTACAGGTTGTATCTTCACTCCTGAGAGAATTCAAGCTACTTAAGAGCAGGGATGGCATCTCCTAAAGGGCCTGCCCTATAACTGCCACTTAAAAAATACGTTTTGGATTGGATTGAAGAAAGGAGCATCAGGTCCATAGGCAGTCGAGGAATCAGGGAATATGTCGCGGCCGCTGCAGTGGTGAGCATGAGACCAGCTCAGTGCTCTGTAACCCGGAGACACATGGATGAGGTGGGAGACAGCAAGGTGGCAGAAGCTCCCTTTATTGAGTGCAGGTAGCTGTCTTTTATAGCCCTAGTGATGCCTGTTCAAAGCGTGATCCCCCTGTGATAGCCAATCATCAGGTCTGCTGGAGCTCGTGTCAGGACTCATCTCCCATTGAGAGGAAAGCCAAACCAACCGTGGGAGCTGCATGTCAGCAAAGGAGAGGTCCTGGGAGACTTCCTTATTTTTGCCACGCAACTATGTTGTGACCCTCAGCTTCTACTGATAGAAGCTAGAACTCCCATGGGAAAGTTCCCTCAACAGAGCTCTCATGAGACCGTGAGACATTCACCCTAACAGGAATACACGGGAAATATACAGAGAGTGAAGGTGAAACCAAAACAAGGCCCAGGGCAAAAGCCTGGTAAGTAGGCAAGGAAATGGGCCCAAGGTACAAGCAGCAAGAACTTGAAATCTCTTTCAGGCAGTCTTATATACTTTCTGCTAGTCAACCAACCAACCAATAAGCAATTAAGTGCCCAATATGTGCCAAGTATTGTGCTGAGCACTAGAGATACAAAGAAATGCAAAAGCCAGTCCTTGCCCTCAAGGAGCTCAGAGTCTAATGGGGGAAAACACCAAGCAAAGAAAAAAGTATAAACAGGATAAATGGGAAATAACAGAGGGAAGGCACTAGAATTAGAAGGGGCTGGGGAAGGCCTCCTGTAGAAGGTAGGATTTTTGCTGGGACTTAAAGGAAGCCCAGGAGGTCAGAAGTTGGAGGAGAAGAGGAGGAGCATTTCAGGCATGGGGGCATCTAGTTTGAGACATCTAATAGATAGCTGATTTGAGTCTAGACATCAGCAAAGAAGTTAAGGCTGGATAAGTAAATTTGAGAATCATCAGCACAGAGATGATAATTCAATCCATGGGAGCCAATGAGATCACCAAGTGAAGTAGGATAGAGGAGGAGAGAAGACCCAGGATAGAGGAGGAGAGAAGACCCAGGAGAGAGTCCTGGGAGAAACCCTCTGAGGGTACAAGTTGGATAAAGGTCCAGTAAAAGAGAGCGAGGAAGAGTGGTCAGATAGAAAGAGAACCAGGAGAGAACTGTACTCCCAAAACCTAGAGAGAATAGAGTATCAAGGAAGACAGGATGATCAACAGTGTCAAAGGCTGAGGTGTCAAAGGAAAGGTCTAGAAGGATGAAAACTGAGAAAGGCCACTGAATTTAGCAATCAGGAGATCACTGGTAACTATAGAGAGAGCAATTTCAGTTGAATGATGAAGTCGGAAAGCAGATTGTAGAGAATTAATAAGAAAGTGAGAAGAGAGGAAGTAGAGGCACCTATTGTAGACCCAGCATTCTCAAAGAGTTAAACCACAAAAGGGAGAGGAGATAAGGTGAATATGGATAGATGGATCAAGTGAGCTTTTTGCAGATGGGGCTGACATGGATGTGTCTGCAGACAGTAAGGAAGCAAGAGACTGAAAGGAGAGAGGGAGGCTGATGGGGGGAGGGTATGCAATCTGTTGGAGAAGATGGGGATTGCTTGTACATGTAGAGGGACTGTTGTTTATCCTTCGTTTTCGAAGAGGACCAATGATATCACAGGTGATGTCTTGACTTTCACATGAATTGGATTTAAGTGAGGCAGAGTTGTCAGCCTCATTCTCTCTTCCAGATTCATCAAAGACCAGTAGAAGAACAGCAACCTCATCATGTTAGGTAGGGGTGAAGGAGAGGGACAGAAGGTATCTGAATAATGTGAGATACAAAAGGATGGGAGAAGAAAGAGCTCTTGGTGAATATCCTCAGTTTTTTCATTAAAACAAAAGACAAGGTTCTCATCTGAGAAGGTGGGGGAAGGTAGAGTCATGGGAGGTTTGAAAAGGTTTGCAAGAGCCTCTGTACAGAGTGGGTTAATTAAGGAGACAAGGCAACAAAAATGGCCTAGCTTCAATGTGGGCCTGGTTGAGATCATGCAACATAAATCTATAGTGGTCCCAGGCACTCGAGTCAGCACAGTTGCATGATTCTGCCAGGGCAAAAACCAATTCCAGCATGTGGCTAATTCAGAACTTCCCAGTGGTAACAGATGAGGCATGTGAGAAATATAGGAAGAAGGCTGACCTGACTGGAGTGGGGAATGTAGGGTTTGAAATAAGGGCAGATCCAAGACAGGATATTGGCCTGGAGAGATAATGAATCTGATCCAGTAGACTTTTTCTTGTGTTCTTAGGCTGCAGACTAGCTAGGCTTAACTACAGAAGTTCTGGGACTCAGGTTGAATTGACAGTACTTTTGAAGCCAAAAGCCCACATGATGCTGATATCTATTCAAAGAACTATGCCAGTCCAAGATATCCATGAGTATTTAACTAATAAATAAGAACAACTCCTACTTCTAAAACACTTTAAGGTTTACAAAGTGCTTTCCTCATAACTCTGTGAAGCAAGTAGTGCAACTACATCAGAACAATCCACTTTTGTTAAGGTCTGGATTTCTATGCAAAACCATCTAGAGCAGCACTTCTTAAACTGTGGGTCACAACTCCATATGGGGTTGCAACCCACAGTTTAAGAAGTGCTGAAGGGGTTGTGTATGAAATATCCATTTTGAGGTATACTGCCCAGCAATGAGCAGTCATGGCCTTTTCTCAATTCTCATTCTCCTTGACCCTTCTGCAGCAGCCTTTGACGCAGCTGATCACTCTCTTCTCTTGAGGTCTTAGGGATACTCACCCCCTCCTCCCTGGTTCTCCTCCTACCGCTCTACCCATTCCTCCTCTGTCTCCTTTGCTAGATCCTCCTCCAGATCACACTCTTTAACCATAGGTGTCCCCCGGGGCTCTGTCCTGGGCCCTCTTCTCTCTATCCTATTTCATTTGGGGATCACATCAGCTCCCATGGATTTAATTACCATCTCTATGCTGATGAGTCTCAAATCTACCTTTCCTGCCCATTCTCTCTGCCGACCTCCAATCTCACATCTCCAACTGCCTTTCAGACACCTTGAACTGGATGTCCAGTCAACACTTTAATCTCAACATGTCAAAAACGAAAGTCTTTTCCTCTAAACCTACCCCCAACCCCTGCCACCTTTCCTATTACTGTTGAAGTCACTACCATCCTCCCAGTCCCCCAAGCTCACAACCTAGGAGTCATACTGGACTCCTCACTCTCTCTCACCCCCACATCCAATCTGTTGCCAAAGGCTGTCAACTGCCCCTTTGCAACATCTTTTGAACACACTGCCTTCTCTCCTCTGACACTGATTACAGTGCCTTTGGGGCAGGCCTTCATCACCTCACACCTGGACTATTGCAAGAGCCTTCCGGTGGGTCTGCCTGCCTCAAATCTCTCCTCACTCCAGTCCATCCTCCATTTAGTCACTAAAATGATTTTCCTAATACGCAGGTCTGACCACATCACCCCCTACTCAATAAACTCCAGTGGCTCCCTGTAATCTTTAGGAATCGAAAATCCTGTTTGGCATTCAAAGCCCTTCATGACCTGGCCCTCCTATCTTTTCAGTCTTCTTATACCTTACTCCCTGGCATGTGGCCTTTGATCCAGTGACACTGGCCTCTTGGCTGTTCCACAAACAAGACCCTCCATCTCTCAGTTCCTGGAATTTTCTCTGGCTATCCTCCACGCCTGGAATGCTCTCCCTCCTCAACTCACCTACTGATTTGTCTAGTTTCCTCTAAGTCCCAACTGAATTCCCATCTTTTACAGGAAGCCTTTTCTAACCCCTCTTAACTCTAGTGCCTTTCTTTGTTAATTATTTCCTATTTATTCTTTGCATAGCTTACTTTTATATATTTGCTTGCATGTTGTCTCCCCCTTTAGACTGCAGTCTTGAGGGCAGGGACTATCTCTTGTCTTTCTTTATATTCCCAGTGCCTAGAACAGTGGCTGGCACATAGCAGGTACTTAATAAATGCTTCCTGACTGACCTGACTGATTCATGCCCAGCCACCTGCTTTGAAGAGATAGGTATCACGGTAGAACTTCCTGGGTTTGAATCACGGCATTGCTATCTGTATCTCAGATTCAGAGGACCAACAAAAAACAGCTAAATTGGAGTTTACAGATATTCTAAAAACTGTAAGGTTCTCAGCACTCTCTAGGTTTATAACTAGAAAAGAAGGTCATGTGGTGAGAGCAACAGCTAGGTATCCAGTGGACAGCCGGGTGGCTCCATTTATCTTGACCCAATGTCAAGAGGTCTAGAGGGAGGCTGCTGTCATTTTGGGCAGACTCCTTGTGGAAGGTTTATGGGAGGACATGGACTATACAAGATGGGCAGCCATGGATGGATTGGGACCTCCACAATCCATGTGAAGGACATAATTACATGAATGCGATCACATGAGATCACAGTGGATACTGAAGTATTTTCATATGGCCCAAGTAGGCTATGGAAATCATTTTCATTATCTTGTCAACCTTTTAGTGAGAAAGGTCCATTTAGAGCAGCTTAGTGACTGTGAAGCAGTTTCTCAGCAGCTCATCTTCTCTAAGGACAACGTGAGCTGCCCATGCTCATAGGAGAGCGTAGAGAAGCTCGCTGAACTTACCATTGCTGCGATGATGATGATGACGGTGAGCTTCAAGTTCTTCATACACATGGCTCTGGCAAGGTTCCTGCTAGTAGTTTTGAAGGTGACTGACTAGAAGAAAATGAGTGAAGAGTTTGATCCATAATATTCAATATTCCATTCTCTCAGTAACTCCTGAAATATATCTTGCTTCTCCCAGAAAGCTCTGTTGAGCATACATATAAAATTAGGCTTGAACATTTTCTTCACTGTTTCTTTAAAACATTTGACTTCTAAGTAGAGAAAGGTGAGCAAGGAATACAAAAGGGGGGGCAGCTAAGTGGCGAAGTGGATAGAGCACCAGCCCTGGATTCAGGAGGACCTGAGTTCAAATCCGGCCTCAGACACATAACACTAGAGGTGTGACCCTGGGCAAGTCACTTAACCCCACTGCCTAGCCAAAAAAAAAAAAAGACATACAAAAGGGGACAAAAATAGTATTTACTCTAAACAGGGCCAATAGCAAGCAATCTGTTTGAAAAAAGGAAACTCAACTTGGGCCCCAAACTTCAGCTCCCAATTGATAATGTCCCCTCTTTCCCTACTGCTGTATTACTGCTACATTTCATTTTGGTCACAGCTATTAAAAGCCCTCCAACTGCTGCCTGGGAAAACACAGATCATATTGCTTCTCAGTGATACTGAACACTGAGGAAGGATGAGAGGTGGGGGAAGGGGACTAAACAAACTTTAGCGGTCTATTGAAACTTGCTCATCCCTATAAGCTTTGGTTAAGGGTTTGTACAATATAGAAAAAATCTTCTGGTTTACCATCTGGGCAACTATGAAAAAAGTCAGCACTTAGTACTCTTTAACAAAGGCTGACACTTAGTTTCAATGCTATTTCTACAACTAAGCTGCTCATGCTGCAATGGTTGAAAGAAAAGTAAAACTTGAATTGGAGTCCATTAATCAGTTCTTGCTAAGGATAGAGAGGCTCATCACCAGGAGACTGCCCACTGGGGAGGACTTCATGGTGAT
This sequence comes from Vombatus ursinus, assembly GCF_900497805.2. Lineage (NCBI taxonomy): Eukaryota > Metazoa > Chordata > Mammalia > Diprotodontia > Vombatidae > Vombatus > Vombatus ursinus. The sequence continues at coordinate 929,917 of NW_020944054.1, read as the reverse complement.
CCATGAAACAAACACAAAATAAGTCTGTGCAGCCTCTGCAGTGACAGTAGGCAAGTGGCAGCAAAGAGTTTTGACAAAGGGCTTAAGAATCCCAGTTTTCCAACTGTCTATAAACTTTAACTTGGCTGTTGGGACTCTAAATATGAGATCCTTGCCTCAAGATCAACAAGTAGAAACACTATTTGAGGACCAGGATCTTATCGATCTTGACATGCTGGCTATAAATAGAGCCAGAAGAAAGAAGGATGTTGGCACCAAATGGAAAGATGGTGTGAGGCACTCCTTGGAGAGGCAAAGGAGTTGACAGAGTTGCCCAAAGGCATACTACACGGTTTTTCATCTCACATTGCACTGCTCCTGATAAGTATCTGCAAAAAATACCATCAGAGAGTCACTGCAACTTATGCACCAACAGTTATTGTAAAGGATGAAGAGGGAGAGACATTCTACATAGAACTCAATAAGACCCTCCCAACTAGGTCAACGGAGGTTTGGTACTGGGACCCTTCAATGAAAAGGTGGGACTAGCAAGGATGGTGAGGAATATACCATACACAGAAACCTCATGCCTCTGCATCATAAACGTTTGAGAAGAGAATTGCTAGGTACTAGACAGGAAGAGCGCTAAGTAACATTACAAAAAGTGAAATGGATTTATATTCTGACAGGAAGTGATTTGTTACTGATGTGGTGATTACTGTTACTCCTGAAGTAGCTATCTATATACACTCAGAGTAGTAGGGAGGATTTTATAGGAGGCAATTTGGTATGGTGGAAAGACCACAGAACTTGGAGTTCCAAGACCTGAGTTCAAATTCCAGCTCTAATACATACTATCTGTGGTACTTAACTTCTGAGCCTCAGTTTCCTTATCTGTCAAACGAAGGAGTTGAATTAGATAACCCCTAAGGCCCCTTTCAGCTCTAGATCCAGGATCCAAAGGGCCTAAAGGGAAGAGGCAGACTTTCTTCTGTGATATGCTAGAGCACACCACAACTTTACTGTCATGCAATTGACTAAGAGATGTTGAGAATACAATGAAAAGCATTTGATTTGATAGAGCAAAGTACCATCTCTTCCAACAAGGTGTCTCCTCCCTATGTATCAAAATTATTTAAGATTTTTTTAAAGATAAAACAACAGAAATAATATAAGATAGGACTTAAAACAGAGAGGGGTATGACTACACAAGGTATTCACTACTATGATGGAGCGGCAATGCAGAGGAGTCTGAACTAACCATCCACACAGAAAAAACCAAGTGGATGAAGAATGTCTATTATCTGTATACTGTACACAGTTGAAAACATGTCTATCAGTATAGATACACTATACAAATGGACATTTAGTTGGGCTCAGAATTAAATAGAATGAGGAGAGAAGGCTTGATTACCTTCAGGAAATTGTAAAGCTCTCTTAATAATACCAAATTTCTCCCAGAAACAAAGGTCTATCTTTTAAATACCAATATGCTACCAATATTATAAAGGTGTGAGACATGGAACATAGTAGTCTTTGAAGAATCAAAAATAAGTATTGCACTAAGGTCAAGGAAAAACTCATGGTGGGCGTGAACAAGCTACAACATAAAAGAAATAAGGAACTTTGCAAAACAGGAGCAAAGGATGTTATTAGGGAATTGCATGATTGAAAAATAAAACAGACTGGTCATGTGGTGAGGGAAAACAGCTGGATAGCCCGTGTTCCCTCTGTAGCCTCCTTGCAATGTGAGGTGACACTGAGGAAGGCCCTCAGCATGTTGGGAGGAATGCTTATGGGAGAACAAGGACAGTAGTTGAATAGGCTGGGCAGGCATGGATGTACTGGAATCTGCACTGGTGGAGGGAACATCCCCAGATCCATCTGAGTACTTGAGTATAATAAAACAGTGGCTTACCTCAACTGCCCATCTGGAAAGCACAGACCACAGTTTCTGTTCAAACCACAAAGCTTTTGATCTCATTCATCCACAAAGAAACTCCACTACTTTACCTTAAACTAAGTCAGGATAACATATCAAAAGCTAAGTTGATTCAAAACTAAAGAAAGATTTTTTAAAATCTATACAATATAAGAGAGGTAAACAAGCATTATTCATGTCCACTCTTTAAAACCAATCCCAAATGTTTCTTTTTTTAAAAAAATCTAATCCCAGCCTAAATCTGGTGACCTAATAGGGAACTTAGCAACACTCTCTTTTATTTTCGATCCACACAGACTATGAAAGAGCTACATGAGTTGCACTTGGCTGCATTCTGGCCTTTTCTTGAAATTTAATATGCATTTATTAAGCACCTATTATATGCAATGAATGGTGCTGGTCATTAGAGGAAATACAGAGATAAGATAGTCAGATCCACTATCCCCAAAGTCTGAGTCTTCTTATAAAAAATTTGTAAAGAGATAAAGACACTAAAAATTGGAATGCGAAAAGTAAATAAGAAGAGAACAAAGTGCTACTGACATAATATGGGATGGAGAAATCACTTTCAGTAGCCAGGGAAACTGGGAAAGGCTTTATGAAAAAGATGGCAATTTGAGCTGAACCTTGACAACAAGCACATCCAAACGCACCCACGTTCTCCAAACTGTTTGCCTAGCTTATCTAAAGGGCACGGTATACAACAGCTCCCTGTTATCTCAAGCTGAAAAGGTCAGTTCATGACATTGTAGAATGCCTTCAGTAGCAGACACATGCCATGGTTTCTCATTTTCCAAATGCAGGCTCCCTGGACATTCTGACAAGAAGTGAAATGGCCCACATAGCCAAGTCATGGACAATTCTGTCCTCTGGGGGAAAAAAAGTTTATTTCTATGTAATAAGGGAGCCCTCTAAAACAAATCTTTATTGACTATCAATGGGGTAAAGTTCTTATTCCTGCCTTTCATTTATCCTGTCTAGCTCCATGTAGACAAACAAGTGTGCCTGTTTAAAGAATTAAGGTAAGGAGAGGGGAGGATTAAGAGAAAACAGAGAGGAGCTGCTTCAGTCTGAGAAGAAAACCTGTGTGCCATCTCAGGGAGGAACTTGGAAAGAAAAGAAACTGGAGTCCTATGTTGGACCTCCCAGTTCTTTCCTGACTCCAAATGGTACAATTCAGGACCCTGGGGAAGATCATGAGTCCCCCTGAGGTCAGTGGGCTCACTGACTATTCATAAGGAAGAGCTTCACTTTTACAATCCAGACCAAGCTGTTATTCACTGGCTTCTGGAAGGATGGGCCTGGCCAATGGTGAATGGACAGGGGCAAAAATGAATATGCACTGCTATCTGGTTTGTCTATAGCTTTACAGATGGCTTTGCTACTTCCGCCTATCTCTGTCTTATATTAGTGTACTTTGGATCTCCATGTCCTCCATGTCTCATAATGGTTAGCAAGAACTATGACAGACACATAGTTCTCAACAAGCATATGAAATGTGACCCCAGAGTAAAGGGCATATGGCAACTGATTTTCCCAAGTGATTCTCATTTCCCTAAATCTGTCTTGCTTTAAGGCTACTCCAGGCAAGGCCAGTCTTCTACATAAGCAGAGAAGTGGCTACTAGCCAAGCTGACGTAATCTGAGGGGGGCCAGGAAGGCTTCAAAGAACTGTGATCTCATCAGTGTGGATGCTCACTCCACCAATGCAGATCACAACCCCTCTAACTTCATGAGTTTGTGGCCAAAAAAAAAAAACCCCAAAAAACCCCCACCCCAAATCAAAACCCCAAAACCAACCACATACTTGGTCACCAGCTTTCCCCACATAACAGACACATAGTCTGTCATCAAAACCTTTCTGTCTTGGCAGGCCTGGCCAGAGCTTGCCCAGCTTTTGAGAACCTAGTTATCACCTCCACACCATGAAGAGGCATTGGAGGAAGGCTTTAGTGGAGAATCTCTCTATATACACACACACACACACACACACACACACACACACACACACACACACACACACACACACACACACTCTCTCTCTCTCTCTCTCTCTCTCTCTCTCCCAGCAGCGGTTACAGTGCCCCAAATTCCATCATTAGGGATTCATTCCCTTGGGGCTTATGAAGGTACTCCTTCCTAAGCTAATGGGAAAGGTGTTAGCTTATAGAGATACCTGATAAAAGGTATGGTTAAAGCCCAAAGTCCTTAGTCGTGCATTCAAGGCCTCTCCAAACTGGCTCTGGCCAATTCTGGCTTTGGCTCCTACTACCTCCTTTCCACATTCTTAGGACAAAGTCAATTAGGTTTCTGAATTACTCTCTGTCCTTCAGGTTTCCTTAGTCACAATGTGTCTGTCCATAATGTCTTCACCCACCTTCAAAGTCCAACTCAAAGGCTGTCATGAAGCTTTCTCTAAGCCTTTGAGCTGAAAGTGATTTCTCCCTTATGTTTGTACATGTCTTTTCTCTCTCTTTGAACATGTAAGCTCTTTATCGTCAGGGACTTACCTTACTCATCTTTGTATTTCCCCAGTATACTGCCTAGCACACAGTAGAAAGCATTTAATAACAGCTAATCTGTTTTGGAACCATACTTTGGAATTTTCCCCAATGACTCAGCCATCAAATCAAATGTGGTTCTTGCAAAATACTTACTGAATCTACCAGATGTTCTGTTTTATCTATCAGTAACTCCAATCTTTCTCCTCGTTGGGCCACTAGATCTGGGGAGCAGAGGCGGAGAGAGGGGAAGGGGAGTAGCAGCAGAATAGGGAAATAGAAAAGAAAAAGGCCAGTTTTAAAATTCTGCTATTTTTGTTTTTGGTTATAACCAAATTTGTCTGATTCCACGGCTGGCACTCTTGCCAGTGTTTGTTCACTACAGAATCAATCATACCCTTAAATGACTGGAAGGAATAAAAAAGACCAAAACATCATCTCTCTCTATAAAGAGATAACTACTATTGCAAAATGTGAGGGAGATATGGAAGTGGCTTATCCAATAATTTCTCTCACCTTTTTAATCATTTCTATCTAATCTAATAGTTCTCTAATCATTTTTAATCAAATGCCTAAAAACTAACAACTATTCCCAGCTATTAATATTCAAGCTATTAATAAAAGATCAAATTTAGGAACTAAAATTCAGATCCCCTTCAATAATGTCATCTTGAAAGATGATCAATTTAAGTACCACTCAACAAAAGTTATGAGTTAACTTTAAACTGCTTAGCATAAACTAGTCTTGTAAGGTTTTGGAGAATAAGCTTGGGTTTGAGAGAGTCAGGACAAAAATGGACTCCACAAGTTGGAAATTCTGATAGACTTCTTTTTTTTAAAAGCATTGAAACTTCATGTACACTTTTCTCTCTACAAACTTCTACTTCTAAGGAAATTATAGTTTAAGGTATAGATTCACAAGATCTTTACCTCACTCTATTTTTTTTTTAATTACTTACCAATGTAACACCTCTGACACTGTTAAACTATTGTGGTCTTTTGGGGGAATTTGTCTTGCTCTGTATCTAAGCGTGGTCAGAAGATACAGAAGAGATATAAAACATGTAGGTAGGGTCACACATGATCTCCCTGAGTGAACAACTGTGCTTGGGGGTAAACAGATGGGGAGAATCTTTCTAGCCAGTGCAGAATCCTGATGAGCCCAAGCAGTTTGGCCCCAGCCCCTCCATTTGCCCAGAGGCTTCTCCTACTAGACCACAAACCATACCAATGTTCCGGACCATGATTCCTTTTAGTTCATCCACTTGGGCTTGAGTCTCCACCACTTTGTCCACGTGTTTGTTCTCAGAGTGATATTTCTATAAGAAAAGAAGGTTTATATGAGGCAACCTAACCACATGCAATGAAAACTTGTTTATTACACTGCAAAAATTAGCAAGAATGACAAGACCAGGAGAAGAAGTGTGTGGAGTAGCTAAGAAGTATATATAGCCTGCCTCTTGGTCAGAAACTTCATCATCACAGGTAGAAATAACACAGAAAGCAGAAAGAGACATTACTAGAAATAAAAAAGGAAGTATTATGGTACTAAAACATTTTATACTAAGGAAAAAATAACCAAAAAAATGTACAAGAAAATATAAAACATACATCTGGGAGCCTGGGAGTAGAAAATGGGAAGGAGGCAGAGGAAGAATAAAGATCATTTAATATGATAGGGGAAAAAACACAAAACATAACCCAGGAATGAAACAAGAGTTGAGAAGCTTCGACATTGGGTCATCATTCATCCCTCTTATCCCTCTCTTGACCATAAGATGGTTTAAACATTTTTGTGTTCACCTCTGATTACCTGGCACCATTTTCAATTTGTGTGTGTGTTAACATAAGTTAGAAAATATGATATCGGCACTTTCAAACATGGTGTCCATTGATTGAGGAATAGTTAAAAAAAAAAAACGATAAGTGGATGTAATGGAAGAAATATCATATACATATGATGGGGTATGGGCCCAAGCCGAGACCTCTGCCCCTTGCCCCAAAAAGAATTTGGCTCCCATTTGTCTACCGGCCCCAGAAAACCCTTAAACTTTTCTTACTCTGGTCTCAAAGGGTTGTTTATCAATTCTTCTTATCTCCCTTTGAAAGCCCTAACCCTACCTTTTGATCTTATTCAGATGCCTTTCAAACTTCTACCTACCTGTTCCTCTCATTATCTATTCTCATTGTCTATTCAACCTCTTAGACATTCCAATGGGGATTCTCACCTACACCCTTTTCCCGGCCCCTTCCCTGGTCACCCAAAGTTACTTTAGTGTATATAAGATCCACCCTGTCCCCCATTTAAACGCTGAGACTCTCTCATGCCCAAAAGGCTGAGACTTTCTCATGCCTGCTTATCCTTACGGGCATCACCTGGCCTATATGGTTGATCACTAATAAACTTTTTCTCTGGCTGAAAGAAGATTTGGGTTGAATTCATTCCGGCAGGGCCCGCATCGTGATCTTGGGGGGTGGAGGGGGTGTCCCAGCACCCCTAAACCTCTAGACCTCATCACATATATGTATATGTATATAAATACAATAAACATAAAGAATTCAGAGAAGCAGGAAAAGGCAGCCATGTGAGCTGATGCAGAGTGAAGTCTAATTAGAAAATGATAGAGATGATTGTAAATCATGATCATGTAAATGAAAAAAAATAACAAAAAAGGAAATTCATCATTGTGTTATTATTATGGCCTCACTTGGCCCATGTCCCTCCCTCCCTTCCCTGCAGAGGTAGAGGACCACAGGTATGAAGAAACTGTATGTACTATCAGACCTAGACGGTGTGTCTGAGCAGGGTTAACCTGAGGTTATGAAGTTGTTTTTAAAATATTCTGATAATTGTATTTAAACATAATTAGTTTCCCTTGTAATCCTATGTATTTTATTTTAAGCATTTAAAAATATTATTCTGAGGGGGCAGCTAGGTGGTGCAGTGGATAGAGCACTGGCCCTGAAGTCAGGAGGACCTGACTTCAAATCCGGCCTCAGACCAAACACTTGACATTTACTAGCTGTGTGACCCTGGGCAAGTCACTTAACCCCAACTGCCTAAAAAAAAAAAATAGTATTCTGAGAAGAGAGATCCACAAGTGTCACCAGACTGCAAAGGGGAACAGGATACAAAAAAGGTCAGAAAAAGGCACTTCTAAAAAGCTCTCTTTTGTATTTTATCCTTTGTTAGAAGGGATACCTTCAGGAAGAAACCTTTAGAAAAGATACATTTAGAATGAAGGGGATTTAAAAGCCTAAATATAATTTTTTTAAAAAACAGGAGGTTGGTAAGCTCTTTGTGAACCCATATCAATTTCTTCAGAATGGAATTCGGAAGAGAGGTTAGGCTGGATTTATATATTTGGCAGTCATCAATCAATCAACATTTATTAAGCACCTACTTAAGGCACTCAGTTAAGCACAATCGAATGCAAAAGGAGGCCCTCAAGGCCTTACAATCAAAAGGCGAGACAATATGCAAACAAATAAATACAAAGCAAGCTAAGGACAAATAGGGAATAATTAAAATAGGGAAGGCACTAGAATTAAGAGCCACTGGGGAAGACTTCCAGTGGAAGGTCATGTTTTGTTGGAATTTAAAGGAAGCCAAGGGAGGTCAGCAGTTAAGAGTGGAAAAGGTAGAGCAAGCATTCCAGACATGGGGGACAGCCAGAGAGAATGCCCAGAGCTGAGAGATAGAGAGGCTTGTTTGTGGGACAGCCAGGAGGCCAGTGTCCAAGAGTTCATGAAGGGAATAAGGTGTAAGAAGATTGGAAAGAGAGGAGGGGGGCTAGGTCACTAAGGGCTCTGAATGCCAAACAGCATTCAGCAAACAGTATTTGATCTTGGAGGCAATGGGGAGCCACTGGAGTTTATTGAGTAGGAGGGGGACGTGACCAGACCAGCGATTTAGGAAAATCACTTTAATGGATGAATGGAGTCATTTGCAGCAAGAAGATCTTTGTGAGCTAATGAGGTCACCAAGGACATATGCATGGAAAGAGAAGGGAACACAACCTTATGAAAGCGAAAAGTCAAGAAGGATTTTGACTGAGAAAAGGCCATTGGAAATGACAATTAAAGAGATCATTGGTAACTTCTGAGACACAGTATCTTCAATCAAGGAACACAGTCAGAAACCAGATTATAATGAATGCAAACAGTCTAAATCCAAAGTTAAGGAAATCATCCAAATGGTAAATCTGGCCTTTGCCCCAGATACTCTGACTTCAAACTCAGTACATGATGCCACAGGGCACTCCTTCACAGGGTGAAGGAATCTTCTAAATCTCTGATTCTATGATCTAAAGGGACTGGAATAAAGACTGGAATTTCAACTGTCGTACTTGGCTGACATTTTCACTACTTCTAACTCAAAGAATTTCTGAATTAGAAAAGGACCGCCATGGTCATCTACTCCTGACCATACCTGAAAAAGAATCCCGACTCTAACACTTGACAAGTGCTCATTCAGTCTCTGCTTGAAGATCTCCAAGAAAGAGAAACTCACTATCTCTCTAAGGCAGGACTTTCCACTTCTAGACAGCTCAAACTGTTAGGAAGTTTTTCCCCAACATCAAACTTCTTTGCAAATTCCACCACTGCTCCAAGATGATCTCTCAGAGGCCAAACAGCACACGTGTAAACCCAACAGTCCTTCTGAGTCTTCCCTTCTCCTCAGATTCCTCATAGGACATAGAACATGAACTTAAGGCTCTTGGCCATCATGGTAGACCTCTGGACTCTCTTAACCTGAGGTCCATGAACTTGTTTTAAAAAAGACTGTGATAATACTACTTCAATACTTTGTAATCTTATATATTTTATGTATTTAAAAACATTATTCTGAGGAGATCTGGCTTCACCAGACTTGCCAAAGGGATTGACGACACAAAAAAGGTGAAGAACTCTAGTCTAGCTTCTAAGGATCCTTCCTAAACCCTAACCCTAACAGAACACAATAGTACAGATGAGGTGTGATCAAGGCACAGCACAGGACTCTTGCCTCCTTATTCCTGGAAACTCTGCCCTTTGGAATGCAACAGCCCAAGATCACTGGGCTGCCTCACAGGGTCACTCACAGGCAGGTCACTAAAGCTCAAAGAACTTTTTGAGACAAACTGATGTCCAACCATGTTTTCCCCATGGCATCAGGGAACAGTGGAAGCTTACTGGATTTGAAGCCAGAGGACTTGGTACAAAGGCTAGATCAGTCATTCACTACCAATGTGCCCTTGACTGGATGAGTGAGCTCCTTAAACTCTTTAGGCTCCATTTCCTCATCTGTTAGATGAGGTCTCTAGCCCTTTATCTAGTATTCTATTAGCCTAGGACACATCTGGTACTTGAAGTTGAGTTCTGGAACCCAAGTATAAGACTTTATGCCTACTGAGTTTCATCTTATTAAATTCAGTATAATGTTCTAGTGATTAAGAGCTTTTGGGATCCTAACTCTGTAGTTCAATGTGTTAGTTTTCCCTTCTAATTTCCTGTTACCTGTAAAACTGGTAAGCATATCTAGGCTAGGCTTTCATCCTAGGCATTGATAAAAATGTTCAACAGCATGAGGTCAAACACAGATCCCTGTGACACTCCACTGAAGATATCCTGCCAAGTAGATATTGACCCATTAATGATTACTCTTCAAACCTGGCCTTTCCAACAGTTCCAAATCCATCTTCTTGTGTTACTGTCTAACACAATAATGTTGTGGATGTTAAATGAACTCCTCTCTGTGCAATAATGTATTCTCAAACAATGATAAATAATATGGGGGGATCTTGTTCTATTAGAGGTTCCCCTGAATGAGCAAGAGAGCAAAGGTTATTCTCTGTACACCTGGTGGCTACCTTGGGGCCTAAACCCTCAAAATGATGACAATTACATCCCTATAGTGCTGGCATTTCAGGAAAGTTTGTGAAGTGCTTTACAAACAAAAACTCATTGGTACTCCCAACAACCACCCTTTGAGGAAGGGCAGATACTACAGAGTGGAGGAAACTGAGGCTCAAAAAGCAAGTAAGTGTTGAATGCTATTTGAATTCAGGTCTTTAAACCTAGCTCTATCATTACATTAAAGGCAATGACCAAAGGAATAAATAAAACAAAATTTTTTAAAATTAAAACTTTAATCACAAAACAATATCCCTCCTATCTTTTAAAGCCCAATTGTGTAGCGTAATGAAGAATGTGCTGGATTCTGAGGCAGCAGAGACTTGGATTCAAATCCAACCTACCACCTGTATGATCAGAGATAACCAACCACTTCAAGGAGCCTTAAGTTTCTTCATAGGTTAAATGCTAACACTACTACTAAATATAACACATACCTGGGAGGGTTGTTGTGAGGGAAGGCAATTTGTAAATCCTAAGATAAGACAGAAATGTGAATGATTAATACACATATCCTGCATAAGGCAATTTGACTTGCAACAGATCAAAGTTCAACAAGCCATTTAGAATCATTCAAAACTGAAGTGTCCAAAGTGAAAATAACACAACAGTTCATTATCTGTGACCTGCAGGTTTTTGTTTATCACCAGGATAAACAAAAACAATCATCCTATCAGAAAGTACTTATGATTGGATTCAGGTTCTGCTCTGATAATCTTAAAAAGTCAAAATTTTAAAACAAGAGGTCTACAGCAGATCCCTCTATTTCCTTGCTCTAATTCCCTCTAACACCAAGAAATCTAGCTCCTGGTCCCCCCAAAGCTACCATTTCTATGGCCCTTTATCTTTCCTGTAACTTCATGAAATCCACCCTCATATTCATGAAATTCTGAAGGCTCACCTACTTGGTAAGTCCTCTGGCCTCTTCTCAGTCTGAATTTTGGGGTCCTAACTGTATTTTACACTATTGACCACCCTCTCTTCAAGATGCTTCCCTGGGCTCCTTCAAAGCTCCATGAGTCCTGCTTACCTCCTACTTAGCTCTCTAGCTCCTCTTCTAGCCCTTTTTCCCTTTGCACACTCTCCTCATCAGGAACTGGATCCATTAATCACTTCTCTATACAGATGACTCCACAATCTTAGGGATTCTAAACTTAACTTCTCTCCTTAACTTGGCCTGTATCTCCAACTGCCCACTAAACATTTCCATCAAGATGGCCCATTATAACCTCAAACAATATACATAACAACGAACTCACCATCTTCCCCTCGAGGCCTCAATCAGCTAGTTTCCCTCTCTGCCTGACAGGCACCACCATTCTCCCAGGCTCAAAACCTGCCATTTCATCTCTTCCTTATCTCTCTATACATTCAGTTACCAAATCCTGTTGGTTCTCCCTCCAAATTCACCTCTGAACACATCTCTTTCTTTCCATTATCATGGCTACCAGTCCTAACCTTTATCATCTCACACCACAGTTACTATTAACAACATCCTAGCTTGGTTCTCTGAATATGGTCTCTCCCCTCCAATTCTCTCCTCCCTCCAACTCAGTCTGCCCACCGCAACCAGATTAAGCTTTCTAGTGAGCACTTTATAAATCATAACATTTTACTGCTGTCAAAAGCCTTCAATCTCCCCCAACCACCACCCATGGCATGACATCAAACTGAAAGTCTTCTGTCTTTCAGTCAATAAACATTTAAGTACCTACTATGTGCCATGCACTGTGACGGGTGCTAGAGATACCAAGACAAAAATGAAACAATCCTGTCCCTACGGAGCTTACATTCTCTCAGGGATCTAAGGAGATGTAAAGAGTGACGAGAATATTGGGTTGAGGCTTCTGGCCCCAGACTCTAGCCTGGGCTTCTTCCACTGTTTGCTTGAAGCAAGTAAGGCACTCATCCTACAACAGTCTGCCAAATCAAGCCTGGGACAAAACCTTCAGTTCCAGTTTTGAGCAGCCAGTTCCCCAACCTGTCTGATGCATACATACATCCTTATCTTCCCCTTCTGCTTTCCGTAAAATTCCACTGGCCCCAGTCTGCGTCTCTGGTTCAGCACAGTCCTGCTGATATGTTCATATTCTGGCCTCACTGACTAATTGGAGTCAATGCTCAAAGTATAAGAAAAATGCAGTTGCTATCTGAGCATCATAATTTGGGTGATTGACAGCAACCACTCAATAAGAATAAATATTTATTAAGTGCCTACTATGTGCCAGGCAATACTGTGCTAAGCCCCAGGGATATACAGATGCAAAAGACAGTCCCTGTCCTTAAGGAGCTTACATTTTAACGGAGGAGACAACATGCAAACAAACAGATACAAAGCAAGCTATATACTGGAAAAATAGGAAATAATTAACAGAGGAAGGCACTGGAATTAAGAGGAAGACTCCCAGTGAAAGACAGAATTTCAGCTGGGACTTTAAGGAAACCAGGGAAGTCAGTAGTCAGAGTTGAGGAGAGAGGCATGGGGCACATCCAGAGAAAATGCCTGGAGCTGAGAGATGGAGGGTCTTGTTTATGTAACAGCCAGGAGGCCAGTGTCACTGAGTCAAAGAGTACATGTCAGGGAGTAGGCTGTGACAAGTCTAAAAGGGTAGGTTATGAAGGTTATCTGTTGAATGACACACAGTGTTTTCTATTTTCTCCTGGAGGTGATAGGGAGCCAATGGAGTTTACTGAGTAGGGGGGGTAACTTGCAATTTAGGAAAATCACTTTGGTGGCTAAATGGAGGATAGAATGGGGTAGGGAGAGACTTGACGCAGGCAGACCTCACCCCCCTTCCTCACTCCCCAGCAGGCTATTACAATAGTCCAGATGTGAAGTGACAAGGGTCTGTACTAGGGTGGGAGACAGGAGAGAAGGGGGCATATTTCTGCAAAGATGCTGCAAAGGTGAAATGGACAGGACTTGGTAACAACATGGATATGGGGGGGGTAACAGAGTGAGGAGTCTTTTGTTCTGATTCTTCTCTTACAATATGACTAATGTGGAAATATGTTTAATATGATTATATATGTATAGCCTATATCAGATTTATGCCATCTTGGAGAGGTGGGAGGGGGGAGGAGAAGAAGAGGGAGAAAATTTGTAACTCAAAATCTTATAAAAGTGAATGTTGGAAAAAAAAAAAAGAAAAAAAAAGAAAATGAGGAGTTCAGGATAACTCCTAATTTTTGAATCTGAGGGACCAGGAGGATGGTGGTGACCTCAATGGTAATAGAGAAGGTGGGGGGGCAGCTAGGTGGCATAGCAGAGAGCGGTGGGCCTGGAGTCAGGAAGATTCATCTTCAGGAGTTTAGATCAGACCTCAACACTTACTAGCTGTGTGATCCTGGGCACTTAACCCTGTTTGCCTCAGTTTCGTCATCTGTAAAATGAGCTGGAGAAGGAAATGGCAAACCACTCTAGTATCTGCAAAGAAAACCCCAAATGGGGTCACAAAGAGTCAGACATGACAGAAAACTACTGAACATTGAATAGGAAGGAAGGGGGTTCAGGGAAAAGCCATTAAGTTTCATTTTATACATGTTGAGTTTCAGATGCCTACTGGACATCCAGTCTGAGATATCTGAAAGGTGGTCGGAGATGTGATATTGGAGGTGAGCAGATAGGCTGGGGCAGGATAGGTATGTGAAAATCATCAGCATAGAGATGGTCATTTAATCTGTGGGAGCTGATGAGATCCCCAAGTGAAGTCAAGGGACCCTCTGGCAATTTTAATCTCAATTACTAGACACTCATATGAGATTGCCTAGGTTAAGATCAAGATCTAATTTTCTAGCCCATTAACCCTACAGTACACACAAGGAAGATTTTGCTTAGGGAAGTTTATGCAAAGGAAACATTTACTGACCAGTAAAGTCACAGTCCTATCTAGAAACACTGCAGGGATTAGGGTAGTGTTTCCTATATTTGTGTAATTGTCATTTGTAATTGCTGTACTGCCTTGTCTTCCTTCCCTATCCAGATTTCTGAGTAGTCCTGGTCTGGTCTAACAAAAATCTCAAGGGGTCAGCAGGATCCCAATGACTCTCACTTGAGTTTCAACTCCATCTCGAGTAGTCAGTGATAATTCTGGTTTGAGGCCATTGCTTCTGTATTTGGAAACTAAAATATTCCTGGTGGAATCTATTCCTGATATAGGAACTCTAGTCTGGTTAGACTCAGTTAAAAAAAAGAAAAAAATGTATGGACTGCAGTAATAGCCCAAACATCTTTGACCCCATGGAGGAGCTTTTCATTGTGAAATATTATATATGCTTCAGTTAACTGTTGAAGCTTCATATACAAATCAGCTCTTTCTGATGTCTAAAATTACTGCAATTCTGATAGTAAACTGACCTTCCCAATAAACAGGGACTTCTACTGATTTTTTGATTAAACTTTCAAGTGTGAGGTAAGTTTTAAGAACGAATGGGCAGGGAAAGCATGGGAATTTTTTATGCAGAAAGTTTCAAAGCTTTGAAAAAAAAAATATGATATCATCTCATCTTCATGTTCCCAATATTGGCCGGATTGGGAAGGCAAAAAGAAGAGACCTTTCTTCTTTGTGGAAATTTATAGCATTGCAAACTAATTAAAGACTCAGTTTGTGAACAGAAAGAAAGTCTGTTTACCATGCATTCCCCCAATCACGATGAAAATTTTAGTTTGAATGAATGCTGAAATATCCTAGTGGGTTTTGGGGGCTGCAGCCCCTTAGGACTTTTTCATACAAATGGCACTCCCCTCTATCACTCTCTTCTTTCCCTAGAGAGTGAAGGATTTATTGTTTTAATGTGAGGGGAAAAAAATGTGATTTCACTGACTAGAAAGTAAATAGAAATGAAGTCAATTTAAAAGTTTAATCTCCAATGATTAGACAAGAAGAAAAAAATAATTGGTTTTGTAGCTTTTAAGCCTTTTTCTTGTTCTTAAGAACTTATTGTTCAGTTGTTTTTCAGTGGTATCCAACTCTTTGTGAAGCCATTTTGGATTTTTCTTGATAAGGACACTAGAGAGATTTGCCATTTCCTTCTCCATCTCATTTTACAGATGAAGAAACTTAAGCAAACAGGATTAAGGGACTTGCCCAGGGTCACACAGCTAGCCTGAGGCCAGATTTGAACTCAGCACTCTGTCCACTGCACCACTTAGCTGTCCCCAATAACAGTTCTTAAAATTTCCTGTCTCCAGGTTGGAAAGAAAGTGGCTTATTTAAATCAAGAAGCAAATAATTTGAGAATAAGCAAACTATCTTGTCAATGTGTTTCTTCTGTGAATTATTTAACAGAATTTGATTGCTTAGGTAAATTAAGAAGCAAAGTCACCTATAAAGAATTGGAATAAACTATATATTTGTAAATTCTTAAGAACTCAAATGGGGGGGCACGGGGGCAGAGCCAAGATGGCGGAATAAAAGCAGTGGCTTGCTTGAGTTCTCCCCCAAACCCCTCCAAATACCTATAAAAAATGGCTCTAAACAAATTCTAAAGCAGGAGAACCCACAAAAAGACAAAGTGAAACAAATTTCCAGCCTAAGACAACCTGGATGGTTGATTGGAAAGGTATATCGTGCCGGGCTGGGAGAGGAACGCAGTTTGGCGTGGGCGTGCAGGCTGCAGTGAACCTGGAGCAGGCCTCAGAGGACTGAATCGCAGGCAGCTGTGGAGGTTTCCAGAACTCTCATCCCACAAACACCAAAGACAACTTAGAAGGTCAGTGGGAAAAGTCTGTTTCTGCGGTGGTGAGAGAGAAGCATGGTGGGGTCCCAGCCCCAGTTCCCGAGCTTGGCCCCCGGGGCAGCAGCAACTGACCTTCTGGCCCACAGACTGAGAGGGAATCAAGTGGCTGGTGAGAGGGGTACTGCAGGGATCTCTTTGCTGGTGCAGGATTCTCTTGCTTTGCCCTTGCTTGGATCTGGGTCCCAGTTCTGTGTGGTGTTCCTGGGGCGAGGAGCAGCGCTGGCGTGGTAGAGCTTGTAGTGGCGGTGGAGAGGAAATCCTCCTCACAGTTCCAAGACAGAAAAGAGTGCTTGTGGTCACTCATAGAGCACAGCACAGGCCAGGAAAGGAGTAAACAACTCGTCCTTGATCGTACCAGCTTAGAAGAACTGATAATTTACAGATCCCTAGAAGTATCTCTGAAAACAGCTGCACAAAACCCCCAGAGCTTGGGACAGTACATTCTCCACACTGGAAACAGACCCCTACCTTAACAAAGAGTTTATAACTCAAGTAATTGGCTGGAATCATGAGCAAGCAGTGCAAAAAGAGTCAGTCTACATTATCTTATTTGGTGACAAAGAAGATCAAAACATACAACCAGAAGAAGACAATGAAGCCAAAGCTCCTACATCCAAAGCCTCCAAGAAAAATATGAATTGGTCCCAGGCCATGGAAGAGCTCAAAAAGGATTTTGAGAAGCAAGTAAGAGAAGTAAAAGAAAAACTGAGAGTGATGCTAAAGGAGACCCAAAAAAACACTGAAGAAAATTACACCTTAAAAAATGGCCTAACCCAAATGGCAAAAGAGGTCCAAAAAGCCAATGAGGAGAAGAATGTCCTTAAAAGCAAATTTAGCCAAATGGAAAAGGAAGTCCAAAAGCTTACTGAAGAAAATACTTCTTTAAAAATTAGAATGGAGCAATTGGAAGCTAGTGACTGTACAAGAAATTAAGGCACTGGAACACTAACCCAAAAGAATGAAAAAATAGAAGAGAATGTGAAATATCTCATTGGAAAAACAACTGACCTGGAAAATAGATCTAGGAGAAATCATTTAAAAATTATTGGACTATCTGAAAGCCATGATGAAAAAAAGAGCCTAGACATCATCTTTCAAAAAATTATCAAGGAAAACTGTCCTGATATTTTAGAACCAGAGGGCAAAATAGAAATTGAAATAATCCACTGATCACCTCCTGAAAGAGATCCCCAAAGGAAAACTCCTAGGAGTATTGTAGCCAAATTCCAGAACTCCCAGGTCAAGGAGAAAATATTGCAGGCAGCCAGAAAGAAACAATTCAAGTATTGTGGAAACACAATCAGGGTAGCACAAGATTTAGCAGCTTCTACATTAAGGGACTGGAGGGCATGGAGTATGATATTCTGAAGGGCAAAGGAGATAGGATTACAAGCAAGAATCACCTACCCAGCAAAACTGAGTATAATCCTTCAGGGTAAAAAATGGTCATTCAGTGAAATAGGGGACTTTCAAGTACTCTTGAGGAAAAGACCAGAGATGAATAGAAAATCTGACTTTCAAATACAAGACTCAAGTGAAACATGGAAGACATAGACAGGAAAGAGAAACCATAAGAGACTTATTAAGGTTGAACTGTTTACATTCCTGCATGGAAAGATAATATTTGTAACTCATGAGTCCTTTGTCAGTATTAGGGTAGTGGGAGGGAAAAAAATTATATGTATGTATAGATAGACAGATAGATAGAGGGCACAGGGTGAGTTGAAGATGAAAGGGTGATATCTGGAAAATAAAATTAAGGCGTGAGAGAGGATTATACTGGGAGAACGAGAAAGGGAGAGATAGAATGGGGTAAATTATCTCACATGAAACAGACAAGAAAAAGCTTTTACAGTGGAGAGGAAATGGGGGAAGGTGAGAGGGAATGACTGAATCTTATTCTCATAGGATTTGGCTTAAGGAGGGAATAACATACACAATGGGGTATGGAAATCTATCTTACTCTACAGGAAAAGAAGGGGGGAAGGGGACAAGAGAGCAGGGGGCTGATAGAGGGGAGGACAGATTGGGGGAGGGCATAATCAGAAGCAAACACTTCTGAGGAGAGACAGGGTAAAAAGAGAGAATAGAATAAATGAGGGGTAGGATAGGATGAAGGGAAATATACTTAGTTTTTCACAACATGACTACTATGGAAGTGTTTTGCACAACTACACATGTATAACCTGTATCGAGATGCTTACCTTTTCAATGAGGGTGGGTGGGGAGGGAGGAAGGGAGAAAATTTGTAACCCAAAGTTTTAAAAACACATGTCAAAAAAAAAAAAAAAAAAAGAACTCAAATTGGAAAAGGTTTGCCTGAACTGTAGGGTTGCAGGAATTGGAAACATCAGGTCTGCTCTGGTAAGGTAAGAGGTCTCCTAAGACTAATGAAGACTTCCATCAAGTTAGAATCTAAGAAACTGTTAGAGTAGAGTGCTCTCCCTATTCTTGTGGTGGTGCTGATTAATCAAAGATATGGCCACTGAAAGATAGGACACGTGACCTGGATAATGATGAATGTGACAACAAAGCTGATGCTTTAAAAGTCCAATTCTCTAATATCAGCTACCTTGGACTGGTATAGAAGACGGTAAAAGCAGGAAACATGATACTGCTAGGCCCAATCTTGACCCTTTGTGGGAGTAAGACAAAAATGCTGATACAGAAAAAGTCTGTGCACAGTAAAGGCCTTGATAGTGGCTGCAGCTATAGCAAACCTGACTGGCACCGCAATCTCTTCAGGCCCCAGACCACTCAGTCAAATCTCTAGCCATGACCCAGGAGTCAGTATAAATAAAAACTTATTTGCTCTGTTCCTTAAGACTCTCTCATAGGCCACTCGTGCAACTTGCAGCTCAGCCTACTTGGAAGACTTGCCAGGACCCCATCCCTTAGGATGTCCTTAGTCACTAGGTTAACAGCTGCTAAAGTATAATTGCATTTACCTTTTTCATAATGAGTAGAATCATTAGTAAATCAAGCAAAACAACATTTGTTAAGTGTTAGGTCTTCACAGGCAAGAGCCCATTGGGCTTATGGGCCGGGGAGAGGAAGGAAGAAGAGGGGCGGCCAAAACTTTGGGGCTAGGACTGGAGGCTTCAGTTTCTAGCAATATCACCATTTGCTCACGAAGAGCACTAATGGCTGAGAATGAGCACACTCTTGTGCCCTACCTGTCTTGTTAAAGGGTCCATTTTGTATTACCCAACTCATGACAGGCAACATAGGATGAAGGGTAATATATGTGTCATCCTTTCAACAGCAACCAGGGCCTAATAACTTGAAAGCAAGTTTTGTGAATGTAGTATAATGAATGGTTGATTCAGGGATGCCTGCCAAAGGCTCCACTCCACTCAGCTTGGTCCTTATGAACACAGGCCCCATGGCACCAATAGGACCCAAGGGGATCATGTGCTGCACAGCCCTCTCTAAGTCTTCCAGGGCTACAGTCTTCTGGTTCTGCAAGCAAAAGAGGCAGACTTTGGAATAATTCAATAAAGAAGAACCTTTGAAATACCAGGATGTGGGCTATGGGTGCTCTAAAACCTTAGGAGCCCAGTGTCAACAGCTTAGTGAGGACACGTACAGTCAGTCATCAAAGTTCACCCTGCCCAATGGAGTCCTACAAACTTAACTGGTCCCTGAATTTTCTTCCAGTTTATCTCCCACACCTTGCTCTCTTATCAGCTAGTATCAGATCTTATGCTCAGTTGGCATTATATCAGAAACATAATGGTAGATTTTGAAGCACTCAGGAAATGGGGCCTCCTTTAGTTCTCTGCCAACTAAATTGTGGCAAAACTATGGGGAGTTCAGATAACCCCAGGGAAGGATGGTCAAAGTATACTTAACTCCTCAGTTAAAAAGAAAACTACTGGAGAGAGGATTCCAGAGTAGGTCAGAAAACTTTTGGCTCTCCAAATTTCCTCCACAGAAAAAGACAAGAACATTGCCTCAGAGGGAATGTAGAGCAGCAGAAATAAACAAAAGTCAGGGTACAGCAGTTGTTCTCCTAAGACAATCTAAGAAGACCCCAGGAAAGACCTGGCCTCTGGAGGCAGAGGGTCAGCCTGGGTGAAGTACAAACACCTCCAGGCCAATTCTGTGGAATCTACAGACAACAAGACCCAGGGGGCAGCTGGAATTGGGAGGCAGCCTCAGCCTTAGAAATTTTCATCTCACAGGCAGTGTGGGGGGTCTGAGAGCTGAGGAGGAGAAGACTGAAGGACCTTCCACTGTCTAGGGAAGCCAAGTACAGCTGTGCTGATCAGATGTGTCCCAGGCTGTGGCTGCAGCGAGAAGGGGCTAGCACACATCTGGTGAGTGCAGGAGTAGAGGGGCAGGGACCCTGCTGGCTGTGGGCGCCTGCAGGAGAGCAGAGTCCCTGGTTTCAGTTCTGAGACAGAGAGGACAGCTGTAGTTTGCAGCCATCTGAGGGACTGCAGGGAGTAAGATCATTTGTGGGACAGCATGATCAGGGGTTCTAGCCATGGATTAGTAGTGGAGAAGAGTGCCCAAGGTGGAGTCCCAGACAGACATCAGAAAACACCAATAAGAAGAACCTGAGGCTTGGGGCATTACTCCCCATACCTCGGGACTAGAACTGGATCACACAAACAGCTGCAAAAAATAAAATAAAACAAAAATAAATAAATAAAAATGAGCAAGCAAAGGAGAAAGAACCCAACTGTAAACAGTTACTGTGGGGATAGAGAAGATCTGGGTTCATATTCAGAGGAAGATAACAGAGCTAAAAAAGCCACTCTTTTTTCAATGAGAAATGTCAAATGGTCCAAAGCACAAGGAGATTTCTTAGAAAAACTTTAAAAAGGACTTTAAAAATCAAACAAGAGAGACTGAGGAAAAATCAGGAAAAAAAAAACAAGAAATCCAAGAAAATCAAGAAATTATGAAAAGAAAGTCAACCAACTTGAAATAGAGAACCAAAAACTTAAGGAAGAAAATAATTCCTTGAAAACTAGAATTCGGCAAAGGGAAGCTAATGACATTCTAAGACACAAAGAAATAATAAAACAGAATCAAAAGAATGAAAAAATAGAAAAAAATATGAAACACCTCATCAGAAAAACAACTGATCTGGAGAACAGATCAAGGAGAAATAATACAAGACTGCCTGAAATTATGATAAAAAAGAATCTTGATATAATATTAAAAGAATTTATCAAGGAAAATTGCCCTGAAGTTCTAGAATAAGAAGGCAAAGCAGAAACAAAAAAAATTCAACAGTCACCACCTGAAAGAGATCCCAGGAGGAAAACTTATAGTAATGCCATATCCAAGTTTCAAAGCTCCCAGATAAAGGAGAAAATATTGGAAGTAACAAGAAAAAAAACAACAATTTAAATACTGTGGAACTACATTAAGGATTACACAAGACCGAGGAGCTACTATGATGAAGGACCATACATCTTAGAATACTATATTAGAGCAAAAGAGTGGGGTTAGGACCAAGGGTAAGTTACCCAGCAAAGTTAAATATAATCCTGAATGGAAAAAAGTGGACATTTAATGAACTGAAAGACTTTCAGGTATTTGTGACAAAAACAGCAGGAGGAATACAAAATAGATATTAAGGATTAACTACAAGGGACTCAATAAGATCAAATCATTTACTTCTTATATATGAAAATATTATCAGTTCTTCTATGACTGTCAGTTTTATTTGAGTAGTCTGAAAGAAAGGCTTGGACTAAGCTGAGTATGATGGGTTGATTCTAAAAAAAAAAAAAAAAAGCTGTATAGGGAGAAATAAAAAGGAGAAATTATCTCATACAAATGAGGGAAAAATTGATAGAGAAGAAGCCAGTAGCGGGGAGGATGGGTAGTGCTGAAAACTTACTCTCTTTGGGAATGGATTAAAGAGGGAACAACATATATATCTAGAAGGGTATAAAAGTCTTCTAAATTCAGAAAAACAAGAGGGTAAGGGGATAGGGTGGGGGAGAGGATAAGGGAGGGATTCTTGGAGAGGTAGGTAGGTTAAGGAATAGGAGGGCACGGTAGTGGGTAAAAATAAAGTGGAGAAGTGAGGAGGGATAGGAATAGAGTGAGAAAGATAGTGAGGAAAAATAGGAAGGGGGAAAATACACAACAATTATAGCTTAGAATGTGAATGGGATGAATTTACACATAAAACGGAAAATGACAGCAGATTAAAAATTTGAATTCAGGGGCAGCTAGGTGGCACAGTGGGTAGAGCACTGCCCTGGAGTCAGGAGAACCTGATTTCAAATACGCCCTCAGACACATAACACTCACTAGCTGTGTGACTCTGGGCAAGTCACTTAACCCCAACTGCCCTCACCAAAAAAAAAAAAAAAAAAAAAAAAAAATTGGAAATCAACAATATGTTGCTTTCAGGAAATGCTATAAAAATGAGAGATACACACAAACACAAAATAAAGGTTAGGAGTAGAATTTACTATGTAAAAAAAGCAGGGGTGGTAATCATGATTTTAGACAAAGTTAAAGCTAAAATAAATTTAATCAAAAGAGAAAAATAGGGAAACTACACCATGTGTCAGCCATATTATTCAATATTGTTTTAGACCACTTAAAATAACTAGACAGTATAAAACACCTGAGAGTCTACCTGCCAAAACAGACACAGGAACTATATGAACATAAATACAAAACACTTTTTATACAAATAAAGTTAGATCTAAATGACTGAAGTAATCATTGTTCATGGGTAAAAAATGTCAAATTTGCCTAACTAATCTATTTATGTAATGCCATGCCAATTAAATTACTTAAAAGTTATCTTACTGAGTTAGAAAAAATAATAAAGTTCATTTGGAAGAAAAAAGTCAGGAACTTCAAAGAAACCAGGGGAAAAAAGATGTAAAGGAAGCAGATGCAGTAGTATCAGTATAAGGTGAGAGAATTGTTGAAGTACAAAACTGATAATTTTAATTATTTTAAATTAAAAATTTCTTGTATAGATAAAACGTATACAGCAAGACTAGAAGGTATGCAGAAAATTGGGAAAAAATTTTCATAGACAATCTCTTAGATAGAATGGGATTGGGTTGGAATACTGCTGTGGTATAGGAAATAATGAGCTGATTGATTTAGAAAAACATAGAAAGACTTGGACTTATGAAGGAAGATGCTATCCACTTTCAGAGAAACAGATGATACGTGGAAATAACCATAGTACAGTCTTACACATATATATGTGTACATTTATAGATATCTGTGTATATATACACACATATACATACATATTTATCTACCTATACACAGATACATATACATACATACACACATATCTGTGCTTAATTGTAGCCTTTTGGGGGGAAGGGAAAAATAAAGTAAAAAGTGCACAGCAGAGAACAAAAAAAACTTACAAGGAAGCAAAGAAAAGCTGGACAGCCTTGAAAACCGTGTGTAGTATTTATTATATACGTTTTCTTGAAATGGAAATTCATTGCTTTATATTGAGTCCTCTCTTATGGTCTGCTGTGTACATGACAGTATTTTTTTCTTTTCTTATTTTGTATTTAAGTTTAAAGTAAATTTTAAAACTTAAAAAATATATAAAAAGAAAACTACTAGTCATAAATGTTTTCAGCCATAATAACCCCATGTCACTCATGTGGGGCCTGGCCTATATGGCCCACCACACTGGCAAGATCAGGGACAGCTGTGGCAATTGGCATAACTACTCTGTCCAAAACCCAGTAATCACCAGGTACTAGCCACCTTCTTCGCTGGCCACACAGGTTATTTCAAGCGGAATATTGATATCAGCATACTCTAGCCTCCTTCAATAGCCATTACTTGGGAGAAAATATCTTGCACCACACAACCCTACCACTTAGCACCAGATATTGTTTAAAACTGGGTACTGGGATGATTCAGGAAACTCCAAGGGGTGAAGGAGGAGAGAGAAGCAGAAGGAATCTCAGTGACAGGAGATGAGGAAGAGTGGAGGAGAGGAAGCTCATGATGAGTGGTCTCCATTTTTTCTGTAGGCAGGGTTCTCAGCTGAGAGAGTGGGAACCATGGGAGGTTGGAGGGATGAAAAGATATGGAAGTAGAGCAGGATGGTGAGAAGGAGACTGCCTCAGTAAGGACCCAGTTAAGTGTATGTAACATAAATTTGTAATGGATCCAGTCAGCACAATTTCATGATTTCTTTAGCTTTTTGTGGAGTAATCTAGAACTGAGGTATGGCAAGGCAAAGTCTGAGATAGGCTAAGAAGGCAAAGGACACCAGAGAAGAGGACAGTATTGAGTTGAAATGGTTCAACAAGGGGTCACAATAGGCAAGGGAAGAAAATTCAGCCAGTGCAGGAGTGATGGCTTGGGAAAGAAATGAGGGGGCAAGGGTAACAAAGAGGCCAAAGAATGGAGTTTGGGAGTACAGGGGAGAGGGAGAGGTAGAATGACAAAGGATCATATAAAGAAGTTTCAGAGTTCATAAACATGGAAGTGGAGCATCTGTGGGATACGACTATCTCTGTGAGTAGCTGAGGTGGGGTGGAGAAAGTCATGGGAAATGAGTAAGTTGAGGAACTCGGAGTTAAGTGTGTTTGAGAGAGTACTGACACGTAAGTTGAAGTCCCCTAGTATGAGGGCAAGAGTTGGGAAAGGGAGAAAGACTGTGAACCAGGTGCTGAATTCAGTGAGGAAATATGGGAGTGGCCCAGAGGCAGCAACTACCAGAATTTTGGTTGGGTGATACAAATGCATTGAGTGAACCTCAAAAGAAGGGAGGTTACTGAGTGATGGAGGAGGCAGGGAGAGAACCTGGAAGTGGCCTTGGGGAGCAAAGAGTAATCCAATTCCCCTGCCTCAACCAGCTACTGGGGATGGGAATGACAGAAAGTACAACCAGTGCTAGAAAGGGCATCCAATAGGTAATGTTATTAAGAGGTAACCAGGCCTCAGTGTCAGAAGATGGAAGGAAGGAGTGAAAAAGGAAAAGATTTTAAGATGAAAGCAGATCTGTTACCTATTGAGCATATATTCCAAAGAACACATTGGAAGAAGGGTTGGGTATTGGAGTTTGACAAATGTGAAGTAACTGAGGAAAGGGTTGGGTTGAGGGATACGGGAACAGGAAACACATATCTCTCCTTGAGCATGGTAATCCTTCCAAGTCCCCAACAGAATCAGGACAACCCTTATGAAGCCACTGAAGATTCCCTAGCAGCCCCTGACGTTTGGCACCCTTGCCTTGTTCACACTATGTAACTTGGTCCCTGCCAAGATCCTGCAGTTAAAACATTTCCAGTGCTGGCACATGTGTGAGAAAGACTCATTCCCAAAGTTCCTCCAGAGTATACAGAAAATCTTAGGCAGTTATAAAAAACCATGCAGGGCAAGGACCAAGCAGGTAGAGTAGGGACTCTAAGGGATGACCTATATTTTGGCAGGACAGACGTACCCTTTCTACTTTGGTTCCAGGTAATAAAAATATAATTTTACCAACCCTTTTCATTGTCATTAAAGAAGAGAGCATCATTATCCTTTGCCCACCTAAGATGGTGGTGGGCATTGTGCCTCCTCTTGTCACCTCCAAAGTAACTGTATATGTGGATGACCGTGGTTAAATGAGCAGCTGCTGCCAAGGCCTCAGTCTCCTGCTCAAACTTCACCAACTGATCTGCTCAGGCTTGAATGGCGGTGAAGATTCTATAGCTAGGATCCAATGCCACCGGCCAGTCCTTCCAAAAGGAATTAAGAAATTCCAAAAGGAATTTGTTTCCCTACCAACCCAGGAAATGGGGAGAACAAAACCTCTGATTTGAAGCTTTCAGGAAAAAGACTCTGTCCATCCCTGAGATGTGGTCTTAGCCATTCCCGGGCTCTATTATGAGAAGTTAAATTTCTTTTTTTAAATTCAATTTTACTATGCTGTTCCTCCTGGAACATCTGGCTAACTGAAGCCTTACTCCTCTTCACATTAACCTCATCTGGTTAAAATTTGACTAGTGAAATGATAATATTATGGGAAGATGTTAGACATTTGAGATCAGAAGTCAAAAGAAGAGGAAGAAGGGAAGACAACATTCACAAAATTCTTTAAACCTTCCCAAAGTGACTTAGCTAACTCTTTTTGTGGAGGGATTTCCCTGAGAACCTTTGGCTATCTTGGTGACATGTAAATCCCTTCCTCTCCAATTGTGAGTTCTTTAGAATGTAGCCTTGTAGTTCTTTAAGCCTGGGGTTTTGCAAACTCAGTGTCTGTACCTTAGTCTATTCACTAATTTGTTCTCATTCAGTTTGTTCAACCTTAATTGAAGGAAGCATGAGATAATGAATCTGTTTGACTAGGCCTGTGTAGTCTGTATGGCCTAAGAGGCCATAAAGATTGTTCAAAGTTAAAATGATTATTTCTGACTCTCTGACACAATTCTTGTCTGTAAAAAGCCTTGTTAGAATCCTGATCTTGGTTCAGGGTTGTTTTTTCCTACCTCCTGAACCTGTGTTTAAGCAAAATAAAACCTAGGTTTTTATCTCTATATTAATTTCTCTCTATATTAATTTTTCTCTATATTAATTAATAGATTTATTCAGCAGCAGGCTACCTATCATATGAACTCGGTGGGAAATAGTTCTCCAATGACACACTGATTGATCAATTGATTGATGACATAAAAAAAAAGAACTGAACAAATATCTACACTATTAAATCCTCTCATGGTCCTCCAGTTGGCAGCGATGGAGGGGGAATGTAGTCAAAAAGTAGACTCTTCTTAGGGCCCTAGGAAGAAAGGTTTGAGGGAAGGTGCCTTCCCACTAGGACAGACTATGAAAACATGCTCCCTAGGCTTTAGAAAGAAAATGGGTATCTAGGAAAATCAGATGCTGGTGTGGATTTTTACTTTGATTTAGGGTGAGCAGAGAACAGGAAAGGGAAGGAAGACCAAGGGGCACAGCTCAGTTGTCCCCTCCACCCCCCACCATTCTTCAGAGTGGTTGGTGGGAAGAAAGGAAGGAAGGAAGGAAGGAAGGAAGGAAGGAGGACATTGGAAGAGATGTTCAATAATTGCTAAAGAGTTCATTTTTTCTTGTTCCAGTCCCTCTGTGGTGCCCATCTGCTACTCCATTTCTGATGATCCTTCTCTTTGGCCTCTAGGGGATACTGAAGTTCAAAATGGGGTTAGAGGAGGAAGAGGGTGGACTGTAATTATACCTGAAGCAGTGGGGGCAGAAGGGTGTCATGTAGAAGGGGCATAAATATAATCCACCAAATATCTCTCTAAAAAATTTCACCCCCTCTCTCACTGTCCTCCATTGAGGAATTGACTATGGAAAAATTCACCTTTATAGGACCAAGTATCAAGAATTCCCCAATGTTTCCACTTGAACAGGAATAAAGGGAGATCACCATCTGGAACTGTCAATTGATTCAACTGCTTTTACAAGAATAAATCATTTGCAAGCTCTTCTAGTCCAAGTGTGCTACAGCCCAACCCAGATTCAACTGTAATTGGGAAACAGTTAACAAAATAAATAATAGAATAGAACAGGGATAATATTAATATGTGGTTTTCTAAGTCAATAGGCAGCCCCAGGGATCCTCATGCCAGGATTGGTGGCCTGTTTCCATTTGAGTGTAAAGCCACTCACGAGATGCATTTCTGCAACAGACTCTTTATAAAGTGCCCTAAATCACCCCCATTAGACCACACCCTTATCAGCCATAGCTGTTTCTTTAACTTGTAGTTTTAATTACTCATGCAACAGCTAGTAAGTGTCTGAGGTCAAATTTAAACTCGGGTCCCCCAGACTCCAGGGCCAGTACTGTATCCACTGTACCCGAGTTCAAATTTGACCTCAGACACTTACTAGCTGTGTGACCCTGGGTAAGTCACTTAACCCAATGACACATCATACAAAAACCAAAAAGAAACAAGGCCTCCCAGTCAGGACCTGAAGGAAGCACTCTACAGGCAGTATGAGTGAGCTAGATGCGGGGCTTCTTAAACTTTTTCCACTCTCGACCCCTTTTTGCATTTGGCCAGTGTTTGTTGGTACTGTGTGGGCATGATGGCATGTCCAGTGCAAAGTGCACAGAACCAAGGCTGCAGTGAAGTTGTGCGATGCAACACAGGCAAGTCCTACCAAAAAACACCTCAGATTCATTACACGTTTGATTTTTAACTCATTTTTGGTCCTTGCACATTCAGAAACCTTTTACAGTTGCCAAATTTTTCATGACTCCATATGGGGTCTTGACCCATAGTTTAAGAAGCTCTGGGCTAAAGAAAACATTTCTGACACCCTTTCCTGCCCCCAGGTCCATCATTTCAGAATTCAAACCACCAAGTATGCAAAGCACCAGGTGGGGCTGAGCCTAGCGAGGGGGGAGGAGGTATGCCCCCCAACAGTTGCAATAGTGCCCTTCCCCAAGTTTCCACTATATCCCCCAAACACTTTTCCTTCTTTTGAAATTCCTAATTAGTGTGGAAGGCACCACTATCCTCCCAGTCACCCAGGCCTATAACCTTCGTGTCTCTTTCACCCTATACATCCAATCAATTGCCAAATTTTGTCATTTAGTCACTCTGCTGGTGCAAGCCTTCATCACCTCGTGCCTGGAATATTGGAATAGGCAGCCTTCTGGTGGATCTGTTGCCTCAAGTCTTTCCCCACTCCAGTCCATCCTCCACTCAGCCACTAAAATGATTTTCCTAAAGAGCAGGTCTAACTGCCCCCCCCCCCCCCCCGGTCAACTGCAGTGACTCCCCATGGCCTCCAGGAGCATTATAGCAAGTTTTTGGAAAGCTCTTCCTAACATGGGCCCTTCCTTCCTTTTCCACTGCCCTCCATGCATTCTATCTTCTCCTGGTAACTGTCAATGACTATCCTCCACTCTTGGACTACTCTCCCTCCTCCCTTCCAATTCTTAGTTTCTTTGGCTTCCCTTAGGACTCCCTGCAAACCCTCCCTTTGGCAGGAGGCCTTACACTTGACAGTCCCTGAAATCCCCTCCATACACAACAGCTGGCATGCAGTTTCTGCCATTACAATGGAAACTCCTTAAAAGCAAGGCCCATGCTTCAATCTTTCTTAGCATAGTCAGTACCTGGTACATGCTAAGCATTTAACAAATGCTTGTTGACTATACAAAGCTCTCCTGATTGGATCTTAAGAGATAAAATACACCTCAAGGCCCAGAAATTAGCAACACATTCTTCATTTGAAATGTCATTTCCTAAGAAGCAATCTAGTGACCACCCAACTTGTCAACAAACTTAGTATGCATATACAGGTAAAATCTGCAGTTTCAAGGGTTAATTTTGCTGAAGAGAAAGCTGAAGTACCATCTGAAAAAGCTATGTGAGAAAAAAAAAATCATATATAATCTCATTCCAACACCTTCTCTTCCCCAAATAAAGTGTAAGTGAAGTTCTGCCCTTTTGAAATAGCTGACTTTTTCAAAAGTTACTGAATGCTCAGGGTGAGGGAGATGTGGAAATGTCCCCTCCAGAGAGCATGTGTGTGAGGAAGCAGAAGGGCAGGCGGAAATGGGGGGGAGGGGGGTGCATTGCGTAAGGGCAACAGTTCTAACTGATTCATCCCTCACATGTCTGACATTATGGGGCTCTTGTGACAGCTTTCTGACCTCAGCCATGTGTCCACATTCCTGCTCTAATGCTTCTTCTGAAATGCAAAAATGGGACAGCCCCAGGCAAGTAGCTGGTATCCAAAAGGTCTCAGGAGCAGGAGTGCAAACCAGACCAGCAGCAGCTCCAGGGGCTGTTTCTACCTTTCCAGGCACTACGCACTTCAAGCTATTCCACCAGGATTTTCCTAAAAAAGCTCTTAGTGGGAAGGCACCTTCCCTCAAACCTTTCTTCCTAGGGCCCTAAGAAGAGTCTACTTTTTGACTACATTCCCCCTCCATCGCTGCCAGTCAGTGCTCACTTCAACAGCTCTGGCAAACATTAAATAATCCTGCCACAAACTTCTAGAGGCAACAAGCATTTACTGAGCACCTACTTTGTGCTAGGTATTGTGCCAAGCATTGGAAATACAAAGACAGGCATATACAAAGACATAGATCAGGTTAATTTCCATTGGAGGCAGCCTCAGAGGGAAGGCACCAGCAACTTGGGGAAGCAGGAATGGCTTCCAGGAGAAGGTGGGATTTTGGTAGACACTTGAAGGAAGTTAAGAAGTTGAGTGAGGCCAGGAAGGAGAGCATCCCAGGCATGGAGAACAGCCAGTGAAAAGACACAGAGCAGAGAAATGATAGATTTTCTTGTTCAAGGAATAGCAAAGAGGCCGTGTCACTGGGTCACAAAGTAGGTGTAAGAATGGAAAGGCAGGAAGGGGCCTGGCTGGGAAGGATTGGTATCTGATCCTGGAGGCGACTGGGAGGAGGTTCACTCCAAGAGCAAACCACAGTGCACGTGGTCAAGCTTGTCTTGCCAGTTGGAATAAAGAACACCAGACTTGTGTGCACCCCGACAACCGGAAAACTGCTAAGAGTAAGAGTACTAACCTCAGGCTGAGACAACTGCTAGCAATGTGTATGACTCTGAGAATACTGAAGGGAGCCCAGAGTGCTAAGGCCTGGCCAATTTGAAGCCACCATGAGTGGTGGGAGAAAAAAGAGCCAGGTTCCAATCTCTGCTGCTTTCAGGGTCCCTTCTATTCTGAATAATCAGGAGCTTACTATAAAAGGGAAGATAATTCATCCAGCAGTGAAGTCAAACTCCTGCCTAGGGCATGAGTTAGACCTTGTTATTCAGCAGGTGTTGAGGGAAAATATTTACAAGTGGCAGAAACTGTAAACGGAACCATTTGATGCTGAAAAAGATCTTACCAGTTGTGCAGCCAGAACACTGGAGAACTCACTGTTCATGGCATAGGGAAGGGCTGTTTGTGCTCTGGAACCATAAGTAGTCTGAAACCTCTTCTTGATTTCATTCAGAAAACTGAAGGCTCGGGAACGTTCAAAATCCTGAAAAGATACCGACACCTCTGTAAAGAGAGCAGGGTGCTCAGCAGCAGATGCTTCAACCTGCTTCACAGCCTAAGCACCAAGGAGATGCTCAGCAAAGGAGAATACAGCAAAGATAACACATGTGGTCAAAAGGGTGTGGACTGGGAAGCTGGTTCTTCAGGACTGGCCTTGCCATATACACTCTTAGCATGTCCCTCTTACGACTGACCAGTGGAAGACCTGAGATGACTGGGCCAACCATAGGGGTATGATCTCACAGTCCGCTCAATTGCATATATGATCTGCACATCTGAAACTCTCATCTATGACTTCCCCATTAAGAGTCATAAGGTCTGTCTTTTTTTTTTTTTAAAGTAAAGCAGAAAGCAATCACTGAGAATGGGGTTAAAAATGGATTCTCTAGCTGCCTTATAACTTAAGCAACTAGAAGGCGGTGATCATGTTCATGGATCATGGAAAGTGTTCCCATATTAAAGTATTGCCTTGCCAAACTCTCCCAGCAGAGTCTAGAGCTCCAAAATATCACTTTGGCTGGTCAGCCTACTACAGTTTTCGTTACTGCAATCTTAGGCCTCAATCTTATCTCAGCAGAAGCTAAGAAATAGAATTGGGTGGGGGGGGGGGGAAGAAGACCCAGAATTTGATTAATGACTGATCTGATTAAATATAAATATGGTCATTTCTCAATTATCCAGGGAAAATGGTCATCTCAAGATAGTTTTGCACAGCCACCTAACATGTTTCTATCTCCATCCCTTGGCAGAGTCTCAAAGAATAACTTGAGCAATTAACTACAAGGAGGCAGAGGAGAGGGAGAAAATCACAATTATTATAAAACCCTATATCCCATTAACCATATTCATTGGGGAATGGAGCCTTCTGATTACTTTAATTTTCTGGTTAATGAAAGATTAAATAAAATTCTGATTTTGGTTTAAAAGCTCTGTTGGAAATCTTTTTAACACTTATTAGTCTACTTTCCTGCTTTAGTACAGTCTAGTGAACAGAATGGAATCTTCCTTTTGAGATTTGAGAATCTGCAGGTAGAAGCTTTACCAGCCATCACTCAACTATTCTGATCCCCAGGCTACACACCAAGCTGAGTTTTAAAAAAATACAGAAACCTTGATATCAGCTTGTTTTGTTGCCATTTGTCTCTGAAACATCCAGAGGCATATTCAGAAGACAAATTTCCAAACACTGAAATTGAAATCCTGAAAAAAATCCAATCACTGAATCTGGGCTAGTTGAGTTTCAGTTCAGTTCAGTTTTGTAGCTAGTTTAGGTTACTTTCTGTACCATGGTCCCCTACATTTATATAACAAAACACGACGTGACAGTACTAGAAAATGCAAGTGGGTTATTAACAATCTGTTTCCAAGGTACTTACATCATCTGTGATACAAAGATATACGATCCTGTCTTGGCAGATGTAGTGAAACAGATAACTGTAGAGATAAAGAAAAAATACCAGTAACATGTAAAAAAAAAAGTCTTTCTCTATGTTAGAGAATATGTAAAGCATGGACTATTTTAGAACCCCCACACTGACAACACTCTTCAACGCCTCATCATGACTTAGAGTTCTTGAAGAGCATGTAAGCAGAGGCCCTGGCAGGGCCTACCAAGGCAGAGGCTTCGAGCCTAGGCCACTTTATGTCTGCTGCCTGAAGCTTCAGTGCAAATAAATCCAACTTACTCTTACTATATGGCTCTCCCTAAAATACTAAATTTGAAGTTACATATCTGAAAAATTATGTACAGCCAGTTTTTTGGTATGAAAATAGGTTGAATTTCTTCCACTTTACTCCAAACTTTTCCTGCCTTCCCTCTTTATCCAAGGGATGATTCTGTGTCTCCAGCCATCACTTCTCAATCAGTTGGCGTGGATCCTCTCAATATAGTTCAAGCACAGAAATGACCTGTGACAAAATTAGTTTGGCAAACATGTTCTAACTTAAAAATCAGTCATGGGTTACTGGCAGCTAATTCAAAGACCCATCCAAAAGTCTGTTTTCTAGTGTTGTAGTTGTAGCTGTGAAACTCCCTTTCCCCACCCTTCCATCATTACTAAGCAAGACTCACTTTCCATGTGAATAAGTGAGTTTGTTATTTTCAGAGGGTATTTTAGCCAGAATCTGCTCTGTCACCTCCAGGAAGTTTCCGCCACACCAAGCATGTTTGGCAAGGATGGTTGTGCCTCTGGCAACAACTGCGAAAAGGATAGCCATGCTTTCAATCTAACAAAAGAAAACAGAAGTGAGACAGAATAGTTCTTTGACCAGAATTTTTTGTTATCAAAAAGCAGTTAGTGAACATCTAATTAGATGTAGTATTGTACCGCGTCATTGACCTCTTGACGTTCTCAGACTAAGCCATATGACAGTTACAAACCTCTAAGACAAGGAATCAGGCCAGGATAGTTCATCTGTCTCTAAGAAGGTAGCATTTAACTCCATCAAAAGTAAAGTGCAAGCAAATTTTAGAGAAATGTAGAATTCTTGGCTCAGTAAGAAGGCAGATGAAATTCAGTTTTACACTGATAGCAACAATCCAAAGTGCTTTTATGATGCCATGAAGGCTATTTGTGGGTCAAAGACCTATGGTGCATCTCAACTACCCAATGCTGATGGAGCCACATTGATCAGTGATAAGGACATGATCCTAGACAGATGGGCTGAACACTTCCATAGTGTTCTCAACAGATCATCATCAATCGATGCTGAAGCTGCCATTGACTGTATACCTCAGGTTGAAGTCAATCCCTCTTCAGCAGAACTTCCAACTGAAAAAGAGTTTTTGAATGCCATTAGGCTCCTCTCCTGTGGCAAATCACTTGGTGCTGATTCTATTCCAGCTGAGATTTACAAGGTGGTGGTAGAGGTGATGGGGTCCACTGCTCATACAAAAGCTGTCTGAAATCATCTGGGTTATATGGCAAGAGGAGGTTATCCCTCAAGAGATTCAAGGATGCCTCCAATGAACATCTTTATAAAGGAAAAACAAATAAGTTGTCCTGTGACAATCACAGGGGGTTCTCTCTTTTAGTCATTGCTGGCAAGATTCTTGCCAGAGTCCTCCTTAATAGAATGATCTTTCACCTGGAAGACGGTCATCTACCCAAGAGTCAGTGTGGCTTCAGAAAGGGCCAAGGAATAGTCGACATGGTGTGTGCTGCCTGCTAACTCCAGGAGAAATGCCAGGAGCAGAACAGAGGTCTGTATACAACGTTCGTCAATCTGACCAGTCTGTGGAAGATCATGGCAAAATCTGATTGTCCGGAGAAGTTCATCAGTATTGTATGCCAGCCCTAGGATGGCATGCTTACATGCGTTATGGATAATGGACAACGCTCTCTTGCTTTCCCAGTCACCAATGGAGTGAAGCAGGGCTGTGTGCTTGCTCCCATGCTTTTTTTAGCATGATGTTTTAAACAATGTTGTCAGATGCCTTCAACGAAGGCAGCATCAAGATGAAAATGGCATCAAGGTCAGCTACTGAATTGATGGTAAATTATTTAACTTGAAAAGGCTACAAGCCAAGACTAAAGTTGAGGGAGAGTTGGTGCGCAAGTTTTTGTTCACAGATGATTGTACACTCTATGCGTCCTCTGAGGCTGAAAAGCAACAGAATACAGATCGATTCTCTGCCGCTTGTGCTAATTTTGGCCTAACAATTAACAGAAAGAAAAGAGAGGTTCTCCACCAGCCAGCATCACAAAATTCATACGTGGAACCATTGGTTACAGCAAATGGAGAAATTTTGAATTCGTGAATAAGTTCACTTACCTTGGCAGTTTGCTTTCCAGGGAGGTCCACATAAATGATTAAGTTGATGCATGCATTGCTAGAGCTAGCTCAGCGTTTGGGAAGCTCCAAAGGAAAGTGTAAGAAAGAAGAGGTATTAGGTTGCCTACCAAACTGAAGGTCTACAGAGGCATTGTATTGTTTAGTCGTTTTAATCATGTCCAACTCTTTCTGACCCCATTTGGGGTTTTCTTGGAAAAGATACTGGAATGGTTGGCCATTTCCTTCTCCAGCTCATTTTACAGATGAGGAACTGAGGCAAACAGGGTTGAGTGACTTGCCCAGAGTCACACAGCTAGTTAGTATCTGAACTCATGAAGATGAGTCTTCCCGATTCCAAACTGAGTGCTCTCCACCTAGCGGATCTTGTTGTATACCTGTGAAACCTGGACAGTATACGAGCACCACACCAGGAAATTGGATTGCTTCCATTTGAATTGTCTTAGGAAGATCCTGAAGATCACCAGGCAGAATAAGGTACTGGACACTGAGGTCCTTTCTTGAGCTGAACTGCCAAGCATTCAAACTCTAATGCATGCTTGCCTAAAAGACTATTTTACAGAGAACTCACACAAGGTAAACAAGCACTCACACAGAGGTCAGAAGAAGCGATACAAGGACACTCTCAAGGTCTCTCTGAAGAACTTTGGAACCGATTGTGAGACATGGGAGACACCGGCACAGGATCACCCAGCATAGCATGTCCTCATCAGAGAAGGGGCTGTGCTCTATGAGCAAAGTGGAATTGCAATAGCACAAAGGAAATGAGATGCACAAATCTAGAGCCATCTCCACTCCCAATGTTCATTTGGACTATTTGTGCCTGACCTGTGGTAGAGCCTTCCGCCCTAGTATTGTTCTAATCAGCCACAGTCGGTCTGGCAGGAGGGGTACTCCTGCCTCAGCAAGATGGCTACTGATGTCACCGGCCATTGACTCTCAGCCTGGGTCCTGGAGGACCAAGGAGGTTGGGAACGGATATCTGAAAGATGAGAGATGACAAAGGACCCTCTCAAAACTCACCTGTGACTCAAGCCACTAAGCATTTGAGAACAGCAGCCAGGAAACATAAGCCCCAGACCCCAGGACTCCTGCCTGTGGTAGGAAAAAGGTCCCTAACTGGACCCAATGGGACCTTGGCCTTCCATACCTGTTGGTTCTGAGGTATGACATTTGACATAGTGATGTCCTTTTGGTCCTTTTCAAATACAAAGGACAACAACCAAACCAAATCAGAGAATGAGTTCTAGCTGGTCTTCTTGTACTTACTAGCTGTGTAACCCTTGGCAAGTCACTTTACCACTGTCTGCTTCAGTTTCCTCAACCGTAAAACAGGGCTAATAACAGCACCTACCCCACTGGGTTGTTGTGAAGATCAAATGAGATACTGTCAGTAAAGCACTTAATATAGGGGTGGGCTCTAGGTCCTCACGTGCAGTCCTTTGACTGAATCCAAACTTCACAGAACAAATCCCCTTAATAAAAGGATTTGTTCTGTAAAACTTGGAATTGGTCAAAAAGCTGCACCCAAGGACCTAGAAGGCCACATGTGGCCTCAAGGCTTTAGGTTCCCTACCCCTGACTTAATATGCCTGGCATATAATAGGTCCTATATAAATACGTATTTCTTTCCCATCCCTTACCCTTCCACCCTCCACTCAGACACCAAACTGATTTTTCTAAAATGCAGGTCTGACTATGTCACTCCCTGACTCCAAACTCCAATGGCTCCCTATCACCTCCAGGATCAAATACAAAATGTTGTTTGTCATTCAGAGGTCAGCATAACCCAACCCCTTCCTACCTTTCCAGTCTGCTTACACCTTACACCTCTTCTTGTATGTATCAAGTGACACCAGCCTCCTTGTTGCTCCTTTCATAAGAGATTCCACAGGAGATCTCCTGAATCTGGGCATTTTCCACTGGCCTTCCCCCCTACCTGGAATTCTCTCCCACCCCTTCTCCGCCTCCTGACTTCCCTGGCTTTCTTCAAGTCCTAGCTAAAATCCCATCTTCTTTGAGAAGTCTTTCCAAATTCTCTTTAAATGCCAGTGACTTCCCTCTGTTGGTGATCTCCCATTTATTCTGTATATACATTTGTTGTTTACATGTTGTCTCTCCCATTAGACTGTAAGCTTCTTGAGGGCAGGCAATTTTTTTTGCCTGTTTTTGTATTCCCAGTACTTAGCAAGTACTTGGCACATATTAGATGCTTAATAAATATCTATTAACTTGACTATGAGGGTAGCTGGGTGGTGCAGTGGATAAAGCACTGGGCCTGGAGTCAGGAAGACTCATCTCCCTGAGTTTAAATCTGGCCTCAGACACTTACTAGCTGTGTGACCCTGGGCAAGTCACTTCACCCTGTTTGCCCCAGTTTCCTCATCTGTAAATTGGGCTGGAGAAGGAAATGGCAAACCATTCCAGTATCCCTGTCAAGAAGACCCCAATATGGGGTCACAAAGAGTCGGACACAACTGAAATGCCCAACCAACAACCTGACTATGAGAATAATCTAAAAAAGTATTAGAGATAGAAGGAAGCAGAGGTGGTCTTCTCCTTTAATTCCCTACTTGATTCTGTCCACCATCAATAAATCAGCCACAGTTTAACGTGTATCAGGCATTAGGGAGAGAAAGACCACATGCCTCAAAGAACCTGTTCTTCTGAAATCTCTAAATTCATCTGAAAGATGACCACACAATTGCCCTTAGAACACTTCCAGTGAAGGGATCTTGGGAGGTACCAAAGGCCATTTTCAATCAGTTTTCATTTTTAGGACAGTCTTCTTTATATTATCCTCAAATCTGCCCCTCTTGAACTTTCACCCATTGGCTTAGTTCTATACAAGCTAATTTTCAGTGGCTGCTAGAATGAATGCTTTGATGAAGTGTTTAGTATGTGATAAGCCTTGGGGATACAAACAAAAAGCAAACCAGTTCCTGGCCTCAAGGAGCTCATATTCAAATAGAAAACAACACAAGAGAGGTAAATATTCAACTGTTCTTTTTACAACACTATGTTTTCAAATCATTTGAAATATCCTGGTCACCCTCCACTAACTAGAGCCACTCCCACTTATCCATGATTCTCCTAAAAGGTTGTGTCCAGAAGCCAATCGTTTACTGCATATGTGATCTGATCAGACTGTCTGTTGCCTCCTTTTCTGTGTATACTCAACTTCTTTGAATGTAGCCTAACGTCACATGAGTGTTTCGGACTGCCATAAATACTGTTCACTCAGTAATACTGAGTCTTTTATCACATGAACCCCCAATTGGCCCCAATTCTATACAGTACTAAGGATTCAAACAACTTAACATTTACCTCTATCTAAGTGCAGCCTGTCCAATTCAGCCTGGTGTTCTAGTTTGCTGAGATGTTCTGGATCCTCAAGCTGTCTTCTAACATATTGGCTATTACTTCCAATCGGGTGGTGCCCACAACTTTGATCACCAAGCTCCCAGGACAGAACACTGGTGACTTACTTTCCTTCCAGAGGACATCAATCTATTAGTCATCTCTTGTACTTGGCTGACTCAGGATAGGTCCCAGGTAGCTTAGGGTCAATATTGGAACAAAATGATCCAACAGTTAGAACAAGAAATTTACTTCTAGCCAGAGAACGACATTCAAAAAAAACAGAAGCACTGAAGACCCCTTGAGTTGATTCAGCTGGGAAGCTTGGGAATTCTTGCCTAAATGACCCATTGTGATCTACCAGCCTGAGAGCACCTGGAGCTCCTCATGACTGCTTTGTACACAAGTGATGAGCAAGTGATCCATGTCAGTCTGCTGACTTTATTCCTGAGCCAACCAAGTCTAGTCTAACTTGTAATGGGGGGGGGGGGAGGAAGAGGGTTAGCTAATATCATAGCCAGTACTTCTATAACACCTTAAGGTTTGCAAAGCACTTTACAAATATGATCATTTGATCCTCACAACAAGCCTGAGAGGAAGGTGTTATTCACGATCCCCATTTTAAAGGTGGGGGCCATCCCCAGTCATCCTGGCTCCCATGACCCTGGAGGAGAGAGTGAGGCTGAGAGTGAGAGCTACACCAGCTGTGCCTCACTTAAATCCAATTCACTTGCAAGTTAAGACCACCTCCTAATGTCACTGGTCTTCTTCCAGAACAAACAATGACGACAACAACAATTTTAAAGGTGAGGAGATTGAAGCTGGCAGAGGTGAAGAGACTTGCCCAGGGTCACACAGCTGGTGTCTGAGGCTGGATTTGAACTCAGGTCTTCTAGACACCAAGTCCGCCACTCTGTGCCCTGTGGTGCCCCTAAGCTGCTAGGACATTGAGAGGATATTGCTTTTATCACACCACTCTTTTGATTCATTTATTCAAACAGTTCAATACAAAAATATCAATAGGCTAAAATAATGGTCTAAATTCCAGGTTGCTAAAGCTAGCCAACAATGCATGTGATGAAGACATGAGTATTTTTGATCCTTCCTATCAGATATACAATATGAGTATTATTGTCTCCATTTTAAAGCTGAAGAAACTGAGGCTCAGAGGATAAATGACTTATCCATGGTCACACAGTAAGTAGCAGATGCCAGGGCATCTAGACTCCTAGTCTAGTGCTCCTACATCATCTGCTTTCTCTCAAATCTTTGAATATTATACCATCAGCCACACCCCTAGGGGCTGGTTCCAGACACCCTATGTTTTAATAGCCCATTTCCTCTCATGATCCTTCCATAAGCAAAATTCCTATAGACTGAAGAAATGTGTCGTGTTTGAACATTTATTATTTACATATTTATTTGCATATTCACATGCAGACAGATGCTCCTATGAACTTCACAGTAGCCTTTTGGTATCATGTATATTCTGGTAACACAGTGGATGGATAAAGTGCTGGGCCTGAAGTCAGAAAGGCCTGAGTTCAAAGCTGACCTCAGACATGACCTCGCTGTGTGACCCTGGACATGGACTTAATCGCTGTCTCAGTTTCCTTACCTACAAAATGGGGATAATAACATCACCTACCTTGCAGAGTTGTTGCGAGGATCAAATCAGATGATAATTGTGAAGCCCCTCAGCACAGTGCCTGGCACATAGCAAGCAATTAATAAACGCACTTCTCTATTATGCATATTCTTAAAATTGGTTGATGTTAAAAAAGGGTTCCTACATGCAAAAAGGCTGGAAGGGACTGGTCTAAACCAGGGAAAACACACAACAATTCTGAGTATCTCAGGAACCAGATTAAATGTAATTGGGACATATCTAACAAACTAAATAAAAATACAGTAGAACATAAGATGATGTACTAATAGGTGTTTTCTAAGTCGATATGTGGCCTCAGGGCTCCTTATGAAAGGTTTAGTGGCCCTGTTTTTCATTGACACCACTGCTCTGAACCATCCAGGATATTCACTTCTTGAACATCTTAGTGGATAATCTTAACTCCATAATAACTACAAGCAGAAACTGAAAGGAAAAAAAATGGATTTTCCATGAAAACTACAAAAATCCTTAGAAGAGAGAAAGCAAGAGATAAACAGTGAAATAAAAACTCCAGAGAAAAGAATTAGAAGTGCTGTCTGATTTAGTGGAAATCTATAAACAGTTTTTTCCTCTACTTTGATTTTCAGTCTCTTG
Organism: Vombatus ursinus; assembly: GCF_900497805.2. NCBI lineage: Eukaryota > Metazoa > Chordata > Mammalia > Diprotodontia > Vombatidae > Vombatus > Vombatus ursinus. The sequence continues at coordinate 889,476 of NW_020944054.1, read as the reverse complement.
ACCAGATTCATAAGTCTGCTTGTTATTAATACCTGTACGTGGTAAACACCCCTTAATAACTACACTTTGAATATGAAATCTGAATGCTATCCATAAGGAAGAGCCAGGAGGCCAGTGTGGCCTGGGTAAAGGAGACTAAGATGTGAGAAGACTGGGAAGGTAAGAGAGGGTCAAGTTATGAAGGACTCTCTAAAGGGACTAGCAGGGTTCCACTGGGAAACACAGACGATGTTAAAACAAAAGATATCAATAAAATTTCATTTTTAAGTTTTGGGTCCCATGAGCAACAGGATGGCAGACTAGACATTTTCTCCCATTCCCATGATCTCCTGAACCTCTCCAATTCAATGCCAAAGATAAAGCAATTTCAGGTGTTTCCATGGTCTAAGACAACGAGAATCCAAAAGATAAAAAACAAAAACAGCTCAAACCCAGGAAGTGATGCTCATTGACCCTGAGCTCACTTGGTAGTATGGCCACACTAGTGGATCCCAAACCCAACCCTACACCCAAGGTTCCCCCCCCCCCCATCTCTCCAGTAGTGAAGAGTCCCCAGGTTCAGGCTGTGGAAGCCAATCCTGGCCTAGACAGGAAGCCAGCGGGCCACAGCCCTTCAGGAACAAAAGCCTGTTAGAGGTCATAGACCTGTAGCACCAGCAAAGCCAATGGCAGGACAGACAACCTTGTAGCACCAGTGTTGCAAAGCTCCAAAAAGCCAGTGCCAGCTAAAGAACTCAGGAACAGAGGGAATGGGACAGTGTGGGGGGGGGGAGTGGGGGGAGGGGAGGGAGGAAGCACTCCACCAAGCCTGAGGGAAACAGCACAGCTTCCATATGGGATCAAGTCTGTCCCCTCAAGTCAGCTGAGGCAGAGACCTAGACTGGTGAATGATGAATTGCCTAGGGTGGGAAGAGGCTGAGACACTATGAAATCCAGCCTCCAAGGAAACCATCATCAGAGGGAAGGGAGTCAAGAAGTGAATGAAAGGGGAAAGTAAGGGTCCCCCTTATTTTTATTTTAAAAGACTGAAATTATCAAAGATTTCAGGAAGAAGAAAATTCAAAGACCTCGAACACAAGCAGATAAATCAATAGGAAAAACAGAAGGAAATATGACCTCCAGATCTAGTAAATGAGTTCAGAAATCCATGAATAAATACTGCAAAATAAAGGAAAACAATCTGACACTTGATGAGACAGAGGACCCTGTGGAATTTGAGGAGATAGTTCCTGAGTGGCTCAAAAGAGAAATGAGAATTATGAGAGCAAGATTTATGGCCTATACAGCAGAAATAATGGACAGAACAGAATAAGTGGAAATCTGCCACGGCAAGCCTTACCAAAGAAACAAAAAAGAAAACAATGGATTTGGAATACAAATACACAGAAGTGAAGGACAACCTAGAAGAAGAGAAGCAAAAAACAAAAACATTGAAAGAAATACGCTTATCATACAAGCAAAACATATGGATCTTGAGGACAGGATGCATGGAGACAACCTAAGGATCATAAGTTTCTCAGAAAAACATGTCAGGACAAAAAACTTTAACAGCATAATGTAGACAGTAGCAGAAGAGAACTGACTAGAACTTCTGAACATAAAAAATGAAACACTAATTTTAAAAATTCCTAAATTGTCTCCAGAAAGGGGGAGCGGGGAGAACCAAGGCTGCAAACTCCAAGACATAGTGTGGTTAAATTTAACAATTCAATTCAGAAAGAAGTTTGGTAAACCAGCAGTAGAAAGACCTTCAAATACAAAGGAAAGTAAATTTGAATAATGCAGGACTATTTGGTGCCCACTAGAAAATGTAAGAGGGAATGGAAATGGGTTCCAAAGAGTAATGGAGCTCAGGATGCACCTAGGGTGACCTACCCTGCAAATCTGAGCTAAAACATACAGGAAAAAAAGATGAGAGGTTCAATAATAAAGAGTTGTTAAAAATATTTTTAAAAAGAAAACCAGAACTGAAGAGATTATTTGCTTCTTGAACAATGGAAATGCAGAAGGAATGAATAAATGCAGCAGCCAAGGACAACAACAGCAACATAGTGATAGCAGATACACCAGTAACAGACTTCTTCCTAAATGCACACAACGAAAAAAGTGTAAAGGCAAAAATTTTATCAGAATTTTAAGAGTAGTGCATAGCCATATGTAATAAATTATTCTTAAAAATTGAGAAAGAAAGCACTCTACCAGAATTCCTTTATGAGACAAATATAGTCCTAATACCTACACCAGGGAAAAATAAAACACAGAAAACTGTAAGCCAACATAAAATTTTTTTTTAAAATCCTATCAAACACATTACAACAATAAATACAAGAAATCATTCAGTATGATCAAGTAGTATTTATACCTGAATGCAAGGATGTTTCAACATTAGGGAAACAACATAATTAATCATATTAAAAACCAAACTGTCCCAAACCACATGATTATCTCAACAGATGTAGAAAAAGCCTCAGAGTACAGCACTCTTTTGTGCCAAAAACTCCACAAAGTATAGACATAAAAGGACCTTTATAAAATGAAAAGCATCACATTCAATGGGGATACAGCAGAATCTTTCCCCCAAAATAGGTGAGTGGAACAATGATGTGGACTCTCTCCATCATTATTTCATACAGTTCTGGAAATGCTAGCAATAGCATAAGACAAGAGAAAGAAATAAAAGGCATAAAGATAGGTAAAGAGGAGATAAAACTATCCCTGGTTGCTGATATGATGGTATACTTGGAAAATCCTAGGGAATCAACTAAGATATTAATTGAAAGAATTAATAGCTTCAACAGAATTGCAGGCTACATATTAAACCCTCAAAATCAACAGTATTTTTATACAATAACAAAACACAAGATGCAATAACAGAAAGGGAAATCTCATTCCAAATAACTAAAAAAATGCACAAAAACATATAACACTAATAGCCATCGGATAAATGGTCAAAGGATATGAACAAACAGTTCTCAAAAGAACTGCAAAGTATCCATAACCATATAAAAGAATGCTCCAGATCACTAATAATAAAAGAAAAAGAAAACATGTATATGGTGCTTACTATGTGCCAAGTACTGTGCTAAGCACTTTACAATTATTATCTCATTTGATCCTCACAACAGGCCTGGAAGGTGTTATTATCTCCATTTTACAGATGAAGAAACTAAGGAAAATAGAGGTTAAGTGACTTGCCCAGGGTCACAGAGATAGTAAGTGCCTAATACTGCATTTGAAGTTGGGTTTTCCTGACTAGATGCCCAGTGTGTTATCTACTGCATCACCTAGTGGCTAGCTAAAAAAAAGAGAAACAGAAATCCAAACATCTCTGACGTTTTACCTCACACTTTGCAAACGGATAGAAATGTCAAAAAATGTTAACAGTCAATGATGGAGGGGTTGTAGAAGGATGGGCACACTAATAACACATTATTGGTGAAGCTGTGAAGGGGTACGATCATTTTGGAAAGAATTTGGAATTATGGAAATACAGTGACTAAAATGTCCATATCCTTTGAATAAGAGACTCCATCACTGGGCTTATACCCCAAGGAAGCCATTGATAAGAAGTCCCCATATATTCCAAAATATTTACAGCAGTACCTTTTGTGATTAGCAAAGAATTAGAAACAAAGTAGATGCCTATCAATTCGGGAATGGGTAAACATACTGTGGTACATGAATGTAATGCAATATTACTGTGCTGTAAAAAATGATGGGTATGATGGATACAGAGAAACATGGAAAAAGCTACATGAACTGATGCAGAATGAAGTCAGCAGAACCAAGAAAACAATCTACACAGTGACTACAACAATGTAAAAATTGTCTTGTACAATTCCTAGTGCTTAGCATAGTATCTAGCATAGACTAAACACATAAATGCTGGTTAACTGACATGTGGGGAACTCTCCCTCTTCCTCCCAGTCTCCTCAATTCCTTAAGTCTCAACTACAGTCATCTAATGATGATCAATGAACTACCATTTATTAAAGCACCTACTATGTGCCAAGCATGGTACTGAGCGCTGGGTACACAAAGCAAGGGAAAAAAGTTCCCGCTTGTCATGGAGCCCACAGTCTCAAGAGGGAGACAACATGCTAACAACCTCATACAAACAAGATACGTACAGAACAAACAGGATAATCTCAGAGAGAAGGCACTAAGACTGAAGAGCACTGGGATAGACTTCTTGTAGAGATGGGCCTGTAGTTGAGACTTAAGGAATTGAGGAGACTGAGAGGAAGAGGGAGAGTTTCCCCACATGTCAATTAAACAGCATTTATGTGTTTAGTCTATGCTAGATACTATGCTAAGCGCTAGGAATTGCACAAGATAATTTTTCTCTCAAGGAACTCAGAGACTAACGGGGGAGAAAATATGCAAACAACTATGCACAAACAAGCTACAGACAGTACAAATGGGAGAAAATTAACTGAGGGAAGGCATCACTAGCATTAAGGGTGTTAAGGGGCCCCCTGAACTTGTCTTCTTGAGGTGCCACATTTTCCAGATACAGTGGACCCAGAGTATGAGGGAGGCCCTGAATGTGTCAAGGATGAAGCTCCCCCTAGACTGACATAATCTGTTGTTTGCACCCCAAGCTGGACTTCCTGTGTGTCCTTGGGAGTCAAGATAGGCGCCAGTCAGTCTGAGCCAGACTGAGAAACTGTTTGTGCAGCTGGGACCCTTCTATCTTCATGGTCTAGCAGTTCCCAAGGGAATAGAATGCTGCTTTTGCCAGGGCCTTTCTCCTCCCCTTTGGGAGGGGATTAGTCCTTTTTCCCTTTCCTGTGACTTCACCTTTTTCCCAGTAACTTAAATACCCAAGGTCTTCCCTGCACTGCTGGGCTCCTTGGTATAAGGAGTTCCCACATGCATTCGCCTTTCTCTTGTAATAAATCCAGATGCAACACATTTCTCATGGACTTGTGATTTTTTTTTCTTTTTAGTTAACATTAAATGGTGGCAGCGAGATCTAGAAAGGCTTTTCTCATAAAAGGTAGGATTTTATCTAGGGAAGCCAGGTGAAAATGAGGAGGGAAAGAATTCCCGGTATGCGGTATAGCCAGTGAAAATACATGGGGGGGGGCGCAGGTAGGTGGCGCAGTGGATAGAGCACCAGCTCTGGATTCAGGACCTGAGTTCGAAACCAGCCTCAGACACATAACACTAGCTGTGTGACCCTGGGCAAGTCACTTAACCCCATTGCCTAACAAAAAACAAAACAAAACAAAAAACAAATAAATCAAAACAAACAAACCAACAAAAATACATGGAGGGGATTATGCAGGGAAAAGCAAGGAGGCCAGTGTCACTGGATCAGAGTACAGAAGGGGAGTAAAATGTAAGAACAATGGGAAGGTAAGAGAGGCCTAAGAATTTTGTATTTGATCCTGAAGGTGATAGGGAGTCACTGGAGTTGACTGAATTGGGAGATGACATGTGGAGACCTGACACTTTAGGAAGTTCAATTTGATAGCTGAGTAAAGGATATGAGAGAGGAATGGAGGGAGGTAGAGGGGAGGGGGAGGGGGAGGGAGAGGGAGAGGAGGAGGCTATCGCAAGTCTAGGCATGAAGTCCTACACCAGGGTGGTGGCAGTATCAGAAGAGAAAGGGGTATATTTGAGAGATATTACAGTGGTAATAATTGACAGAACTTTGAAATAGATTGGATACAGAGGGTGAAAGAGGAATTGAGAGCCTGGGTGACTGAGAGAATAGCGGTGTCCTTAATAGTGATAAAGAAGTTAGGAAGAGGGGAGGACTTGGGGGGAAAGATGAGTTCAGTTTTGGATATGCTGAGTTTAAGATGTTTACAGGACATTCGGTTCAACATATCCACTAGGCAGAGATGCAAGTTTGCAGAGAATTAAGACGAGTGAGAGGAAAGGAAGTTGAGGTTTAGTCACAAAAGGGAAGAGAGATAGGGAATGACAGTGTGGATAGATGGATCAAGTGAGGGTTTTTTGAAGATAGGGAAGATATGGGCATGTTTGTAGGGAAGCAACCAAAAGAAAGGAGAGGCAGAAGTGAGGAGGAGGCATAATGGGGACAATACAACCTGCTGGAGAAGACAGGATGGCACTCGATCAAGGGTACATATAGAGGGGTTTGCCTTGGCCAGGAGTTTCCATGGGCCACCTCTTCATGTGAGATAGGTGGACGCAGAAATAGTGACAGAAGGTATCTGGGAGATGCAAGTTGAGAAAAAAGAGGAGGCTCTTGCCTTCAATTTTTCAGGAGATGGGAAGCACATATTAGGTTTCTTAGCTCAGAGTAGGGAGAAGGGGAGTCACGGGAGGTTCAAGGAGGGATGAGAAAGTCTGAAAGAGCTGCTGTGGAGAGTGAGTGACACGATAAGGGAAGCACAGAGGGACTGCCAAGCAAGCAGCTGTGAGGGCCCAGTTGAGGCTATGTGATAAAAAGTTATAGTGGACTCAGCACAGTTGTGGTTTTTTCCAGCTTTGTTGAATAGCAAGCAATTCAAAAGAATAGGATAATGTAGAGCTGAACTGGTTCACTAAGGGGTCAAGATGGGAAAGGGAGGAGTGTAGAGCGTGCAGGGCTAATAGCTTAGGAGAGAACAAAGGGGTGGAGGGATCAGTGGTTGTGGTGAGAGGAGAGAACAAAGGGGTGGAGGGATCAGTGGTTGTGGTGAGGGTGAAGAACAAGTTTGGGGAGGTGAGGGAGAGGCAGAATAATAGATTGTGATCAGAAAAGGGAATTCACAAGGATGGAGGTAGTGCATTTGTGGGTGGTGGCAAGGTCAAGGGTATGACCATCTCTTTGCAGCTAAGGCAGGGTAGAGGAGTAGGTCACACGAAATAAGTTGAAAAATTGGGAGCTTACTGTTTTTGTGGGAATAGCTACATGTATGTTGAAGTCCCCTTGTATGAGGACTTAATGTAAGCACTCAGGCTTTTTCATTAAATGCTTTTTCATTCATTCATTCATATCCATCCTCCACACATTTGCAAAATGGACATTTCTAAAGCACAGGTCTGACCCCTGCTCAAGAAGCTCCACTGGCTCCCTCTAGGCCCTAGGCCTATGCAAAGTCTTTCTTCTGTTGGGCCTTTACAATTCTTCACAATTGGATTGCTTCCCCCCCCCGCCCCACTGTCCGATATCATTCCATTTTACTCTCGTTCATGCATGCTACATTCTAGCCCAAGGTGTTTGCCAGCTGTTTTCTGGAAAGCACATTTTATCTCTTATACCCAGACACGTGCATTCCACTGTGCCTGAAACACATCCCATCTTCACCTCTGCTGCTTAGAATAGCTAGATTTCTTCAAGCCTCAGTTCAGGTGCTGCCACCTCCTACATTAAGACCTTTCCTTGTCCTCTCTCCAATCCCCACTCTCTTGGGAGAGTGTTCTGTTCCTCTAAAAATTGTTTTGCCAGACTTAGTGTAAGCTTTTTATCTACTTCTCTGTGTAAATAATGCATTCTCACCTACCCTCCAGGTCAACAGGCAGATGAAAAGCTGGGCAAAACCTTTTATTTCTTTGTAACCTGGGCATCTAGTATAGCGTCCTGAACATAGTAAATACTTAATAAATATTTGATGAATTTAACTGAAAACAGTTAAAGCAAACAATTACAAAATGAGTCAAATACAAAATGTGTATCTGATTTAAAATGTGCTTTACAAAGAGACATTAATATTCAGACATGGCCACTGAGTGGATCTGTTTTGCTTGAGTATGCTTATTTGTTACTAGTTTTTTGTTTTTCAATAAGGGATGGCGGTGTGGAAGAAGATGGAAGCTAGCAACAGTGATGTTCCCCCCTCCCCCCCCAAAAAAGGCAGACACTGAAACTTTTTAAATGCAGAGAAGGAAATTCATAATGAAGCACAGACAAGTAGGAGAGTTTTGAAAATACCATGTTCAATTTATTATATACTTTTTAAAAAGTTGGCTGTATGGAATCTGAATCATATCAATCCTCTTTTTGTGTTCTTTTGTTATACATGGAAATGTAAATCATAGGCAAATGTCAAATATTGCCAAGTAGGTTGACATAATCATTCTTATAGTCTCATGTGCAACATTTGTATTAAAACAGATTTTATCTTTACCTCTTTCCCCACCACCACCATTCAGAAATGACATGTCAATTTGTAAACACCTTCAACAATCAGGTCTCTTAACAAAAAATAATAGCCTTCCAAGCAATAACAAGAATCCAAAATTTGGGTTAAGAGGTTCCAAATGCCTCTTAGCTACAAATAGGGCCCACCTTTATAATCAGAGGCCAGCCAAGTCATTAAAATCAAATCTCAAGTCCACATCTTTGCTCTGGGCACTGTACTTAACTGAGTTTTTTCACAAGGTTCTTAAGATTTGAAACTACAGCAGACATTTCCTAAAGTTCGGTTGGACATTACATCGGCAATTTATTCGGTTCAAGCTTTGGTTGTTTTTTTTTTTTTGTAAGGATAAAATCATTTTAATGGATAGAATGATAGTGAATAAGCACTGGCATACAGTTGGAGCATACTTAAAGTATTTTTAAAGAATTAGTATGAAGTTAGAGGGGGTAGGAGAATTTTTTTAAGAATACAATAAATATCAATTAAGAAGCATTTATTAAACCCTAGCTAAGTGCCAAGCACCATACCAAGTGGATAAAACTAAGACCAGAATCACAATCCCTGCCCTTAGGGAGTTTATATTCTAATGAGGGAAACAGCAGGCAAACAAATACACAAGTCTACAGTGAGAATGGGAGGAAATCCTGAGGGTGGGGGTGGGGGTAGGGTGGACTGAGGAGAAGGTCACCAGGGAAGACCTCCCACAGAAGGTGGTGTTTGAGCTGAGTCTGGAAGGAAATCAAGGAGGTGGGGACAGGGAGTATTACAGGTCTGGGGGCCAACCAGGGCATGAAGTATGATGGGAGAACCCCAAGGAGGCCAGTGCCACTGGATCCTAGAACAACACAGAAGGAAGGAAAATGGACAAGATGGCCACTTCAAGTTCTCCTCCACTACCTCTATTACTCAGTAACCTTTCTTCCTTTGGGCCACAGTAAACAAAGCACTCGGCCTGATGTAAAGAAGACTCAAATTCAAATCCAGCCTCAGATCCTTCCTAGCTGTGTGACCCTGCACAAGTCACTTAACCTCTGTCTGCCTCAGTTTTCTCATCTGTAAAATGGGGATCGCAACAGCATCTACCTCCCAGGGTTGTGAGGATCAAATGAGGTAATATTTGTAAATCGCTTAGCATAGTGCCTGGCACATAGTAAGCACTATAGAAATGTTAGCTGCCATAATAATCATCATCATTGGTATTATTACTGAGGTTCATATAATCTAGACAGCTAGGTGGTGCTGCAATGGATAGAGCACCAGGCCTGGAGTCAGGAAGACTCATCTTCCTGAGTTCAAATTTGGCCTCAGACACTTACAGCTATGTGACCCTGGGAAGGTCAACTAACCCTATTTGCCTCTGTTTCCTCATCTGTAAAAATGAGCTGGAGAAAGAATGGCAAACTACTCTAGTATCTTTGCCAAGAAAACCCCAAATGGGGTCATGAAGAGTCAGACACAATTGAATAACCACCACCATACAATCTACACCTTCCACCCAATCAAAATTCTGGTAGCTGTCTCCCCCCCAATTCTCTTCCTCAATGAGTTCAGTGACTGACTCACAGTCTTTCTCTCCTTTCCAACTCCTGCCTTCACACTAGGAGACTTTAACATACATATTGACTCTTCCTCAAACACCCTAACCACTTGATTCCTATTCACTTCCCATGAGCTCCTCCTTCACTCCACCTCAGTCACATACAAAGATGGGCATACTCTTGATCATGCCATCACTCACAAATGTACCACTGCTGTGTTCAGGAATTCTGAATTTCCCTTATCTGACCACAATCTATTGGCTTTTCACCTCTCCGTCTGCCTTCCTTTACCAAACCATAATCTTTGTCTGAACTGTGACCTCCCATCCCTTGACTCCTCAATTCTCTCCCAGGCCATCTCCCCAGCACTAGACACTCTCTTATTCTCTGCCCACCTTGACCCCTTGGTGAACCAATTCAATTCTACACTGGTGTCCTCTCTTGAGTCCCTTGTCCCCCTACAATATTGTTAATTAACCCAGCCAAGTCTCAGTCTTGGATCACTCTCACCGTTCATCAACTTCACTCTTACACATGTGCAGCTGAACAAAAATGGAGAAAATCACACAACCATTCTCAGTGAGTCCACTACAAATTGACATTACATAACTGTACCTGGGTCCTCACTGTTGCTAGGCAATCCTACTTATCAGTTCACTCTCCCACTCTCCACAGCACCTTTTCCAAACCTTCTCATCCCTCCTCCAACCTCCCATGGCTTCCCTCCCCCTCTCCTCCTCTAGCTAAGAACCTTGCCTCATACTGTACAGAAAAAATTGCAGCTGTTCATCATGAACTCCCTCTTCTCCTCTCTTTCTCTCATCTCCTATCACTCAGATGCCTTCTGCCCCTCTCTCCTCCTTCACTCCTGTCTCACATGAAGAAGTGGCCTTACTCCTCTACCTATTCAAGTGATCCCATTCCATTCTGTTTCCTACAACAGATTGCCCCCTTGGTCATCCCCCACACTTTTCCTTATTTTCAATTTCTCCCTCTCTACTGGCTCCTTCCCTCCTGCCCACAAACATGCCCATGTCTCCCCCATCCTCAAAAAACCTTCACTTGGTCCTTCCATCCCTGCTAACTACTGTCCTACAACTTCTGTTCTTTATGGCTAAACTCCTAGAAAAGGCCATTTACAATAGGTGCCTCAACTTCCTTTCTTCTTGCTCTCTTCTTAACTCCTTACAATCTGGCTTCTGACCTCATCATTCCACCAAAACTTTTCTCCAAAGTTACCAATGATCTCAGTTACCAAATCCAATGGCCTTTTCTCAGTCCTCATTCTCCTTGACCCCTGTGCAGCCCTGGACACTGCTGAACACGCTCTCCTCCTGGTTTTCCTCCTACATCTCCATCTGTTCCTTCTCAGTCTCCTTTGTTGGATCCTCTTCCAGATCATGCCCTGTAACCATGGGTGTCCATCCAGATTCTGTCCTGGGCCCTCTTCTCTTCTCCATGTATACTACTTCACTTGGTGATCTCATCAGCTCCCATGGATTTAATGACCATCTCTACACGGATGATTCTCAAATCTACTTATCCTGCCCAAACTCTCTGCTGACCTCCAATCTTGAATCTCTAACTGCTTTTCAGACATCTCAAACTGGATGTCCAGTACACATCTTAAACACATGTCCAAAACAGTTATCTTTCTGCCAAAACTTTCTTCCCTTCTATCTTCCCTATTACTGTAAAGGGCAGCACTATCCTCCCAGTCCCCCAGGCTCAAAATCTAGGAGTCTTCCTGACCTGCTCACTCTACATATTCAAGCTGTTGCCAAAGCCTCTTAATTTCACCTCTGCAGCATCTCTTGAATATGCCTCCTTCCTTCCTCTGACACTGCCATCACTCTGGTAGTGCAGGCCCTCATCACCTCGTGCCTTGATTACTCCAATAGCCTACTTCGGGATCTCCTTGCCTTAGACCTCTCTCTCTCCAGTTCATTCTCTACTCTGCTGTCAAAGCTATCATCTTAAAATACCTTTCCTTCCCCTTCCCTGCCCCCCACCCCCAACTTCAGTGGCTCCCTATGGCCTCCAGGAACAAATACAAAATGCTCTGTTTGGCATTCAAAGCCCTTCTTAACCTAGTCCTCTCCTTCCTTTCCACTCTTCTCACATCTTACTCTCTGACAGGTACTCTTTGATCCAGTGACCCTGGCCTCCTGGCTGTTCTATGAACAAGACATTCCATCTCTGGCTTTGGGCATTCTCTCTAGCTGTCCCCCTTGCCTGGGATGCTCTCCTTCCTCCACTCCACCTACTGACCTCCCTAGTTTCCTTTAAGTTCCAAGGAGCCTTCCTCAACCCCTCTTAATTCTAGTGCTTTCCCTCTGTTATTTCCTATTTATCCCATGTATAGCTTGCTTTGTATATATTTGCTTGCATGTTGTCTCTTCTATTAGACTGCCTTTTTGTCGTTTTTGTACCCTCAGCACTTAGCTCAGGGCCTGGCAACGTAGTAGGTGATTAATGAATGTTTACTAATTGATTGACTAAAAGGTTGGAAGGGAGACAGGTAGTAAAGTGCTTTAAAAGATAAAAAAAAGATTTTTTATTTGATCTTGGAGGTGACTGGGAATCACTGAGGTTTGTGGGGGTGGGGAAAAGGTGACATGGTCAGAACTGCTCTTTAGTTCCCCAATTGATAAATAGTCAAAGGATATGAACAGGCAGTTTTCAGAAGAAGAAACCAAAGCTATCTATAGTCATATGAAAAAATGAACTAAATCACTACTAATTAGAGAAATGTAAATTAAAACAACTCTGAGGTACCACGCCATACCTATCAAATTGGCTAATATGACAGAAAAGAAAAATGACAAATGTTGAAGGAGATGTGGGAAAGTTGAATCACTAATGCACTGTTGGTGGAATTGTGAACTGATCCAACCATTCTGGAGTGCAATTTGGAACCATGCCCAAAGGGCTATAAAACTTTGTATACCCTTTGTTCTAGTAATACAACTACTAGGTCTTCTGTATTCCAAAGGGATTAAAAAAAAAAAAAGGAAAAGGACATCTGTACAAAAATATTTATAGCAGCTCTGTTTGTGGTAGCTAAGAATTGGGAAATTGAGGGAATGTCCATCAATTGGGGAATGAACAAGTTGTGGCATATGATTGTAATGGAATACTATTGTGCTGTAAGAAATGACAAGCAGCACTAATGTGAAAATATGTTTAATATGAATGTAAATGTATAGCCTATATCAGATTGTGCCCTGTCTTGGGGAGGGTGGTGGGGAGGAAGGGGGAGAAAAATTTTAAACTCAAAAGCATATGGAAGTGATTATTGATAAATCAAAAAAAATTAATAAAAAATAATAAAAAATAAAAAAAAGAAATGACAAGCAGGATGATTTCCAAAAAACATGGAAAGACTTATGTGAACTGATACAAAGTGAAGTGAGAAGAACCAGAACATTGTACACTGTAACAGTATAATGATTAACTGTGAATGACTTAGCTATTCTCAGCAATACAATGATTCAAGACAATTCCAAAGGACTCATGATGAAAAATGTTATCCAACTCCAAAGAAATATCTGATGGAGTCTGAATGAAGATCAAAGGATATTATTTTTCATTTCTTAATGAAATGCATTTTTTTGCAGGTTTTTTGGCTTTTTTTTTTTTTTTTTTTTACAACATGACTAATATGGAAGTGTTTTGCATGATTGCACATGTATAACTTATATCAAATTGTTCACCATCTCAGGGAGCGGAGAGGGATGGAGAGAATGTGAAACTCAAAATTTGAAAAAATGTTAAAAATTGTTTTTACATGTAATTGGGGAAAATATTATTCAAAGAAGATATAAAATAAAATCCAGGTTAGTCAGGGTTGAGGTATTAAAGGTAACACCCACTATTATGTCAGAAGTAAAAAAAAAAAAAAAAAAGGACTGCTCTTTGGGCACTTTGACAGCTAAGTGGAATGGACTGGGGGGGAAACTTGCAGCAAGGGTTTCAATATAAGGTTATCTGTAAAATTCTAGATGTGCTTATTAGATTTAGTCAGATGCTTAAAGCATCTTTGATGAAAACCTTTGGCACTACAAAATAGAAGTTAACTTAAAGTATAATGTGATCATTTCAATCAACTCTTTTGTGGCTCCACTCATAACAGCAGTAAGTTCTCTGACCAAAACACCCATCTTTGGCTACCAGTGCCCAATATGAATTGTTTCCTCAATTAGAATGTAAGTTCTTTTCAGGGAAGGGAGTGTCTCCATCTTGTATTGCTATATACCTAGGACTTAGCATAGTATTTAGCACACAGTGTCTTGGGCTTCCTTCCTCAATGTGTTATTCTTTCCTTTATTCTCATAGCTTTTTCAATCAATGACAAAACTTTGCCCTACACTGGAGTAGAGACTATGGGTATGGAGGTGATACTGTGTCCACCTCTGAGGTCTGTGCCAGTTAAGCACAAACTCTACAAGGCTTATCAACTATGAGGATCAGTTTACTTATAATGGAGATAGGACAGGTTTATCACTAAATTGGTTGCAAGGAAAAACATCTTTCTGCCATAGCAACTGTTTTTATAACAAATAAGCATAGTTAAGCAAAACAAATCCACACATTGGCCATGTCCAAAAATATGCCTCGATCTGCCCTCCAAATGCATCAGCCCTCTCTGGTCGTGGTCAGCATGTTTCATCACAAATCCTTTGCAACTGTGGTGAGCCACTGTGTTGATCAGTCACTAAATCTTTCAGAATTGTCTTTTTTTTTTTTTTAAGGCAATTGGGGTTAAGTGGCTTGCCCAGGGTCACACAGCTAGTAAGTGTCAAGTGTTTGGTCTGAGGCTGGATTTGAACTCAGGTCCTCCTGACTTCAGGGCCGGTGCTCTATCCACTGCACCACCTAGCTGCCCCTGAATTGACTGTCTTTACAGTATGGTTGCTATTATATCAACTGTTCTCCTGGTCCTGTTCTTTTCAATTTGCAACAGTTCAGACAGGTCCCCCAGTTTGTGTGAGACCATCCTCCCCATCATTTCTTACAGCACAATGGCGTTACCCATCACCTTCATAAACAATAACTTGTTCAGCCATTCCCCAATTGACGGGCATCCTCTCAGTTACGGATTCTGTGCTTTTCTTTGTGTTTTTTTCTTTTAATTTCATGGCAACTCCTAAGCCCACTAGCCAAATTGAAAGGGGGGGTGTCTCCACAACATTGGCAAGAAGCTATAGACAGCCCTTTCCCTCAGCATCTCAGGATTCTTCCCTTTGGACTGGCAGGTGTGGCCACGGGAAGAGGCAGGAAAGGAAGGAAGGAGGCTCCGGATAAGGGTGGGGCCTAGTGACCTCGGCCCTGGCGCTCCACCTCTTCCCGCTCCCCTCACAGGCCCCGCCCCGCAGAATAGAGAGAGGAAAGGGGGAAGGGAGGAGGAAAAAGAGGAGGGGGATATTGGGGGGGGAGGGAAATTGGAGAAGGGGGAGGGGGAAATGGGAGAATGGGGGAGGTGGGAGAAAGAGAGAGAGAAGAGGGGGCGGCTTACTCCAGAGCGCCCCAATGGCGAAGACTGCCAGGGAAGCAGGGTGGTCACCTACCTCGGTGGCGGCAGGGCGGCCCGCCCGAGCGGCCCCAATCGGCGGCAGAGGCTCGCTCGGCCCTGCTCGCTGCGCTGACGGCCCGAGGGGAACGAGGGAGGTACAGAATGCGTAGGTGCGTGCGTAGGTGTGGGGTGGGGGTGGGGGGGCATATACACTCGAAGGGGGAGAGGCAGCGGGTGCCGTTTGCGCGCGCGCGCACGCCAACGACCAGCCGGGCTAATGGCGCTTTCGTCCGTAACTGAACGAAACAACCGGGGAGGGGCGGGGCGAGCTGGACCCCAAGCCGAGATCCGAGCTGGCGCCCGGGCTACGCAAGCGTACTTCCGCTCGCGGCCTTCTGGGAAAGGGAATGGGGCGGGGGGGGGGGGGGGCGGGGGGGGGGGGGTTCCCCGGGTGCCGCGGGCGGGGGGGGGGGGGGGGGGGGGGGGGTGCCGGCGGCGTGGTTCCTCCCGTTCCCCGCCTTCTCTGAGGTTACAGTGCATGCTGGGACTGGTAGTTTGGGACTGCGGCCCTTTTGCCTTAGAGGCAGCCATAGGGAGTGGTCCTACTCGCCTGGCCAAAATCAGTCCCCTGGCCTCACTCAGTTGGGCTGGACCTCTGGGTGATCTAGTGGTTGAACCTCTGAACTGTTAATCAGGAAACCCCACTCACTTGTTTGCTTCGCCTACTGTATTGCAGAAAGCATTTATCTCACTGTTGACCTGGATCATGGATAGTGTCTAATAACAAACTCATACAATGCATGATCAGTCAACAAGCATTTATTAAGTGCAAGACACTGTGCTATACAAACACAAAAAATAGTCTCTGCCCTCATAGCTGTTATATTCAGTGACTGGGACAACATGTATAATATAGATGGAGACAGATAGATAGATAGATTATGAGATAAGTGCAAATAAACCGATCCATACAAAACATCTACTAAATGGCTAAAAGTCCATTTCCCTTCCAGACCCCAGAAATCCTTCCAGTATCTGGACCTAGGAATTCTAAAGCAAAGTACAACTGATTCTTCCCTTGAGCAGGCAAAAGTGTAACAATAACAGTTCCCTCAAAAGGTTGGGCACTCAGTTTCTATCAACAATAGACTATTAACAATAGCCATTATGTACCCATTTAGAAAACCCTGATTCACGGGCTGTGATCACTTCTAGGTGCTCAAGTATGGAATGCTGAATTCAGTGTGAACATGAACTTGGGCAGGTTGGGGATTTGTCTGTTTTCTGATAAGCACCTCTGACCCAGTCTGCCTGCTGTTAAAGCATCATGGAACAGGGTTAGTGGACTGAGTGACAAGACTGGGCAAGGACCACTACCTGCACTGTACAAGTAGCCAACAACCCAAAGTAGAGGCAGCCTCAGAGTTCATTGGCAAGAGCCCAATGGCAAAAGAAAAGCCCAGGGAAAAGACAAACACAGAGATTGACCCCAAAGCATTGTGAAATGAAAAAAGCCCTAAGTAGAATCCAGTATGACAACAGCCAGAGCCAGTGCAAGGACCCAACAAGAAGGCAGTCTGTTATGAGCAGAACTGAAAACCAATACATTGGACTGAGAGATGCCCAAGGAGTAAATCCCAAAGAGAACAACCCTATAAAGCCAAATTAAGCCTAGGAGTGATAGTTTTTGTTTCCTCTTTGCCTAGGCTTTTCCACTTAATTTCTTTTTTGTCTTATTACTATAGCTAGTATTTCTAATATAGTCTTGAATAGTAATGGTGATAATGGACATCCTTGCTTCACCGCTGATCTTATTTGGAAAGGCTTCTAGTTTATTTTTCCCTTGCCCTTGGTTTTAGCTAGTCTATTTGTTGTTTTTCCTTCATGCTTGAAGAGGACCAGAATGACATCGCAATGTTAGGGTCAATGTACAGCGTGTCTGACCATTAACGAGTTTAGAAGACTACCAGAAGTCAGGCACAAATAGTTTATATGAACATTCAGGATGGCGATATCTTTAAATCTGCATATCTCACATTTCTTTTGAGCTAGTTTTATTCTTCTTTGCACTTAGAGCACAGCACTTTCTTTGATGCCAGCATGCTGTGCTGGATAGTTCTGTGCCAGTGTTTCCCTTGTCTTACAATCAATACTATTTTATCCTCATAATTTTAAGGAAAGCTCCATTTATTCTTATGCTGTCTAGTGTTTTTTAAACGAATGCATATTGTACCTTGTCCAATGCTTTTACTGCATCTTTTTCTGCATTTTTTGTTTGAAATAATCACATGATTTTTGTTGTTTTTATTGTTAATGTGACCAATTATGTTTATAGTTTTCCTAATATTGAACTGGCCCTGCATTCTTGATATAAATCCAGCCTGGTCAGAGAGCATGATCTTTGTAATATATCTCTCTTGTCTCCTTGCTAATATTTTATTTAAATTTTTTGCATTAATATTCATTAGGGAAATTTGTCTATAGTTCTCTTTCTCTGTTTTGAATCTCCCTGGTTTAAGTATCAAAGACACAAGAACACAGAAGGAATTGGCAAGACCCTTTCTTTGCCTACTTTTTCAAGAAGTTAATATAGTTTTGGAATTAACTCAAATGTTTGGTAGAATTCTCTTATGAATCTATCTGGTCCTGGGTATTTTTCTTTCGGAGTTTACTTATGACTTGTTTAATTTCTTTTTCTAAGATAAGGTTATTAAGTATTCTATTTCCTGTACTATTACTCTGAGTTATTTATGTTTTTGTGAATATTCATCCATTTCATTTAGGTTGTCATTTTTATTAGCATGTGGTTGGGTGAAATAGCTTCTAATAATTGCTTTTATTTTTTTCTTCATTTGTTGTGAATTTACCTTTTTCTTTTTGATGCTGGTAATTTTTTTTATTCTTTCTTTTAAAAAATCAAATTAGTTGCTCCTAGGTTTTATTTATTATATTGTTTTTTTTTAACTTGCAACTTTGTTAATCATTCCTTTTGTTTTCAGGATTTCTATTTTGGTGTTTAATTGAAGATTTTTAATTTGTTAGTGTTCTGGTTTTTTTTTTTAATTGCATGCCTGATTCATTTATCTGCTTTTCCTCTTTTTTATTGACAAACATATTTAAAGATCTAAAATTTCCCATATTTACTACTTTGGTTACATCCTACAAATTTTTGTATATTGTCCCATTATTGTCATTATCATTAATGAAATTATTGATTTGTTCTATAATTTATTCTTTAATCCACCTGCTCTTTAGGATTATGTTATTTAGTTTCCAATTAATTTTAAATTTTGCTTTAAAGGCCCTTTATTTAATATAATTTTATTGTATTTTGGTCAGTAAGAGATACATTTAATGTATTTGCTTTTCTGCATGTTAGTGAGCTTATTATGCCTTAATACATAATCAATGTTTGTGAAGGTGCCATGCAATCTGGGAAAAAGTATATTCCTTTTTATTTAGATGTTATATATGCCATTTGGTGTATATATGTTTAGCATTGATGTTAATTCATTATCTATAGTACCTTTTAGCAAAATGTAGTTTCCCTTTTACTTAGGGCTATTTTTGTTTTTGCTTTATCTGAGATCATGATTACCATCCCTGTCTTTTTTACTTCAGCTAAAGCGAAATAGCTTCTGCTCTAGTCCCTTATTTTAACCCTGTGTATACAGACAGTTCTCACTTTATGCAAGTGGACCTGTTCTGTGGGGAAGGGAGGGAGGGAAGAAGGAAGGCAAGAAGAGAACTGTGCACCCATAAAGAGAGGAAGCCAGCACATGGTTCAAAGATACGTGAGGGCCAGGGACAGAGAAGCAAGAGCAGGAGGAAGAACACACGGGGGCTGGGGCCAACCACTGGGGACCTGGCTGGAACTGAGAGGAAGAACACATAGAGGGCAGACATGTGGGGGCCAGACATAGACACAGATAGGAGAGGATGGTTGATATTCGGGGGCTGGGAACAAACACATGGTACCCAAGCACAGACAGACAGAAGACAGACACATGGGAGTTGAAACAGGGCAGTCTCCTCTTTGGGCGCTGGAGGTCTCAAGCCAAAACCTGATCCAATGGTGGTGGTCTTCATTCTTCTTTCACTTGGAGTGGTTTTTCTCTTAGGTTTTTTGTTTTTGTTTTTTTTTTAGTAGGTGGGGTAAGAGGCCAAGGAGCACTGAGCTGAGAGGCAGGAGTGGAGAGAGCATAGTACTATACAGTAAAGTTAACATAGAATTTTTTTTTTTGGAATACAGATTTCTTTCAGAATTCTTTACCTAAAGTCAAATTTGCATAATACAGATTTACATAAAGTGAGAACTGTATATTTTTTTGTTTCATGAGTGTTTCTAATAAGCAATATATTTTAGATTTTGATTTCTAATCCATTCCTCTATCCTCTTCCATTTTCTGTGTGAGTTCATCCCATTCACATTCATAGTTATGATAGCTAACTATTTCACTCCATCCACAACTCTTATACTTTTCCTTCTCTTTTCCCCAACCCCTCTTTTAGAATCTGTTGTGGTTCTGACTAATGCCTCCCTTAATCTACCTCTTATTCCTCTCCTTTCTCTTAACACATTTCCCTCTTATTTCCCTGTTGTCTAAGATATTTTTGTATATATTTGTGTGTGTCTTCTTCCCTCCTTTAGCCAGTTCAGATGGAAGTGACATTCAAATGTCATCTGCTCCCTCCCACTGCCCTCTCTTCATAATCTCCTTTCTGCACAATCCATTTATATGAAATAATGTCCCCATTTTTCCTCTCCCTTCCCTCTTTTCTCAGTGTGTTTCTCTTCTCCATCCTTTCCATTCTTCTTTTGAGATGATCAAAACATGGCAGAATCACTCTCAGTTCTTGTGGCTAATTCCTTTATAATTCTTCATCATAATTGAGTTCTGAGGGGTTATATGTATCATCTCTCCATATAAGAGTGTAAACAGTTTAACTTTGTTTAGTCTCTTATTATCACTTACTCATATTTACTTTTTTTTGGCTGTTGTTGCTTCTTTTGACTCTTTTGTTTGTATGTCAAATTTTCTACTCAGCTCTAGTCCCTCTCCCCTCATAGTATTATACTTAGTTTTGCTGGTTGGTTATTTTTTTCTTGTAAGCCTAGCTCTTTTACCTTCTGGAATATTATATTCCAAACTCTGTTTCTTCATGGTGGTGGACGCTAAATCTTTTGTGATCCTGACGGTGGCTCCTTGGTACTTTAATTCTTTCTTTCTGTCTACTTGCATTATTTTCTCCTTGACCTGGAAGCTCTGGATTTTGACTCTAATACTCCTGGGAATTTTCTTTTTGGGGTTTCTTCCAGGAAGTGACTAGTGAATTCTTTAAATTTATACTTTTTTTTCTGGTTTTCAGATATCTGGAAAGTTTTCTTTTTTTATTTCTTTTTTTTTTGGGTGAGGCAATTGGGGTTAAGTGACTTGCCCAAGGTCACACAGCTAGTACGTGTCAAGTGTTTGGTCTGAGGCCGGATTTGAACTCAGGTCCTCCTGACTTCAAGGCTGGTACTCTATCCACTGCGCCACCTAGCTGCCCCTTCTTTTTTGATTTCTTGAAACAAAGTGTCTAGCCTCTTTTTTATGTTCATGGATTTCAGGTTATCCAGTGATTCTTAAATTCTCTCTCTTTGATCTGTTTGCCAGGAAGCTGTTTTTCCTATGAGATATTTCACATTTTTTCTATAATTTTCTTCTGTTTTTTGATTTTATTTTATTATTGTCTCATGGTATCATCAGCTTCCATTTAGCAAATTCTAATTTTCAAGGAGTTATTTTCTTCAGTAAGGTGCTGTGCCTCTTTTTCCAAGCTGTTAATTCTCTTTCCATATCTTTCTTCCTTAGCTCTTGCTTCTTTCCCCATTTTTTCCTCTACTGCTCTCATTTGGCTTAAAAATTTTTTTTTGCTCTTTTTTAAACTCTTTTAAAAAAAAACACTTTCTTTAACTCTTCTAGGAATCGTTGGTGTACTTGTGTCTAAATTGACTTTTTCTTTGAGGTTTTCTTTGTGGATATTTTGAAGTCATTCTCTTCTGTGCTTGTGTCTTGAGCTTCCCTATCACTAATAGTAGCAGCTCTTTGTAGTCAGGTTCTTTTTTTCAGTTGTTTGCTTGTTCCTCCAGCCTGTTTCTTGACTTTGGATTTGATATTAGAGTTGGGCTCTGTGCACTTGTGGCTGGGTGTGGGGGGGAGTGGTGGAGAGGATGTCTGGCCTGTGAGTTTTTTGTGCTCCAAAAGTGGGGTGATCTGGGATGAGGTTTGTTCACTGCCCTCCTAGTCTGTGCAAGTTCGTCACCCAGGTTTAAGTCTACTGACTTGTCCCTGGTTAGAAGTTTCAGTAGACTATTTCTGAACTCAGCCATTATCAGTTCCCTGGGAGGCTCTGCAAGTTTGGAATGACTAAACTGCAGGCTCCTCTTTGGTCTGGGATTTCTACTCTGGTTATTTCACTGAAGACTTATGGTATTGAGCTAAAGGCTAGAAATGGGCCAGAACTCCTGCTCCTGGGATCAGAGCCATACAGCTATTGTTTATTTCCAGAACTTCTTCCTTACTCAGTACACATCTGAGGCCTAAGCTACTGCTTCTCTCCATCCCGAATCTGTGACCCATAACAGGATAATGAGCTACAGAGCTGCCAAATGGAATCTGTTCTTGGACCCAGAACTTATCTATGGATGCTGGAATGTTCCCCACTGCTACATGCACTCATGGCCAGCTCCTGTCCCCAGTGTCCAGTGACCTCTCTGTCTCCCTAAGCTTCCTGACCTGGAAAAATGACTCACTATTACTTTTTCTCAAATTTCTTGATCAGAATTTTATCTGGTATGTTTTCTAGATCTTTGTTGAGGAGGTTTGCTGGGTGAGGTAGGCTAAAATACTTCTCACTCCATTGTCTTGACTTTACCTCACTCTCACAAACTAACCCTCAAACTTTCTTTACCTCCCTATTGCCTACAAAGATGACTATGTCTCTCCCATCCTGGAAAAAACTGTCACTTGATACTCTCATCCCCACTAGCTATTGTCTTATATTTCTTCTGCCCTTTGTGGCTAAACTCCTTGCAAAGGCAATCTATACTTTGTGGTGCTTCTACTTCCTTTCCTCTCTTCTTAACTCTTTGCAATTTTATTTCCCAATTTGTCATTCAACTGAAACTGCTGTCTGCAAAATTATTAATGATCTCTTAACTGACAAATCACTGATATTTTCTCTTTTTTGTAAATTTTTTATTCATTTTAAACTTAAATACAAAATGAGAAAAGAAAAATAAAAAAACATTTCCATGTACACAGCAGAACATAGGAGAGGATTCAATATAAAACAATAAATTTCTATTTCAAGAAAACCTATGTAATAAACACTACGCATTGTTTTTCAAGCTACCCAGCTTTTCTTTGCTTCCTTCTAGGTTTTCTTTTGTTCTCTGCTGTGTACTTTTTACTTTATTTATTTTTCCTTCCTCCCCCACCCCTGCCCTAAAGAAGGCTACAATTAAATGCAGATGTATGTATATATATACATATATATATACACACATAGATATCTACAAACATAAGCATACACACACATACACACACACATATGTGTAAAACCACACTATGTATATTTCCACTTGTCATCTCTTTCTTTGGAGGTGGTTAGCATCTTTCTTCACTGGTTCAAATCTTTCCATGTTTTTCTAAATCAACCAGCTTATCATTTCCTGTACCACAGCAGTATTTGAACACAATCACATTCTATCCAAGAAATTGTCTATGAAAGTTTCTTCCCAATTTTTTTCATTCTTTCTATTCTTGGCTACATTGATTTTATTTATAGAAGAAAATTTTAATTTAAAATAATCAAAATTATCCATTTTACACATCAATAATGCTCTCACGTCATAATACAGTTTAAAGTCTGATACTATTGAATTTTCTTCCTTTACATCTTTTTCCCCCTGGTTTCTTTGAAATTCCTGACCTTTTTTTTTCTTCCAAGTTAACTTTGTTATAATTTTTTCTAACTCAGTAAGATAATTTTTTGGTAATTTAACTGGGATGGCATTGAAGAGATAGATTAGGTAAAACTGTCATTTGAAAAATATTGGCTTTACCCACCCAGGAACAATAAATATTACTCCAATTATTTAAATCTGACTTTATTTGTATAAAAAGTGTTTTATGTTTATGTTCATGTAGCTCCTGGATCTGTTTTGGCAGGTATATTCTCAGGTATTTTATATTGTCTAGTTATTTTAAATGGTCTAAAATAATATTAAATAATATTGGTGTCACATAGTGTAGTTTCCTTATTTTTCTCTTTTAATTAAATCTATTTTAGCTTCAATTTTGTCTGAGATTATGATTACCACCCCTGCTTTTTTACATTAAAAATTCTACTCCAGCCCTTTATTTCATCTTTTTGTTTTTATTGTGTTTCCTGACAGCAACATATTGTTGAATTAAAATTTTTATTCTGTTATCCATGTACATTTAATGGATAAATTAATCCCATTCACATTTTAAACTGTAATTATTTGTTGTGTATTTCCCTCCTTCCTGTTTTTCCTCACCATCCTTCTCACCTTATTTATCCTATTTCTCCTCACTCCTCTAATTTACTTCTACCCACTACCTTGCCCTCCTATTCCTTAACCTCCCAACCCCTCTAAGAGTCCCTCCCTTATCCCCCAATCCTCTTATTTCTTTCTAAATTTAGAAGACTTTTATACCCTTCTAGATGTATATATTGTTCCCTCTTAAACCCATTCCTGATGAGAGGAAGGTTCCAGCACTACCAGCCCTCCCCCCACTAGATTCTTCTGGATCAAGTTTTCCTTTCATGCCTCATTTGTATCAGATAATCATTCCTTTTTAATCTCTCCTTATAGTTTATTTTTTTTTAGAATCACCTCATCACACACAGCTCAGCCCAAGCCTTTCTTTCAAACTACCCAAGTAATGATGATAGTCATAAAAGTACTGATAACATTTCCACATATAAGAAGTAAACAATTTGACCTTATTGAGTCCATTATAATTGGTCTTTAATGTTTACCTTATATTTCTCCTGGATCTTATATGTCAAATTTTCCCTTAAGTTCTGCTATTTTTGTCACAATACCTAAAAGTCTTTCAGTTTGTTAAATGTCCATTTTTTTTTTCATTCAGGATTATACCTAACTTTGCTGGGTAAGTTACCCTTGGTCATAACTGTAGCTCTTTTGCTCTACAAAATATAGTATTCTAAGACCTATGGTCCTTCAATGTGGTAGCTGCTAAGTCTTGTGGAATCCTTATTGTAGCCCTATGATATATAAATTGTTTTTTTCTTGTTGCTTGCAATATTTTCTTCTTAACCTGGGAGCTTTGAAACTTAGCTATGATGTTCCTGTAAGTTTTCCTTCTGGGATCTCTTTCAGGTAGTGATCAGTGGATTTTTTTCTATTTCTGCTTTGCCTTCTTCTTCTAGAACTTCAGGGCAATTTTCCTTAATAATTTCTTTCTTTCTTTCTTTCTTTCTTTCTTTCTTTCTTTCTTTCTTTTTCTTTCTTTCGGTGAAGCAATCGGGGTTAAGTGACTTGCCCAGGGTCATACAACTAGTAGGTGTTAAGTGTCTGAGGCTGGATTTGAACTCAGGTCCTCCTGACTCCAAGGCCAGAGCTCTATTCACTGTACCACCTAGCTGCCCTGATAATTTCTGGTAATATTGTATCAAGATTCTTTTTTTTTTTAAATTTTTATTGCACCTTTCAGGTAGTCTGACTATTCTTGTTATTGTCTCTCCTTGATCAGTTCTCCAAATCAGTTGGTTTTTTTTTTCAGAGATGTTTCACATTCTCTTATATTTTTTCATTCTTTTGATTTTGTTTTATTATTTCTTTGTGTCTTATAATGTCATTAACTTCCCCTTGCCCAATTCTAATTTTCAAGGAATTATTTTCTTTTTTAAGTTTTTGATTCTCTATTTTCAGTTGATTGACTTTCTTTTCATAATTTTCTTGATTTTCTTGGGTTGCTCTTATTTTTTTCCTAATTTTTCCTCAATCTCTGTCATTTGATTTTTAAAGTCTTTTTAAAATTCTTCTAAAAACTCTTTTGTCCTTGGGACCATTTGATGTTTTTCATTGAAAAAGGAGTGGCTTTTTTAGCTCCATTATCTTCCTCTGAATGTGAACCCAGATCTTTTTTATCCCCATAGTAGCTATTTATGGTCAGGTTCTTTTTCCTTTGCTTACTCATTTTAATTTTTTTTTGGTTTATTTTGTTTTTAGCAGCTATTAATATAATCAAGTTCTAGTCCTGAGGTATGGGGAATGATGCCCCAAGCCTCAGGTCTTTCTTACTGTTATTTTCTGGGCTCTGTCCTGGGGCTGCACCATGGGCACTCCTCTCTGCCCCTAGGCCACAACTGGGGACCCCAGCCACGCTGTGCCACAAATACGCCTGCTCTCTCCTGTGGCTGCAAACTACAGCTGTCCTCTCTGCCCTGGAAATGAAACAAGGAACTCTGCTCTTCTGCAAGTGCCCATAGCCAGCAGGGTCCCAGCCCCTCTGCTACTGCACTCACCAGGTGTGTGCTAGTTCCTTCTCCCTGCAGCCACAGTCTGGGACAAGTCTGGTCAACACGGCTGTACTTGGCTTCCCTAGACAGTGGAAGGTCCTTCAATCTTCTCCTACTCAACTGTCAGTCTACCCCCCCTTCCACCTTCCCCCCCTCCAAAGTCTGTGAGGTGAAAGTTCTGTCAGGTGAAATTTCCTGAGGCTGAGGTTGCCTCCCAATCCCCAGCTGCCCCCAGGGCTTATTGTTTGTTGATTCCCCAGAATTGGCCTGGAGGTATTTATACTTTACCCAGGCCAAACTTTTACCCTAAAGGCTGAGTCTTTCCTGGGGTCTTCTCAAGTAGTCTTAGGAGGACAACTGCTTTGCCCCACTCCTGTTTATTTCTGCTGCTCTACATTCTCTCTGAGGCAACGTTCTGTCTTATTTGTGGAGGAAATTTGGAAAGCCAGAAGTTTTCTGACCTACTCCACCATCTTCCCATAATTCTCTCCCACTGATATTTTCTCAATCCTCATCCTTCTTGACTTTGATACTTGTGATTTTTGAAATATATTTTTTGATGTTATAATTAGAATGATAAGACTCCAATATGGAGTCACTTAGGCTGTGTTCCTAATGACCATAAAACATATAGGCAATGATAGACAGTTTTGTTCTTTCCCACTGTTTTGACCAATTTTAACCCTGTGTTAAGCAGTTAGTGATCACAGCTTCTGATTAATAAAACTCTTGGCTGCTGCAGTGACCTGTGAGCTACTCCTTTTCTGCTTCAGATAGCCAACTCAAATCCTCACCCAATTTCTGCTCCAGATAAAGAAATTCTCCCCACCCAAGCCTGGTATCAATAAGTAACCCTGAGGACTTCTCCACCACATAGGGGTCTATTTAGGAATGTCCCCTCCCACATCTGGCATTGATTACTTATTCTTAACTAAGCCCATATCTCAAATACCTGCTCAAATCTCAATTTTGAACATATACTTTCCCCAACATGACTCCCTCTGCCTAGACTGGGTGAGTTTTTTGCGATGTAGAGCTGAACTTCTGTCTGTATTGTCATATAGATTATGTGTATGTGTTTTTTTTTTAGTCTGTTTGCTGTGCCACATAATAATAAAGCTCATGTTTATGCTTTCTTCTCAAGTACCAATTTTCTGCAAATCCCCAAACCCAGGTCTTTAATCCAAGCTTTGAAGCCAAATAAAGCAACCTTTCTGCAGCCTTTGACACTGCTGATCATCCTCTTTTCCTTTATAATAGTTCTCCTTAGGTTTTTGCAATACTATTCTCTCCTGGTTCTCTTCCTTGTCCAACCTCTCCTTCTCTGTCTACTTTGCTGGATTTGATGGGTTGCTTGTGCTTGGACCCCAACCCTAGGACCACACCTCTCCCCACCCCAAAGACCCTATCTCTGGCAATAACTCGTGAGTGGGCCCAGTGAGGCAAACTATCTCTCCCTGCTACAAGAGCAAGCTGACCTCTGTAGAATTTCCCTTGTATAAACAGGACTATCTTGTACCAGCAGAATTATCATGTACTGATTCCCAGAGTTATTGTATACATTCCAGAAATCAAGTCGTAGATATCAACTCTCAAGGCTCTCTTGCTACAGATGTAGACATACATCAGTACAGACCCCTTAGAAATCCCTCCCCCCAGGTCATGCCAGTAGTGAATGACACCTCTGCCCAAGGTACAGAAACTGTATGTTCATGACCTAATTAGCATACTTGGCACACCACTCACTGAATCTTTCCTATATAAGCTTTAGCATTACTACTGTTAGTTTGCAAGTTCCCTAAGGAGCTCTGCCCGCTATATTAGCATTATAATAAACTTTTTGCCACTTGACTTGGAACACTGCTTGAGTCCATGAATTCCTTCCAGACAACTCTGCTCTGAATCTCATTATTTTGGGGTCCCTGAACCCCTAAAACCACATCAGATCTTTATCCATGTCATACCTGCTAATAATGGGTGTCCCCCAAGACTCTGAACTGAGCCCTCTTTTCCCCTCTATATTGTTTTATTTGATGATCTTATCAGCTCCCACGGATTCAATTATTGGTGGTTGTTCAGTAATTTTTCAGTCATGTCCATCACTCTTCATGATCCAATTTGGAGTTTTCTTGGCAAAGATGTTGGAATGGTTTGCTGTTTCCTTCTCCAGTTGATTTTGTAGGTGAGGAACTGAGGTAAACAGGGTTTATTTACATATATGTAAATATGTAGGTGATTTAAGTGACTTGCCCAGGGTCACACAGCTATTAAGTGTTTGAGGCCAGATTGAACTCAGGAAGATGAGTCTTTCTGACTCCAGGTATCCTATCTACTGCACCATCTAACTGTCCAATTATCATCTCTATGCAAATGATTCTCAGATCTATTTATCCAGCCCTAACCCCTGTCCTGAACTCCAAGCTCACATCTCCAACTGCATCTCAAACTGGATGTCCTGTGGAGACTTAATGCTCAACATGTCCCAGAATGAACTCATTTGTTTTTCCCCTCAGGCCTTACCCACTTTCTAATTTCTGTTACTGTGGAGGGTATCACCATCTTCTCAGTCAGTTGGGCTCAGAACCTAGGATGACACCTTGACTCTCTCTCTTTCTTTCCACATCCAATTTGTTGCTAAGGTCTGTCCATTCTACCTTTAAAACATCTGTCATGTCCATCCTATTCCCTCCTCTGATCCTGCCACCAGCCTCACCACCTGCCTGGACTTTTACAATAGCCTACCGGTGAGTCTTCCTGTCTCAAATCTCTCTTTATAGCAGTCCATCCTCCATTCAGCTATTAACATCATCTTCTTAAAACTCAAGTCTGACCATGTTGCACATAATCCCACTCATCTATCCTATTCAGTCAATTCTAGTGGTTTCCTATTACCTTCAGGACATATATAGACAAATATAGAATACTCTTGTTTTTAAAACCCTTCTTAACCTTGTCCCTTTCTACCTTTCGAGTCTTCTTATACCTTTCTCCCCTCCATGTATTCTGTAATACAGTGATGCTAGCTTACTTATGGTTTCCTGAATAGAATATTCCATCTCTTGGCTCTGGCCGTTTTCACTGGATGGCCCCAAGTCTGTAATGCTTTCCTTTCTCACTTCCACATCTAGGCTTCCCTGGTTTCCTTCAAATCCCAGTTAAAGCCCTACCTTCTGCAAGAAGTCTTTCCCAGTCCTCTTTAATCTTTCTGGACTACCCCCAATTTATCCTGTCTCTTTCTTGTTTGTACATAATGGTTTGCATGTTGTCTCCCCCATTAGACTATGAGCTCCTTGAAAGGGGACTATTTTTTGTCTTTCATTGTGACCCCTAAGATTAGTGTAGTAACTGGAACATACTAGCCACTTGATAAGTGCTTGTTGATTGGCTGATCATCATCTAATGATGTCAAAGACTCCTCAACTCCTGTGTCTAATTTTTCAATTTTAATTTCTAATCTTTCCTTTGGAATTCAGTCTAATTTTAAAAAATCATGAGAAGTGGGGGCAGCTAGGTGGTACAGTGAATAGAGCAGCAGCCCTGGAATTAGGAGGTCCTGAGTTCAAATCCAGCCTCAGACGCTTGATACTTATTAGCTGTGTGACCCTGGGCAAGTCATTTAACCCCAATTGCCTAACCTCCCAAAAAAAAAATCATGAGGAGAAACAAAAGAAGAATAAAGAAAATCAAGTGAGCATAGATGCTCTATTTTTTTTTCTTTAATGTACTTTTAAAATAACAGTAGCAGGAAAGGGAATTTTATTTTATTTTTAAAAATAAATTTTAATGATATCTTTTGTTTTTATATCACCTGCATTTTCCAATGTATTCCTTTTCTTCCCCCCTTATTTCTCCTTCCCCCCATCCCAAAGCCATTCTTTTTAATAAAGAACAAAAAGGGGGAAAAAATTAGTTCAGCAAAACAAACCAACATAGTGAAAAAAATCTGATCTTATATGCAGTATTCAATGCCCACAATCCTTTACCTCTGGTAAAAAGGGGGATAGGCGGAAGTACATTCTTATATCTCTTCTTTGGGAGTATGCTGGGTCAGTATAATTTCACCTCCTTTGATTTTTGTTTTGTTGTTGTTCTTAAAAGCGCATATTAATGTGCATATTTAAATAATACATTTATTTTCTGAGAACATTGAGGAAATTGTTGATTTGTATTCCAAGGCCCTATTTCAGCTCTATCCCCAGAGTGCAGATTTCCCTCTCTCGGGAATACAATTGGTAGTACACTGCCAAATCAATTTAGTCATCTGGACTAAGGGTACTGTGGACCTGAAAGAGAAGAAAGATCTCCCCTGGGCACTTAATGGGTACTTTGTTGCCTTGAAATGTTTGTTTAATTAGCATAATATGCTTCCAATAGCTAGGGAGGAAAAATTAAGTTCATCTTGTCATTTCTAGGAGAGCTACAGCTACCAGATCTAAGCAAAGTTGGAAAGATGTCACCTTTGGAGGCAACCAACAAGACTAGGTTTACAAGGTTAGCTGAAAAAGGAGTGAGGTAAGAAGTGGGACCAAGTTAGCAAAGAAGCCAGAAGGTGGGATGAAGGTTTACATTTGGGGAGAGTCAGAGGTGGCATCTCCAATGATCATCGAAGAGATAGAGATAGAAAGAATAGGTCACTGAAGAAAAACAGAGAACATGTTCTAAGCAAAGGAAGAGTTGAAAGAGAAGTTAAAAAAAAATATATCAAAGAAGCTCAGGGATTTGTCCTTCAATCAATCCATTATTCAATAAATCGACAAGAATTCATTAAGGGCTTAGATTCTTAAAATCTAGCCACTGCTCAGATTTTTACAGTCTAGCCAATAGCTCACAGATGCTTAGATTCCTTAAGAGTCTGGCCAATATGGCGTATCTTCAATAAACTTTGTTTTTGGCTGAAAGAAGGCTTGGGTCAAATTCTTTCAGGCAGGACCCACATGTCATGATTTTGGGGTTCTAACACCCCTAAACCTCTGTACCTCATCATTTTGGTGGCCCATATGGGGAAACTGCCTAACCCCAAGTTCTTCTCTAGTGAAGACTGCAAGGTATGTAAGCCTCCCCCCACTTCCTTTCTTGCTCTGCAGTTGGGATTACTCTCCAAGCACTAAGGTTTGAAGGTGATTTTTGGGCAGACAGTTATGAGGCTGTTTCACACTCGGTCTGACGTTCTCAGACTCTTGGTCCACTGGGTCAGTTCAAGGCCATGGACCTGGGTACACCTTCCGCAGCATAGAGGACAAGGACGGACGCCCTATCTGGAAGTGTATACCCAATTCTGTCAATTCTCTTGGTGCTAGGGAATTGGGGAAAACTACAGTTGCTTTTTGGTTCCCTGAGGCTTACTTACTTCTTTCCCTCTACACCCCTGAATCCTCCTTCATGGAGGTTGCAGGGAAAAGTTAGAACAGCTAAAAATATCTTGGCAGATTCTGGAGGTTTTGTGATTGATCATTAAGGAGTTTTGAAACACCTCTGTACAACCTGGTCACTCCCTTTCCTTGAGTCAAGAGGGTATCTGTTAGCCCCTCTCGTAGGAGAAGAGAGTTTCACCCTTTACCCCTCACCTTTGATTTCGCCCTTCCCCACCTGGGAAAGAAAGGAGGGGGGAGGGGCAGCAACTACAGCATGGACCCCCCTGGCAATGGCCTTGGGCCCTAGGGCAACCTT
This sequence comes from Vombatus ursinus, assembly GCF_900497805.2. Classification (NCBI taxonomy): domain Eukaryota; kingdom Metazoa; phylum Chordata; class Mammalia; order Diprotodontia; family Vombatidae; genus Vombatus; species Vombatus ursinus. The sequence continues at coordinate 858,091 of NW_020944054.1, read as the reverse complement.
TGCCTGGAAGCATTACCCCGGTTCAGCACATCCTGCTTGAGATAAAGAAGCTGGCCTCTGAACTTGGGTAAGCACGCTCTTCTTAAAGTTGTAGTTTTAACTGTTAATGATGAGATGCTGATGGTTTATTTCAAGTTCCAAATGGGTGAACTTTTTGTCATCAGTTATGTCAAGCAAATTTTCATAATTTGGTTACCGCTAAAATAATTTGGCTATTGTTGGTTATTGTTTTAATGTGTAAATTTGCCAAAAAGCTTGTTTGGGTTTTGTCTTGCTGAGAATTTGCAAGTATACAAAAATAATCTCTAACGATTGGCTTTTTACACCAGGACAAATTTAAATTTGAGATGTAAATCCTGGAAAAGTTTTTCTTAAGCTGTGATTAGTGAAACTGTTTGAGGTAAAAGCTCATAGAATTTTATTTTGAGTTGTCTGATGGATCATAATCCATTGATAATAAAAAATCCACCATCTAAGAGAAATGCCACAAACTACTCAGAGAAGGTGATACTGGTGGGAAGTCAGCATTGGGAAAAGCTGAGAGGACAATTTTAGCCTCAGTCTAAGATGGAATCCTCCTGGCTTAGTTTCCCTGTTATGTTCCTTTGAAAGGGAATGTTACCCACCTGGCTATTCCTGACTCTGACTATGAGGTAGATTTGATACTGCATGGTTGGAAAGCTGAATTATCTGAATCCAAACAGCTAAGGATGTTTTATCCTCTCATATTTGGGCCTTAAATCTAGTCCCTGCCTTATATCTGGGCCCTGCAGTCTTTTCTGTCAGACTTGTGTCTTCCAGACTACAGGCCATTCACCTACAGTTGGTAGGAAACAGCAAGTACAAGCCAATGTCCCCCCATCATTCCCTGGATGCAGTCTGTGCTCGGTTCCAGTCAACCTCCTCTTTGGGACCCCCTCGATGCAAGAACAGCTCTGTGTCCCTTGCCAGCAGGAAGTAGTTTCAGAAGCCAAGACCTTTGCCCCTTACCCCAAAAGAATTTGGGTCTCATTTGTTTGAGGGGGGAATGATGAAGATGGGATTTAGACCTCAAAAAGGAAAAATCTGGACTTTCCCACATGGCCAAATCTCTGAATTTTGCCTGAGGCTATAATCCCATCAACTGGCCTTTCATTGTGGCTACACCCAGTCTCCCAATTCTGTTACCTCCCTATGGCCCCCAGGCCACTTCCCACCCTTAATCCTATCTGGGTTCCATTCTCCCTTGGTCACATGGTCCAGGTCCCTGGAGTTTTATTACCTCATAGACTACTTGGCCACTCCTAGATCCCTCCCACAGTCTTTCTGTAGATAAGATTCATCTTGTCTCCATTAAGATGCTTACATTCTTGGGGCAGCTAGGTAGTGCAGTGGATAGAATACTGGCCCTGGATTCAGGAGGACCTGAGTTCAAATCTGGCCTCAGACCAAATACTTGACACTTACTAGCTGTGTGACCCTGGGCAAGTCACTTAACCCCAAATGCCTAAAATTTAAAAAAAAAAAAACCATTACAAAAAAAAGATGCTTACATTCTTAAAATCTAGCCACTGCTCAGATTCTTAGAATCTAGCCAATACCTCACAGACTCTCAGATTCCTTAAGAGTCTGGTCAATATGGTGGATGTTCTAATAAAACTTGTCTTTGGCTGAAAAAAAAAAAAAGAATTCATTAAACACTTATTATGTGCCCAAGCATTATGCTAAGATCTAGGGATAGAAAGGACAAAACATTTGATTGAGGTCTTGTCAATGGAGTCAGTCCTTTGGTCTTTTCTAAACCATGACACAATGAAGTTATTGGTGTTAGAGTTGCCTGTCCAGGATTTCATGAACTTCCAAGTTGTACACTACCTTAAAGATGGCTGGAGCAACCAGAATGGTTTGTGGGCAGTTTCATAGATTCAAGAAAGAATTTTTTTTGGTTATCAAGAAAGAATTAAGAGAAAATGGGGCCATATTTTTATGGAGCCTAGCAAGTCTAGACTTATCTTACTTGAATAGATCCATGACCTTACTGATCTGGGTGTTGTCTCCACTAGTGTCTTCCGAAGCCTTCTCATTCTGTGTCATTCTTGTCCATGTTTTCCCACAAATCCTCCAACTCATCCAATAGAGGCTTTTGTCTAGGTCTTGAAACAAGGTCAGTTTAATCACTTGTGCAGTGGGGAAGGAGTATACACGTTGGTTGGCTGTGGATTTATAGCTCTGCTTGTTTACTTACCAGGAGGGTTCACTAATCTGTCTACATATGCCCTCTACGTTCTGTTTAACAAAATGTTGGGGTAGATTTGGGTGGATGGAAGGACCTCAGTCAGATAATAATTAGTAGCATGAGTTTCTGGTAGTAAAGTAAGTGCAAGGAAGGAACATGGGTAAAATCTTCCATTTACCCATTTTAGGCTGAAGTTAAGTGCTTTTTTACATGGCCATCCTGAAGATTCACTCATTTTGTTGTCCCATAATATAGCAGAAGAGACATGACATTGTCTACGCTACCAGATGGTCTGCAGGTGCTTAGGCTTCCTATAGTCAGCACAGGTGATGGGATAGCACTCTCCTTCAAACTGAAATGTAGGTTTCGCCATAAGTTGCTCCTCCCATACTGTTGAGTTCCTTTCTGTGGTGGCAATTTGTGGGAGAAATTTACTTAGAGCAATGACTTGGAGAAAAGCAGCATGGCCCATGAGAAGATGACTTTCAGATGATATTGGCTCCATTAGTCTTCAGGATGAACTGTTTCTGCAAATCCTGGTGGACAATAAGAGAGGCTGAAGTAAAGCAGCTCTGAAGATTACTGAATGAATGCACCTTCCACCTTTGAAGTCCATTGCAATCCTTGGGGTGTTTGCAAGCCACAAGCCGGGAGGAAATAGCTGCATAGATTAGATCATGGTCCAGAGAAGGGTTGAAATATCGCTTGATTGTTCATCAGGTCCACACTACTGACAGCAGCTATTTCAAACCTTTTCTCTCTTTAAGTCACCACCTCTACTCCCAGCAGATGACTTCAGATCTTGAGGAACTGGATTCTTGGATCTAGACTGAGGTCATCTATTTTCTCAACTCTCCTTATCCACACCTCAATATCTTTCCATGGGAGGAGCAGAACCAAGATGGTGGAGTATAGGCAGCAACCCCAGCCAAACTCTCCTAATATTCCCCTCTAAACAACTTTAAAATAACACAACTCTGAAAACAGCAGCACAAAAGCTTGGAATAGTGCTTCCCCATCCCTAGGTGAGCAGAGTCCAGCTTTAACATAAAGTTCAAAGTGAAGAAATAGTCTGGGAAAATGAGCAAACAAGAAAAAAAGAACTTGACCATAAAAAGCTACTACAGTGGCAAGAAAGACCAAGACATAAACTCAGAAGAAGACAACAACATGAAAACAGATACAAATTCTCAAAGAAAACTGCTAATTGGACCCAAGCCCAACAAGAATTCCTGGAAGAGTTAAAGAAAGAGATGGGTAGTAGTGGAAAAATTGGGAAAAGATATGAGAGTGGTGCAAGAAAATTATGAAAAGAAATGAATGGCTTGGAAAAAGAGACACAAAAATACTGAAGAAAATGACATCGTAAAAATAGAATTGGCCTAATGGTAAAGGAGGCACAAAAATTCACTTAAAAAAAGAACTCCTTAAAAAGCAGAATTGGCCAAATGATAACAGTGGTACAAAAGATCACTGAAGAAAATAATTACTTAAAAATTAGAATTGGGAAAGTGAAAGTTAATGACTTTTTTGACATATGCAATATACAATAAACAATAAAGAATGAAAAAACACAAAAGAAATGTGAAATATCTCATTAGAAAAATAGCTGACCTGGAAAATAAATCAAAGGGAGATAATAAGAATTATTGGGCTACCTGAAAGCCATGATCAAAAAAAGAGCCTAGACATCATCTTTCAAGAGATTATCAAGAAAAACTGTCCCAATATCTTAGATCTGGAGGGTAAATTAGAAATTGAAAGAATCTGTTGATCACCTCCTGAAAGATGTCCCAAAATATGAACTCCCAGGAATATTATAGCCAAATTTCAGAGCTCTCAGGTCAAGGAGAAAATATTGCAAGCAGCCAGAAAGAAACAATTCAAATATCATGGACCCACAGTCAGGATCACACAAGATTTAACAACTTCTACATAAAAGGACTGAAGGGCTTAGAATATGATAATGCAGAAGGCAAAGGAGCTAGGATTATGATCAAGAATAATCTACTCCACAAAACTGAATATAATCCTTTAGAGGAAGTGGATATTTAATTAAATAAAGGACTTTCAAGAATTCCTGATGAAAAGACCAGAGCTGAATAGAAAATTTGACATTCAGATACAAGATTCAAGAGAAACTTAAAAAGATAAACATGAAAGAGGATAAGGGATTCAAAGTTTAACTGTTTACATTCCTATATGGGAAGATGATACTTGTAACTAAGAACTTTATCATTATTAAGGCAGTTAGAAGGAGACTACATAGAGAAAAGGCATCAATATGAGTCGATTATGTTGGGATGATCTCCAAAAAAAAATTGAAGGGGTGTGAAAGAAGAATGCACTGGGAGGAGGGGGAAGGGAAAGGTAGAATGGGGAAAATATTTCTCACATAAAAGATGCATGCAAGGAAGAACTTTTATAGTGGAGGGGAAAATAGGTGGGGGGATGGCAGGCAATAGTTGAGCCTCACTCTTATTGGAATTGGTTCAAAGAGGGAAGAATACACACACACACAGAGTTGGGTGTAGAGATCTATCTTAACCAATAAGGAAATATGAAGGGAAGAGGGTAAGAGATATGAGGGGTGGATGATCAAAGGAGGGCATATTAAAGGACAGAGTGGTCAGAAGCAAAATAGACTTTTGAGGAAGGACAGAACAAAAAGAGAGGGAGGAGGATAAACCAAAGAAAATAGTATGGAGGGAAATCCATAGTTATTAATCACAACTGTGAATGTAAATGGGATGAACTCACCCATAAAATGGAAGCAAATAGCAGAATGGATTAGAAACCAGAATCCAACAATATGTTGTTTACAAGAGACACTTGAAACAGAAAGACACACAGAGTTGAAATAAAAGGGCTGCTTTAGATTCTGCTGGTGAAGCAGAGTCGATTATGCTTCAGCTGAAGTAAAAAAGAAAAAGGCAGGGGTAGCAATCATGATCTCAGACAAAGCAGAAGCAAAAATAAACCTAATTAGAAGAGATAATCAAGGAAACTACATTTTACTAAAAAGTTCCATAGATAATGAATTAATATAAAAATTTTTAAAGGGCAAATTTCTCTGATTAAAGGCCTCATTTCTTAAATATAAGGAACTGAGTCACATTTATAAAAATAAGAGCCATGCTCCAATTGATAAATTGTGAAAGGATATGAACAGGCAGTTTTCAGAAGAAGAAATCAAAGTTTCTATAGTCATATAAAAAATGCTCTAAATCACTATTGATTAGAGAAATGCAAGTTAAAACAACCCTGAGGTACCACCTCACACGTATCAGAAATGACAAATGCTGGTGAGGATGAGGGAAAATAGGTACACTTTATTACTGTTGGTGGAGTTGTGAACTGGTTCAATCATTCTGGAGAATAATTTGGAACTATGCCCAAAGGGCCATAAAAGTATCCATCCCCTGTGCCTACCCTTTGACCCAGCAATACCACTACTAGGCCTGTACCTCAAAGAGATCAAAAAAAAAGGAAAAGGACCCATATGCACAAAAATATTTACAGCAACTTCTTTTTGTGGTGGCAAAGAATTAGAAACTGAGAGAATGGCTGAACGAGTTGTGGCATATGATTATGATAAAATACTATTGTACTATAAGAAATTGTGAGGAGGGTGATTTCAGAAAAAAAAAAAACAACATAGCAAGACCTATGTAAACTGATGCAAAATGAAATAAGAATTGGGAAATCATTGTGCAGAGCAACAGCAATGTTGTAATGATGATCAACTGTGAAAGACTTGGCTACTCTGATTCATACAGTGATCCAGGACAATTTCAAAGGATTCATGATGAAAAAATGCTATCCACCTCCAGAGAAAGAACTTATGAAGTGAGTGCAAATTGAGATATAATTTTCTTGCTTTCTTCATTTTTTCCTTTTTTGTAATATGACTGATATGAAAATATGTTTTGCATATAATATTTTTATAATATGTAATATTTTGCTTGCCTTCTCAATGGGTGGAGTATGGGTGGGGGGGAGAAAATTTAGAACTCAAAATTTAAAATGAAATAAATTAAAAAAGTGTTTTCTAAGTAAATAAATAAATAAATAATAAATTTAAAAATTAAAGATATGCCCCAATTTGGCTTTACTCTACTGGTTCCATACCCTCTGCTTACAAACATGCTCAGATCTCCCCCATTCTTAAAAAGCAAACAAGTCAAAGCTTGTCACTTGACCCTACTATCTCACCTGTGGCTCCAAGAAGCTGTAACATGTTCAGTGGCCACAAGCCAGTAAACTGTCTTGGCAGGTGGGCTAGACTAAGTTGAGGGTAACCAACAGACCTCAAACCTCTTGGTGAGTTAGTGGGATGTCTACCGCAAGCATGTGAAGACTTCCCCTGGCAGAATGGGCAGATGAGAACAATTTTTTCCAATGGCCATGAAGAAGGCTGAAGTAGGTGCTATGAAGCAGTTAGATCTCGGTCAGATATCAAAGACGCCAAGGTCATCAACTGCATCCTGAGCCATTACCAGTCATCCTGACTTTTGTCTTGCCACTGGACTCTGATGACTCTGGAAGAGATAGTGAGACTAATGACTTCATATAACTCTGCCCCACTTAAATCTAATTCCCATGCAAGTCAAGGTATCACCCATGATGCCACTGTTCCTCTTAGAAAATGAAGGATGAACAGCATCATCTTCTCTCTCTTCTTTGCTGCTAAACTTTGCTTGCCCACCCTACTTCTTCACCTGTCACTCATTCCTGCAATCTAATTTTGGTCTCTCTACTGAAACTGTTCTCTCTGAAGTCATTGGAGAAACAAAATGACATATTTACCTAATGCAATTGTCCATTTTCATGCCTCCTTGGCTTTGACCTTTTTGTACTATTTGGCAGTGTTGACCACTCTTTCTTCTCGGCTTCTATGACACTGGTGCCTCTTGGTTTTCCACCTATGTACTTGAATACTCCAATCCAATCCAATCAACATTTATTAAGTGCCTACTACATGCCAGATACTATCCTAAGCATTGGGGATACAATTAATAAAAAAGAAAGACAGTTCATATCCTCAAGAAGCTTACTATCTAATGGAGGGAGATGACACACAAAAGTAGGCAGAAAAACATCAGGGTAACTGGCACAGGAGGCATCTTGTGCCATGAAGCTGAAACCAGGCAGAGCAGCAGATGCAGAATGGAGTGAGCTGAGTCTAGTTTCTGCCTTCTATAAAGGGAGGCATTGGGATGAGTTTGGTGCTCCCTCCTCCAGCTCTCTAATCAGAGGGGAGAGGCAGCTGAGGTAGGTAGTGTCAGTCAAAGCTTAAGTTAGCAACATTTTGTTGTTGAGTCTTTTCAGTTGTATCTAACTCTCCATGAGAGACGTGAGCCCATTTGAGGTTTTCTTGGCAAAGATAATGGAGTGGTTTGCCATTTCCTTTTCCAGCTCATTTTACAGATGAGGAAACTGAGGCAAACAGGGTGAAGTGACTTGCCCTGAGTCACACAAATAATAAGTGTCTGAGGCAGGATTTAAACTCTGGTCTTCCTGACTGCAGGATCAGAGCTCTATCCACTGAAGCACCACCTGGTTGCCCATTAGCAATATGGTGATGAGATTAGGAGTGATGAGCTCATCCTTTTAGTTTGTATTCACTTGTTCCTCTTTCTCCTCCTGTCACTTATATAAGAGTATCCTCTACAGGCAGTGTTGTGTTGGAACTGGTTCAGCAGAGCATTTACACTTCAAGAATCAGTAAAGGCTCAACTGATTGTTTTGTTGACTGTCTAGATGTAAAAAAGTGATGGAGAAAATGAATAATGCAAATTCAACTTCAAAGTGTGTTACTTCTACATTTTTCCCCCTGTGTAAGAGCTTTGATCTCTACACTTGTGGAATTCTCATTTACTCCTAAGGCTTCAAATACCCCTTCTATGCAAATGATACAGGAGTAGGAAGACCTGGGTTCACATTTTACTTCTGATACCTACAAATTATGTGACTTGAACTGAATGGATGTCCAGATATCTTAAATTCAGCATGTCCAAAACTGAACTTATCTTTATGCCCAAACCCTCCCCTCTTCCAGCTTCGTTGTTAAGGTAAAGGCCTCATCCTCCTATGTGACCCAGGCTTACAATCTAGGTGTCATCTTTGACTCCTCATTCTCTTTCACTCCTTACATCCAATCTGTTGCTAACGCCTGACCATTCTACCTTTGAAATATATCTTATACATGCCCCTTTCTCTCCTCTGACACTGCCACCCCCCCTGGTGCAGCCCCTTATCACCTCATGCCTGGACTTTCTCCATAGCTGCTGGTGGGTCTGCCTGCCTCAAGTCTCTCCCTACTCCAGTTCATTCCCCATTCAGCCATCAACATGACCTTGCTAAAGCTCAGATCTGAGCATGTCACACCCCTGTCACCCACACACCTTATTCAGTCAACTCTAGTGGCTTCTTCTTATCTTCAGGATCAAATGTAAAATCATCTGTTTGGCTTTTAAAACCCTTCTTAACCTGGATCCTTCTTACCTCTGCAGTCTTTTTAGACCTCACTCCCCTCCATATACTAACAACACTGGTATACTTGCAGTTCCCCAAGCATGACACTCCACTGGGCATTTTCACTGGCTATGCCCTATGCAATTCTCTCCCCACAAGTCTCATTGTCTTAGCTTCCTTCAAGCCCCAGCAAAAGTCCTACCTTCTGCAAGAAGCTTTTCTCAGTCCTCCTTAATCTTAGTGCCTTCTCTCTGAGGCGACTCCCAATTTATTCCATAGACCATTTGTACATAGTTGTTTGCATATCATCTCCTTTACTAGACTGTGAGCTCCTTGAAGGCAGGAACTGTTTTTTGCCTTTGTATCCCTAGTGCTTAGCAAGTGCCTGGAATATAGTAAGTAGATGCTTAATGAATGTTGACTGACTGACCATGGTTTGAACCTCAGTTTCTTCATCTGTTAAAAAAAAAAAAGGAGCTATAATATCTGCCAAATTTGGGAACTGATGAGTGGACCAGTTTGGCTAGCATGCTAGAAGAGTAATGTGATGGCAGCATGGAAAGAGAGGCTGGAGACTGATTGTGCAGGGCTTTAATTGCAAGCTGAAGACTTTGGGTGTCGTTCTAGAGAACAGAAGCTTCTTCAGTGACATGGTCATTGCTGGAAGATCATTTTGTCAGTTCTCAGGATGGCTTGGACATATGAGGGAGGCTGAGACAGGGGATCCCACAGGGAGGCTGTTGTTGGAACTGAAGTCATGCATCATAGTTTTATGGTGGTGAAAACAACACAGCTTGGGGCCTTCCTTGAGTGATGCCCAGCATCACAGGGCCTCCGAATGGGAGGAGAGAAATGAGATGAGGAGGGCAACCATGACATCGAAGATTGAGACAAATTGAAGGTCCAAAGGTGGATGATCCTAGGGGAGCAGAGCAGATCGAATGCTGACCTTAGAGGCTGTAGGTATAAATTCTGCCTCTGATATCTCCTAGCTTTGTGACAGTGGGGAAGTCACTTAACCTTTCTGAGACTCAGTACTTTCAAGCATAAAACAAGGATAACAATATCTCTAGGACTTTGCCCTTGCTGAGCCTCAGACACTTACTGTGTGAACCTGAACAAGTCACTTAAGCCCTGTTTGTCTCAGTTTCCTCACCTGTTAAAAGGAAATGATAATAAAATCTACCTCCTAGGGTTGTTGTAAGGATCAAATGTCATGTTTGTAAAGCACTTAGCGCGGTGCCTGGAATGTAATGGAAGCTATCTAAATAAATAAATCTTATTCTCTTATTTCCCCTTCCTCATGTTCCTTACTGTTTTCCTTGGTTTTCTCAACTCAGCAGTGTCAGTATTTAGGGTGGGTTTGCCTATGCTTGGATAAAGCTCTCCTCCTGAATCCTGCCTGCTACTGAATACAGTGGTCAAGATTAAGTCCCTCTTTTTTGTAGGAATTGTTTGGTCTTATCTCCTGCTATAATTCTGGCCTGGGATGCCTGGATGCTAATTTGGGCTAGGGGTGCACTGATTCCTCTTAGGTGCCTTTTCTACTATGGCCAGGGTTCTAGAGGGGCTTGCTGCTGAGCCTTTTTTCTCCTATTTCTGCAAGGAATCCCAGGCCACTCCTACACTAAGATCTCCCTTTGCCATGATGCTCACTGGATTCCCAAGGGCCCTTCTCCCTCTTTCTCCTGCTGCAGAGTTCTACTCATGCTGTGAGGCTCTGGGCCACCCCTGAGCTGGGTTCTGCCTAGGGCTCTCTCCCCTCTCCACCCTTGCTGCTGGGCTCTGGGACTACTACCTTCACACTGGGCTCCACTGTAGCCCCCTTTCCATTGTTAATAGGGCTGTTTCGTGTTGTTCCTTCTGTCTACCCCCATGATGTCTGCGTCAAGGTTTCTGCAGGATCCTGTGTATCCCTGTGCTAGGTGGAGAAATCTGCAGGTGATTCTCCTTATTCTTTTGTTAACTGGTGCATTTTTAAGCTTCACTGGGGTGTTTACAGGGGATCTAGGCTCCTTTAGGTTCCAACATCAGTATCTTCCAACAATCCTTCCCCTCAGCCCTTCCTTCTTAAAAGGTCATTCTTCTCCACTGCTATCACTCTGTCCCAGCTCCTTCCTTAGCCCTATTGCACCACTTAAGTCTGCTTACTCATGGATCATTACATTACTTAGGGTCCAGATTTCATAAGACTTAATCTTTCTTATGAGAATATTATAAGAATTATTAATAAGTGAAAACTATAAACTTCTCTCTTATTTGGCTCAGCCCCCAGCTAATTAATATTTGCATCAATGCACATATATCATTACATTCACAACACAAATTAAATGAGTAAACATCAACATTATTGTCTGGCTTCATGCATAACCATTTCTCCATTTCTCCCCAGAATGTTGTAAGTTAGTCTGGTCAGAGGTAAAATATTGCTAGCTCTCTGTAACCTGCTGAACTGCCTGCCCCTATACCTGAGCTAATTGATTGTAATAGACTGATCATAATCCTCATAAGAACTATAGTCCTGCCTTTCTAAAACTGAATTTGTAGGGGCCCAGGCCAGCCATGTTCCTATACTCTGTTGGAGTATGCCTATACTTAGATATCTCTATAGCTGAGAAAAGGGGCAGCCTCTCAGTTTATCCCTCTCTTATCATTTTTGCTGGTTTTGGAAGTATAATCCACAGAGTCTTCTATACTTGTACTGTCTGTTTCTGAGTCATTGTTTGAGTCAGGCAGTCATTGTGTGAAGGTGGCCTCTTTTGCTCAGAATTGGCTGAAGTAAGTGTCCATCTGTCTGGACCAGGATCTTTCATGGATTCCACCAAAGGAGATGGGTTCTTATCACCAAACCATATTTCCAGTGTCACTTTCTGGATTGGGGGCTTATACTTGGTTCTCTTTCTTTTTTTAAATGCATTTTTATTGATGTCTTCTTTTTCTTACATCATCATAGTCATCCCAAGTACCCTTTTCTCTCCCCCTCCCAGAGAGCCATCCCATATAACAAATAGTATTTATTTTAGAGAGGGAGGCAAGAAACCAGCACAACTGATCAATCCATTGAAAAAGTAAAAAAAAAAAACGTGGATGTGTAACATCTGTGGACCTGCTATCTCCATGAAGAGGTGGGTTGAGGTGTCCTCTCATATCCCCTCATTTCAGTACTGTTTGAGCTTTATAATTTTGTAAATTTACTTTTGATTTTTTTAGTGTATTGTTCTTTCTATTTACATTGTTGTAGTTACTGTGCATATTGTTTTCTTGGCTCTGCTTCCTTTACTTGGTATCAGTTCATGTAGATTTTTCCCATGATTCTCAGTATTCATCACACACATAATTTCTAACAATACAGTAATATTCCATTACATTCATGTACCACTGTTTAGCCATTCCCCCAATTGATGGACATCTGTTCATTTCCAATTCTTTTGATGGACATCTGTTCATTTCCAATTCCTTTGATGGACATCTATTCATTTCCAATTCCTTTGATGGACATCTATTCATTTCCAGTTCTTTTGATGGACATCTATTCATTTCCAATTCTTTTGAAAAGTGCTGCTATACATATTTTAGAGTATGTGGGGACTTTCTTCTTATAGATGGCTTCCTTGGGATATAAGCCCAATAATGAGTCTCTGGTTCAAAGAGTATAGATATTTTACTCACTTTATTTGCATAATTCCAAATTACTTTCCAAACTGGATTTACCATTTCACAGCTTTGCCAACAATGTATTAGTGTGCCTATCCTTCTACAGCTCCTCTCACATTGACTCTTGCCATTTTTTGACATTTTTGCCAATTTGCAGAGTTTTAGGTGGAATTTTGGGGTTCTTTGGATTTGAAGCATTCTTTCATGAGGTGTGAATTTTAGAATTCTTCTTTTGAGAACTCTTTGTTCATATCCTTTGACTATTTATCTACTGAGATATGACAATTTGATATATGTAAATATATAATATGTATGCATTGAATATATTACATATGTGTGTATGTGTGTGTGTGTGTATGTATATATGTATATATGTATATATGTGTAAGGTCTGGAATTCCCCTGGCTGGGGAATCCTGTTCCTTACCCATAACTGTGGGGTGAGTTTTGATACCAAAGAGGCCAAGGAGCTCCAGATTGATTGTAGGAGTTTAATCAATTACTTACGAAGTAGGGGTGATCTGGGGCAGCTGCCGGACAGTTCAGTGGATCCCCCTGTGAAAGAACCCCCCAAATCCCCATGGTAATTATAGAAAACAAAGGGAGGAGGAGCTGGAGAGTGCATCACTACTGATTGAGGGATATTTTTGGTTTTCTGCTTAGTAATGAGCTTGGGCATTAAGCCAATGTTATGCCCAAACATAAGTTTGTGTAGTGATCATGTACTCGTCACATATGGGTCATGATATTCTTGTTATGGCTTTCATAGGTCATAGTACCTAAGTTTTGACTCATGTCTAAATTATGATTCAGTATCTAAGTTATGATTTTTAACAGGTCCCCATGTTCAGGTTTCCATCTTTCACAGAGTTTAAGCTTTTATGGCTTTTTACTTATTACTGTATTTTATGGTTTTTCCCCAATTGGGACCCCACAGAGTGTGTGTGTGTATGTGTGTGTGTTGTTTATATATCTTGGATACCAAACCATATCATAGAAATTTAACAAGAAGACTTTTTACCATTTGACCACTTTCCTTCCTTACCATTTGACCACTTTCCTTCCTATCTTAGATGCATTAATGTTGTCCCTGCAGAAGTTTTTTAGTTTTGTGTAATCAAAGTTATCTATTTAATCTTTTGTAATTGCCTATATCTCTTGTTCGATTATACATATAGAATATATATGTTATACATATAGAATACATCTCCTACCTGTAGCTGGGAGAGGTATATGATCTATTTTTCTTCTTTTTTTATAATATGATCTTTAATAATAAGGTCCCCTATCCATTTAAAATGTATTGTGGAATATGGTGCAAGTGCTTGTCTAAGTCTAATTTCTGCCAGACTGCTTTTCAGCTTTCTTGGTAGTTTTTATTTAAAAAGGAGTTTTTTTCCCTAGGTAACATATTTCCTACTTTATCAAACACTGGGTTATTAAGTTCTATTGTTTCTGATTCTTTTTTGTTGTGTAGTCTGTTCCATTGATCTTTCTATTTTTTTAAACCAATGTCAGATAATTTTGATGACTGCTGCTTTATAATGTAGTTTGAGGTCTGGGAGTGTTATTCCCCTTTAATTCTCAGTTCTTTTCATCATTTCCCTTGATATACTATGTCATTTGTTTTTCCAAATGAATTTTGTTATTATTTCATCAAGTTCTATAAAGTATCTCCTTGGTAATTTGATTAGTATAGCATTAAAAATGTAGATTATTATATTGGCATAGCCTAGCCATGGACATTGAATATTTGTTTTTGGGTTTTTTTTGTTTTGTTTTGTTTTTTGCTTTTTGGTGAGGCAATCAGAGTTAAGTGACTTGCCCAGGGTCACACAGTTAATAAGTGTCAAGTGTCTGAGGCCATATTTGAACTCAGGTCCTTTTGACTCCAAGGTTGGAGCTCTATCCACTGCACCACCTAGCTGCCCCATGGACACTGAATATTACTTCAGCTTTTGAGTTATTCTGTATTTCTTTAAGGATCACTTTGTAATTGAATCTATAGAAGTCTTTTGTGTGCTTTGATAGGTAGATCTCCTATTTTATTTTATGCTTTCTGTAGTTATTTGGAATGTATTTCCTTTGCTATTCTTGCCTCTTGTATTTTGTTATTATTATATAGGAATGCAGTTGATTTTTGAGGATGTATTTTGTAGCCTGCAACTTTATTAAAGCTATTATCTCAATTAGTATCTTTACTGATTCTTTAGGATTTTACAAATATACCATTATGTTATCAGCAAATAGAGATAGTTTTTTTCTCCTCTTTACCTATCTTTATGCCTTTGGTTTCTTTCTTTGGTCTTATTGCTGTTGCTAGGATTTCTAGTACTGTATTAATAGCAGAGAAAGTGGGCATCCTTGCTTCACTCCTCAAAATGTTCTGTTTGGCATTCAAAAACCTTCATAATTTAGCCTCCTCTTCCCTTTTTCAGTCTTCTGTTTTCTATTTAATATTTTATTTTTCCCCATTACATATAAAAATAATTTTTTGTGAGATAAGTTCTTTTTTATTAATTTATTTAGATTTATCAACAATCACTTCCATATGCTTTTGAGTTTAAAATTTTTCTCCCCCTTCCCCCCCACAACCCTCCCTAAGATGGTGCACAATCTGATATAGGCTATACACATACATTCCTATTAAACATATTTTCACATTAGTGATGTTGTAAGTAAGAATTAGAACCAATAGGAGGAACTACCAGAAAGAGGAAACAAAACTCAGCAGAAGAAAAAAAATAGCAAATAGTATGCTTCGATCTGAATTCAACTTCCATAGTTCTTTCTTGGGATGTGGATAGCATTTTCCATCACGAGGCCTTTGGAGATGTTTTAGATCCTTGTATTGCTGGGAAGGGTTAAGTTTATCAATCTTAGTCATCGCACAACGTGGCTGTTATTGTGTACAATGTTCTCTTGGTTTTGCTCACTTCACTCAGCATCAAACCATACAAGTCTTTCCAGGTTTTTCTGAAGTCAGCCTGTTCATCATTTGTTATAGCACAATAGTATTCCATTACATTCATATAACACAACTTGTTCAGCCATTCCCCAATTGATGGGCATCCTCTCAATTTCCAATTCTTTGCCACCACAAAAAGAGCTGCTATAAATATTTTTGTACATGTGGGTCCTTTTCCCATTTGTACGATCTCTTTGGGATATAGCCCTAGAAGTGCTATTGCTGGGTCAAAGGGTATGCACATTAAAAATAATTTTTAACATTTGTTTTTTTTTAATTTTGAGTTCCAAATTCTTTTTCTCCCTCCCTCCCTCCGTTACTGAGAAGGCAAACAATTTCATATAGGTTATACATGTGCAGTCATGCAAAATATATTTCTATATTAGTCATGTTGTAAACAAAACACTCCCCCCCAAAAAAACCAAGAAAAATAAAGAAAGGAAAAGGAAAAGCATGCTTTGATCTGCATTCAGATTCTATCAATTCTTTCTCTGTAGTTAGATAGCATCATGAGTCCTTTGGAATTGTCTTGGATCATTGTATTGCTGAGAATAGCTAAGTCATTCACAGTTGATCATAGTACCATATTGCTGTTACTGTGCACAATGTTCTCCTGATTCTGCTCATTTCACTTCGAATCAATTCATGTAAGTTTTTCCAGGTTTGTTTTTCCTTTTTTTCTCCTTTCACCATATTCATCCTTAAAGTGTCTTGTTTCTGACTATCACCACCCCAATCTGCCCTCCCTTCTATCAGCACTGCCTCCTTCCTGTTATCCCCTTCTCCTCCTACTTTTTTGTAGGGTAAAATAGATTTCTATACCCAATTGAGTGTGTATGTTATTCCCTCTTTGGGCTAATTCTGATGAGAGTAAGGTTCAAGCACTCCCCCTGTCCCCGCCACCCTAATTTTCCCTCCAATTTAAAAAAAAACTCTTTCATTCTTTTCATTTCATTCATTTCTTTCTTTCATGCCTTTTTAATGTAAGATAATTTATCCCATTCTACCTTTCTCTTTCCCCATCTCCCAATGCATTCCTCTCTCTCACCCCTTAATTTTATTTTTTAGATATTATCCTTTCATATTCAACTCACACCTTTGACCTTTGTCTATGTATACACCTTCTAACTGCCTTAATAATGAGAAAGTTTTTTGGAATTACAAGTATCATCTTCCCATATAGGAATGTAAACAGGTTCATCTTATTGAATCCCTTATGGTTTCTGTTTCATGTTTGCCTTTATATGCTTCTCTTGAGTCTTGTATTTGAAAGTCAAATTTTCTATTCAGCTCTGGCCTTTTCATCAAGAATGCTTGAAAGTCCTCTGTTTCACTAAATGTCCATTTTTCCCCTGAAAGATTCCACTCGCTTTTGCTGGGTAAGTGATTCTTGGTTGATCTGAAGAGGTGTGTTCTTTACTTTCCTGGTCTGTGCTCTGTGAGTGAGCACAAGTACCTTTTCTACCCTGGAACTGTGATCAGGGTCCCCACTCCCCTGCAGCCACAAGCTCTGATGTGCTAGTGTTCCTCCTTGCCCTGCGACTGCTACCCAAGGATTGTGACAGGAATTATACTCCTGCCCCTGTGCCAGCAAAAAGATCTCTATAATCTCCTTCTGACCAGTTGTCCAGCCCCCTTACCATCTGTGGGCTGAGAGGTTCTAAAGCTGCCACTGCACTTGCTATTTCAGTTGCCCCCAAGGCCTGCTGCTGGTTTGCTGGGGCTGGGCCTATGCTCACACAGCTGGAACTGAACTGTGCTGCTCTCTCACTCTGGTGCTACAGACCTTTCCTGCTATCCTTCTAAGTTGTTTTGGGCTGGAAAATTGTTTCACCCTGCCCTTTTGTAGTTTCTGCCACTTGAGAATTCATTTTGAGGTGTTTTTAAAAGTTGTTTGCAAGGCAATATGGGACAGCTCAGGCAAGTCCCTGCCTTTTCTCTTCCATCTTCCCTCTACCACCCTTTCCAGTCTTACACCTTTCTCCTTGACACATAATCTTCAATTCAGTGACACTGACTTCCATCATCTCTTGGCTCCTGGCATTCTCTCTGGCTGTCCTCCATACCTGGAATGTTCTCCCTCCTCCATTCAAACTACTGACCACCATGGCTTCCTTTAAGTTCCAACTAAAATTCCACCTTCTACAGGAAGCTTTCCCTAACACCTCTTAATTCCAGTGCTTTCCCTCTTCTAATTATTTCCTATTTATCTATATACAGCTTGCTATATATGTGTATATATATATTTATGTATGTGTGTGTATGTGTGTATATATATATATTTGTTTGCATGTTGTCTTCATTAGATTGTAAACTCCTTGAGGGTAGGGGCTGTCTTTTACCTTTTTTTATATCCCCAATATACCCACAGTACCTGGCACATTTTAGGCACTCAATAAATATTTATTGCATTGAATTAGTCCAGTCTAAGAAAAGAAAATAGAACAACCTGTAAAGGAATTACCAATGAGAAAGACTCCTGGTCTTGATAACATGGGAAAATTCCATCAAAATTTTAAAGAATAATTAATACCAATAGTAAATAGATTATTCTAAAAAAATTAAGAAAGCTCTGTGCCAGACTGCTTTGATGAGACAGATGTAGTCCTAATAACTAAATCAGGGAAGGATAAATGAAGGAAGGAAATAGTGGGCCTATATGACTTTAAATAAAATCCTGTGAAACAGACTATATCAGTTCATCTAAGAAATCATTCTTTATAACTAAGTTGGATTTTTACCAGGAAGGTAAAGATGGTTCAACAATAGGAAAATAATAAACATAATCAATCATATTAAAAACAAAAACATTGAAAACTACATGCTTAACTTAATAGATGCAGAAAAACCCTTTGATGAAGTATAAAACTTATTTATACTAAAAACTCTATAAGCCTCTATGTCTATAGCACAAAGGGACCTTGTGACATGTAAACTGTATATTGTGATATGATAAACTTTATATTGCTTGACATTATTATTTGTAGCTATAGTAGTAGTTTGATATTATATTATAATGATAAGACTCCAATATGGAGCTACTTAGGTTAAGCATGATGCCCGTAGAAACATAGAGGGAAAACAGACACTCGTACTTTTCCACTGTTAACTCTGTGTCAGGCAGATAAGGCTTACAGCTTTTTAATTGGATGAACTCTTGACCTATTTTAGGGGCCTTGAATCATTCTCTTTCCACTGCCTTAGATAATTAATTTTAGATCTTCCCACAAGTTTATGGTCCTAATAAAGAAACTCCCCCTACTCAAGCTTTACCTAAACCTGTTATAGGAGAACTTTTCACATCACATCTGGGTCTGATTAGGAATATCCCTTCCTACATCTGGCACTGATTACCTGTTCTTAATCAAGCCTGTCCTTAGGGAATATAATCTTGCCACCTAAATCCCAACTTTGAGCATGTTTCCTCCCCAACACATCTCCCTCACCCTCAGGCTGGGTTGGGTTTCTTGCATGTGGGGATGAACCTGTGTGTTTATATTGCCAAAGTATGAGTGTGTATGCTTTGTTTGCCTGCTTGCTGCATCACATAACAATAAAGTTTGTGATTGATCATATCATTTTGCTGAGCACCAATTTTCTAGAAATGCCAAACCCAGGTATTTGCTTTAATCCACTCCATGAGGGCAAATAAACCAGACCTTTATAAGATCTTTAAAGGTTATCTAAAACTAAAAGCAAACATTTTAAGCAATGAGAATGCATTAGAAGCTTTCCCAGTAAGTATGAGAGTAAAGCAGAGACACCCACTCTCCCAGCTCTTATTTGATATAGTTCTAGAAATATAATAAGCAATAAATTCTAGTATTAGATAAGAAAAAATTAAAGGTACAATAATAGGCAGTGAGGATATGAAGCTATCTCTTTTTGCTGATGACATTATGGCTTACTTAGAAAATTCTAGGGAATTAGCAAAGATACGAATTGAGACAACAACTTCAGCAAAATTGCAGGATACAAAATAAATGCTTGAGAATCAACAAAATTTCTATGTAATAATAACAAAGTCCAAGATGCCATAATAGAAAGAGAAATCCTTTAACATGACAAGGCAAGTAGATCAATGAAACAGACTAGACAAGGGAGGATCAGAAACAATGGCATTCACTAACCCAGTGTTTGATAAAGCCAAAAATATAGATTACTTAGGAAAGAACTCTCTATTTAATAAATACTGTTGGGAAAACTATAAAGCAGTCTAGCAGAAATTAGACTCAAACTAACATCTTCATATTTCCTTAATATATTCAAAATGGATACATTACCTGGTTTATATTAATGATCATACAAAAAAAAATAGAAAAGAATCAGATCATATACCTAATGCAGCTATGGGTAGAAAATGTATTTCCAGTGGGAAACAGTGGCAGCAGAGGCTCCAGCTCTCACCATGGTAGAGAGGTCGGGGCAGGAGGGCCAGGGAAGAAATCCCACTCCTCAGCCTAGTGCAGCAGGATCCCTTTCCAACTCTTCCTGCCCCAGCTGGGAAAGATGCCCCTGGAAGTGGTAGTGGAGCTCCACATTCGCTTACTCAGTGTCTGCATTCTTGATCAATATGGGGAGACAAAATGCTTTCCTACTGTGTTCCCCCTTATGAATCACAAAGTTGTGAAGTTTGAGAAGATATTTATAAATGCACTTGAGCCAGCTGCTATAGTGGAGCTTCTAGAAACTTATATGATCAGGTTTGAACTAATACAGCTAATACTTCCAGAGGGGGCAGTGTTGGCCTACTATGAATAAAAGACATGGGACTTTCCATTCCCTGAACTCAGGTTGACTCCTCTATACCCTGGGGTAGACCAAAAAGTGCCAATGAAGCCTCTAGGCTTTCCAGGTATCTTTCCAAAAATAGAGTTTTCTATGAGTACGCCATCAAAAAACTCACTTGTCCATTAAAAAGATTTTTTGAAGAAAGATTAAGACAATTGAGGCCTGCCTCTGCATTATGTTGTAAATGAGTGCTCTTAAGAGTCAGTATGAAGGAGAATATTGTGAGAAGCTTAGCAAAAGCTTAAGATCTCATTCTCCATCACCACACATGATCTGGTGCTTTTGTAGGAGAATTGGCCAGTGCAGCCAAACTCCAGATCATGTGGTTTGAAACTCCCACCAGAAACCAAACCTCCATTTGGAATTAGGCATGTAGACAGTTCAAAGCCATTTATTTGTTGAACAAATTTCTTTAAAACCACACACTCAAAAGTCCAGGAAAAAAGTTAGCTTTACGTGCTTTGATTTTCCACTGAAAAGAGTTTCTTCTCTTGACTGTATTCCAGCTGAAATGAAGATTTTAAGGGATTGAGAAGAATGGAATGCTTGTAGGTGTGAATCTTTGTATTCAGATAGGTTTAGCAATATCCTGTCTGGTCATGGTAACCAAGTGGATCCTGATTTTCATCAGACAACTTCATTTGCCTCCCATTACTACTGATGGCTTAGTCCATGTCTGAGTTATTGCCCTCACCAACATAGGTTGTACTGCAGCCCTCACTTCACTTGGGAGAAGATTCATGAAAGGGGAGTGACTGACCCTGAAGTTGATGAAATCCTTGGAAGAATGACTCTCGTTTGAGGCACTCCCCACTTCATGAACCTTTTGAATGCAGATATTTCTTAAGTAATTGTCACTTGTATAGGACTCTGTGTATTATGGTGTTCCTAATTGTACAGTGAAAAATGAATGAGAACAATAGGGAGAGTTTGAACAGTATATGCACTCATTTGTTGCTGAACTACCTTTTGTCTTATCTCTAACAAATTATCTTGTTCTGTCTGTTTCCCTGTGAATGAAATCCTGTACTGTGTATTTTTACAAGGTAAGAGCTATTTATTAAAATGATTGGAGTTTGGGGCTTAAAAAAAAAAAAGAAAAAAGAAAATGTATTTTTAACCAAAGAAGGGAATAGAGACAATCACAAGAGATAAAATAGTAAGTTTGATTACATGAAACTGAAAAACTGACAAGCTTTTGCACAAATGAGATCAGTGTACTTGGGATAAGAAGGGAAATGGTTGAATGGGAAAAAAAATCCTTGTATCAAATTTTTCAGATAAGAGTTTGGTATCCAAGATATACAGACAACTAACATATATATATGACTAAAAACCACTCCCCAGTAGATCAAAAAGATGTGAGCAATTCTTCTCAAAGAAGAATTGCAAAATATTAATAATCATATGACTGAATACTTCACATCACTAATAATAAGAGAAACGTAAATCAAAACAACCCTGAGGTTTCACTTCAAACTCAGCAAATTTGCAAAAGATGGCGATATTGGAAGGGTTGTGGGAAGATAGGTGCACTATTGCATGGTTGGTGGAGCTATGAATCAGTACAACCATTTTGGAAAGTAATTTGGAATTATAAAAGTAAAGTGTCTTAAAATATCTGTATCCTGTGACCTAGAGATTCTACTACTGGGCATATATACCCCAAGGAGGTCATTAATGAAAAGAAGGTCCTCATATACATCAAACTAAAGCACTTGTTGTGATAGCAAAGAATTAGAAATAAATAGATTCCCATCAATTTGGGAATGGCGTACATGAATATAATGGAATATTATTGTGTTCTAAGAAACAATGAATTAAAAAAAAGTGGAAAGATTTACATAAACTGATACAGTCAAGTAAGCAGAGTCCAAAACTAGTGAGTACAGCAGTGTAAATGCAAAGAACAACCACATAACAATCAAAAGTGAAGATTGCAAAATTACAAAGAATAAGCATGGCCTCAAAGAAGAGACTCCTTTTCAGGGGTGGGAAGTCCACAGGTGTGGAATATTGCATATATTTTCAGACTTTTTCAGTGTTTTGATCAGTTTTGCTGATTTTTTTTCTTTTCTTCCTCTTTTGCTTTAAAGAAATTATTTGTTATATGGGATGATTCTCTGGAAGGGAGAGGAGGGGTTGAATACTGGGGAGAAACTCTGGAGATTTAAAAAAATCAATAAAAATTTATTTTTAAAATGCCCAAAAGGAAAATTCAGTTAAAAAAAAAAAGCAGACAAGCAGGATGGTTTGAAAATAACATGTTAAAGCTATATACTTTTTTTTTTAAAGGAAGTGGTATTTAATAGAGATTCTTAGTTTTAGTGTACAATCTTCTTATGTTCTTTTGTGTTATTGAAATGCTGTCTTTGAAGACAGGGTATTTAAATTCAGAATGTAGCCCATGTAAGCTCTGAGGATCTTTACCCCAACTCCTATTCTCTCTGACAAGTGGGGTCCTCAGAGCTTGGTTCATCATCTTGCAAGATCACATCATCCCTGCCTGAAACTCACACCTCCTATCCCTGGGGCCCCTCTGATTAGACAAGGTGGAAGGTGGACAATAGTTTCTCACAGATTCTCTATTTAAGGAAGGTGCACTGAGCAGCCATCTCATCATCCCACCCCTATTAGATTGTGAGTTCCTTGAGGGCGGGGACTGTCTTTTGCCTTTCTTTGTATCCCCAGCACTTAGCACAGTGCCTGGCACATAGAGGGAGAATAATAAATGTTTATTGACTGGATCCCTCCCTCAGGATCCTAGGTGTACCCTTGATGTGTCAAGAGTGATTCTCTAATGTTATTGTCTTGACTCTCACTCCCTACCCTCCAGGATTATCAGTTAAGAATTACATAGTTATATAAGCTTAAATAGCTTTTTGAAAGGGTTTTTCTCCTGAAGTGGTATAATAAGAGCAGTTGGGACAAAACCATGCCCAAAGTGTGCTATGGTCTCACATAGTCTAGAGGAATGTAGCCTCTAAGTCATAGAGCACACAGGGAAAGGGAGAGTTCACTGCTCTTGGTTTCTGGAAACTCCCTTCTTCCATTTTTAGGAGGCTTAGGAAGTTCTCTTTGTGAGGGATCTCATTGTGGGAACCTTTTCTTGAAGCATGAGCTGGGTCTGCCCTTGGCTTCCTGTGATACAGACACTGACAACAGCTCTTCTGGAAAGGCCATTTAGGCTTTCAGTGGGAAGAGGAGAAGTTCAAGTTCGTCCTCTTATCATGGAAGGTACTCCTCTGGTCAAAATGGATGGGAAGGAGATGTATGCCCTCCCCCCTCCCCTCTCCCCATGCAATTCCTTTTCTGCTAATGTCTGGAATTTTTCTCTTCTCAGTTTCCTTGAAAATATATACATGATTAGTGAGACATGCTCAACTTTCCTCAGTTTATCCAAACAAAATTCTTGAAAAATGTTATTCTTGTTTGAAGGCCTTTTCACATTTTGTTGAGGTTCTTTTGATTGCTTGATGTGTGTTCTCACTTAGTTGAGGTTTCACTCCACTTGCCAAACTATATCTTGACTATCAATCTCTCCAACCTTGCCTCAAAAGTTCTGGCCTTCTGGGGGCAACTAGGTGGTGCAATGGATAGAGCTCTGGCCTTGGAGTCAAGAGGACCTGAGTTCAAATCCAGCCTCAGATATATAACACTTAGTAGCTGTGTCACCCTGGGCAAGTCACTTAACCCTGATTGCCTCACCAAAAAAAAAAAGAAAGAAAAAAAAAGAAAAATAAGACAAACTACCTTCTTGTAGCAACAATGATTTGTTTAGTGAACTTCAGGTTCTCTCTTCAGGGTAGCCAAAGAGGGATAGTCCTTGACACTATTCATATAGACCTAGTACTTTAATAAGCTATAAAGGAGTTTCTCTCAAATTGAGCAACTACAATATAATGGTTGATTGGAATCCACTGTCCAGCACACTCTCTGACTTCAGTCTTGATGGTAATTTTTGCAGGAGGTCATGAGTTCAGGTAAATTGGTATCACATGATGAGATCACACCTAGCTTCTTTTGGGTCCAGGATAACCTCTGGCCTTCTCAAACTTCTTTTGATCTTCTGATTCTTCTTGGACTCAGTCAAAAGCCCACACTTAAGGACCTAAAGGGCCACACATGGCCTCGAGGCCACAGGTTCCCCACCCCTGCCCAGGCCCTACAGAGTCCCTGACTAAACTTTGTATGTTACACCCTTGCCTTACCTTTACTTGTTGCTGCTACTACTATTCAAACATACAGGGCTGCTCTTCCCTCCAGAAAGCCCTATCTGCTGTTGAATACTTGGCTGTTTGTTTTGTCCATGAAAGTTCCTTTATTAGAAGCACACAGGCAGTTCTCTTTTAAGGTTAGAAATACGTCAGGCTTACACTAATCTCCCAGTCAGCCAATTCCCACTCTGTGACTTTCTAAGCAGGACTGAACTATGGGAGGGATGCAGACTTCCCCCAAGATGTCTTATCTGCCTTGCTAACAAGACAATGTCAGAGAATGTGGTTTAGATTTCTAGAGCAAGGTTTAAGATATAGGCTTGTTGTCAGGGATGGAGTCTACCTCACAGGGACTGGTAAGAATGTGTTTGGATATTATGGATCTGATAAATTTGTGCTTTAAACTGCATATGGAAGATGACCGAGAAAACTTGCCACATGTAACTGTTCAAAGAGACAATCACAGAAATAGCCAGGACAACACAGGAAGAACAGAAGTGGAAATAGCCAGTCAGCCATTCACAGCATTAAGACCACCACTTAGCAGTGCAATTTTAGACTCTTTAGGCTAAAGAGACTGGCCAGCTATTTATTCACTTGGAGGTGCCTACCAATTGTGCCTATCCCCAAAGTAAAACCATCTTCTTTGACAAAAATGTTCATAGGATCTTAGACTTAGAGCAGGAAGGGACCTTGGAGGCTGAATCCACTCCTCTCCTATCCTCCATTTTGTAAGCTGAGAGAAGTGCCTTGCCTAGGATCACATAACTAGCTAGTAAGTATCTGAAAAGAGATTTGGACCTAAGTTTTCCTGACTCCAACTTCAGTGCCCTAGCCACTTTGCCAGTATTCCAAAGTGGCAAACTTTCTACCACTACATGTTTCTCCTCACTCTCCCAGGATCATAAGCTAGAAGGGATCTTTGACGACAGTCTATTCCCTTCATTTTACAGAGGAGGTAACTGAGGCTCAGGGAGGTATGGAGATTTACTCAAGGTCATCCCCTAGCCCAGTAAGTGGTAGAGCTGGGATTCCTAGCTCCAAATCCAGGGCTTTTCTCTCCCCATATTCATACTCACAGAGTTCACCATCTGCTGCTCTCTCTTTCTGTAGAAGCTTAATAACCCCACTACTGAATAGCAGGAATCAGAGGACCCAGCTGTGGATTCCAGCTCTACCACTTATTATACTAAGTTAAAACTACAGTCCTAGGTTTGACTTTGAAATATTTGTAGCTTTAGCAGAGCCAGCTGGTGGCACAGTAGAGCACTGGTCTTGGAGTAAGGAAATCTTGAGTTGAAATCCAGCCTTGGCCCACGTTCGACCCTCACCTGTAAAATGGGGATGATAACAGCACCTACCTTGAAGGGTTTTGTGAGGATCAAATGAGGGTGTTACTCATAGAACATATAGCACAGTGCCTGGCACAGAATAGATGCTACATAAAAATGCTCATTCCCCACTCCCCCTCCTTAGAAAACATCAGTTCTTTCTGTTGTTCTTACCCTTTTACCTTTAAAAGCAATTCAGAGGTGAGAGCTGAGCCATCTCTAGTCATGATCAGCAGGCTATGGGAAGAATTGGGAAGTAGTTGAAGTCACTTTTCTGCTCTCATTTGGCTTGTTTTCCTCCTTTTTCTTCCACGAGTGGGGTTCCCTTCCTCCCCAAACACCCATGTCCCTGTGCTTTCTCTCTCCTATCTCTATTAAAATTTATTTCAGATCTCTTACTCACACTGAGCTGTTAAGGGTTGATAAGCAGCATAGAGGTGATTGGGACCAGTCCAAATGGCTTCATCTGCTAGATAGTGCAGTTTAGTAGAGAGAATATGGGACCTGAGTTTATGTTCTGCTGTGATCCTTACTACCTGTGACTGTGAACAAGGCCCTTCAACTCTCTGAATCTCAATTTTCTTGCCCGTCAACTAGGGATAGTCATACCTATAATGTTTCAGAGTGTAACAAGGGGCTGGATGAGATGCAATCCCCACATGGAAAAGGCTGGGGCATCTGCTTCTAGAAAACCATGAAGTAGGGTAATGGAAGAGTCCTGCTCCCATATTTGGAGCATGTACAGTCTATAACTGGTTATGTTGAAGACTGGCTAGCAAATCACTAAGAGGAACAACTGAGATTGTATATGGAAAGTGCTTTGCAAAATTCAGAACATGGTAAATGTTAGCCATTGTTATTATTAGGAAAACCTGGGTAGGGGGGATTTCAGAAGTTCTTTTAAGACCCATCTCTTCATCCTCACTAGCATGTATAAACTGAACATATGCCATGTAGTCAGTACAGTGCAGCTGCTACTGTGGGACATGGAGGAAAGAGATTGCATGGAAATGTTCGTCTTTCTAAAATTTCTATTTTCCCCAATACTTAGCATAGGGTTCTTTCTCTGCATGTGGTAGATTACATACACACACACACACACACACACACACACACGTAAAACTGATATATATATATATATATATATAATTTAGAAATTAATGTTTTCCCTTATGTATTTCTCCTCATCACATAAACACACACTCCTTTCTTTGCCCCATTTCCTCAGGTGTGAGTTAGAGGGAAATGACCTTGGGAAACTAATTTTATCTCTCTGAGCTCTGTTTCCTCATATGAAAAGGGGGCATTTAAGCTTATGACCCCTCCTAGAGGGATTTAGCAATGTAGTGGTAATCAAAGGTTTAAGCCTTGATTCAAGTGTGGCACAGTGGAAAGAAAACTGGATTGGAGTCATCTTGGGACCTAGTTCCTCTGCTTTGCTCCTGTGTGACCTCTGCTTCCCCCTGTGACCTTGGGCAAGTCTCTCAAATTCTTCAGGACTGAGTTTCTTCATCTGTGAAGTGGGGGTAATGGATAAGAAGGTTGATTAAGGTGGTTTCTTCTGGCTTTAAATCTATGATTCCAAGGGGATGTTATGGATTTCAGGCACCACCCAGAGGGTTTTGTCATTCAATCAATAAGCATTTGCTAAGCACCTCCTATGTGCCAGGCATTGAGGATAGAAAATCCCTCCCTCAGGGGGCTCACTTTCTACTGGGGAAGAAAACATAAATACAAGGTAATTGGAGGAATGAATAGGATTTAGGGAACAACAAGACCTTTAAGAAGGTCTTGAAATCATACCACATGGATATTCACTAACACTCCCTATGGGTAAGACAGACCCATGATTTATGAAGTTATGTGAGGTCACAAAATTAGTCAGAAGGGTGCTTAGTGATCATCTAGTTCAACCTCCTTACTTTACAGATAAGCAAAGTGAGTTAGACCTAGGTTTCCTAGGTCCAAATATAGCACTCTTTTCACTAAACCATGCTACAACTGTTTTTATTTTAGTAAGAAATTGGCTTGCTGCTATGGGGAAATTCTTCTATCCAAAAATCACAGAAAAGAGCTACTATCCATATGGCACATATACTGGGAAGACTTTGGTAAATTTACTTATTGTAGTTCTAAAAAAAAAAAAAAGCTGTGATCTTAGATTGTCTTAAGTATAGTATCCAGAACAAGGTTGGTCAGGGTTGTACTGTATATTTGCCTTGTCCTGGTGAGAACATGGTATAACACTAATTTTATTTGTTGGGGACATTTTAGGAGGTGAATCACCAAACTAGAGGATATTCAGAAGACATCAATCAAGATGGTAAAGGGATCTAAAATCAATATGAAAATTTAAATATACTTTCTCAGATATCAATAGACTGTCTATATCCTAAAGAAATAAATTGACAAGCAATTTTAACACTGAATACATATACAGAACCCACACAGAGCACTTGACTGCTAGAATGAATTTGTAGTATCATGCCAATTCAGAAAATAGATTCTAAACTAAGTATATTCCAGCATAAATGAAAAATAAGTTTTAAACAGGCAAAAGAACACATTTTTCGGTTGTTTAAGGAAAATTGCGAACTTTACTGAAGACAAAAATTATAGATGAAAACTTCATAATACATTACAAATTAAAGATGTCAGACTGATGTACAATAGAAAATTTACTTCTACATTTAAGAAAAAGAAAATCTAGCTTCTCTTAAAATGAATAGATGATTCAATTAAAGGCTAATCATGGGTTCACTGTAATATTAAGCATGTTTAACATTCTTATATTATCCTGTAACAACTCTTTAATGGTATTTTCCCTTTTTTGTTGGTTTCCACAAAGTATCGCTTCGATAGTATTGAATACAGTAGCGGCTTTCCCTTGAAGATCAAATGGAATATTATTCATATTTAAGAATACAGTTAGCTGAGACTTGAAATCATATAAGAAGTTAATAAATAATCTAATTCTTTCATCATTATCCTTTTCTTTTGTAAACTTCTGAGGTTTATGCCCACTGCTGGATGTGTTTTCTCTCTCTACTAAGGAAAAGCTTTGGATTCCATACTTTTTGGCAGATTCAACATCATCTTTGAATTCTATGTGGCTTTTTGCATTTTTCAGTGCACGTTTTAGCTCCTTATTTATGTCTGAGATTTTTTTCAGAATTTGATCTTCAATGACTTGCTCCTTATTCTGCTGGTCTTTGGCTTCCTCTGATGGCTGGGAGATCCCTGTTCCTAAATTGTGCACCTGTGTTCCTGGGTAGTCCATGGCCAATGGGGCCACAAGAGCCATTTGTCCCACGATGACCCTTCTCCCTGGGGTAGCTGGTTTCACTTGTTGGGAAGCTTCCTCAATGAGTTTCAAAGCTGAGTCCAGAGATGGTTTATGATGCAACTTGGCAGGTACTTTTTGGACTGGTTTAGGAGCTACTTACACAAGTGGTTTGAGAATGGGTTTCTCTAACACTGTCTTAGAGGGTACCTGGGTAGGGTCCATAGCCATTTTCACAGCTAGCCCCAGAGTTGAGGCCACAGATTTCTTTACTGGTGGATCCTCAAATGCGTTTTCCTCACTATCAGATTCATCAATCTCTAAAACACTACTGTCATCATCCTCCAAATTCAAGTTCTCCATATCTGAGTTGTCCAAATCCTTGTTTATATCCTCTGTTTTCTCTTCCGTGTTGCCAGGTGCCTCTGTGGTAGCTATGCTGATTGTCCTCTCTTGCTCTTTTTTGTCCTGCTCCCTGGGGCACCGGATGGAGCTCTCGGGCTCCAGATTTCCCTTAAACCAGGCTGGGTGTTTCATCAAAGGCGCCTCATGTTTGGTCTTCTTAGACTTAGAAGATCTGGAAGTCAGGAAGAGCGGGATTTTCAGGAACTCCCCCAGCATCCCCCTGGTGCCTTCCTTGACTTCGTTCTCCTCGTCACAGCTTCCTTCTTGTCCCGGGTACCCTGGGTGGGCACTCTCAGGGCCATCTGTTGTAGGATTTCAGCGTAGTGCTTCAGGATGCTGTCTTCCTTGCCCAGGTTGCTGGAGCCCACCTGCATGTCATTTAGGGTCAGCAGCCATGAGTAGGCTATTTCTGATAGGGGCCAGAGCCATAGCATGGCTAAAAGCATGGCTGCCTTGGCACCCATCTTTACTGGCTGTCTACAGACTATCACAGCAGGACTCAGGGCCGAGAGTGAATCCTCAGGACCAAATGACCAGCTGTACCAAGCTTCAGCAGTCTAGTTGTCTAGTTGCCCTAGACAACTGAATCGTTGGCGCTCCAGTGTGCGCAGCCACTAGGGGGCACCGTGGCCGCGAGAGGGGACTGGAGAGCAACACCAATCTCGCTCCTCTAGCCTCATCTCGCGTCCCTCAACCTGACTGGCCCACCCTCCTGAGAGGCCTGCCCCTCCCTGCCCCACTAGTGAGCAGGGAGGAAGTGTACTTGTGTCTGCTCTACTCACCTTTCCTTTCCGTCCCTTTCATTTTCCCTTAAGGCCCTGCCTTGAGGGCAGTCAACTCCCAGAGGGTGACTCTTCTGGGCGCCCAAACCTCACCGATGCTAGCCACCAACAGACCCATACTCAAATTTCACAGGTGAAGAAACAGAAGCCCCTAGAGGTTAGGGTGGTTTGCTCCTGTGTTCACAAAGGTTAGACATGGCCAGGTTGAGATTTAGATTCATTCTTATTGATGAAGAAGAAGAGTGAAGAGACAGGCTGAGGAAGGGGCAGAGAGGGAGTTCTTTAAAATAAAAGAGTGAGATTTTCTAGTTTGGGCTTCCATGGAAGGAAAAAGAACTAGAGGCAAATAAGAAAGAAAAGTAAATTCTTCATTCGAAAGAAGAAAGATGTCAGAGTTTGATTTTGGAGAGGACAAATTTGGCAAAATTTGGGGAAAATTGAGGAAAATCTGAAGAAAAATTTGACCATGTCACTCCCCCTATTCCATAAACTCTTGTGGCATTAGAATAGGCAAAAAAGAAACAAAGCTATATCACTCTTTGCAGAGGATATGATGATATGCTTAGAGAATCCTACAGAATCAACTGAAAAACTATTTACAATAATTAACAACTTTAAAATAAACCCACACAAATCATCGACATTTTACTAGCAAAATCCAGCAGCAAAGAGATATAAAGGGAAATTCCATTTAAAGTGACTGTAAACAATATGAAATATTTGGGAGTCTACCTGCCAAGACAAACCTAGGGACTACATGAACACAAGTACAAAACACTTTTCACGCAAATAAAGTCAGATCTAAATAATTGGAAAAACATCAGTTGCTCATGGGTAGGCTGAGATAATATAATAAAAACGACAATTCTACCTAAATTAATTTACTTATTCAGTACCATACCAATCAAACTACCAAAAATATTTTATAGAGCTAGAAAAAATAATAACAAAATTCATCTGGAAGAACAAAAGGTCAAGAATAGCAAGGTAATTAATGCAAAGGAAAGTGGCCTAGCCATACTAGATCTAAAACTGCATCATAAAGCAGCAATCATCAAAACTATTTGGTGCTGGTAAGAAATAGAGTGGTAAATCAGTAGAATATATTAGGTACACAACACACAGTAGTCAATCTACTGTGTGATAAACCCAAAGACTCCAGCTTCTGGGATAAGAACTCAGTATTTGACAAAAACTGCTGGGAAAACTGGAAAGTAGTATGGCACAAACTAGGCATGGACCAACATCTTACACCATATATCAAGATAAAGTCAAAATGGGTACACAATTTAGATATAAAGGCTGATACTATAAACAAATTAGAAGAGCAAGGAGTAGTTTGCCTGTCAGATTTATGGAGAAGGGAAGAATTTATGACCAAACAAGAGATAGAGAACATTCTGAAATGCAAAATGGATAGTTCTGATTACATTAAATTGAAAAAGTTTTTCACAAACAAAGCCAATGCAACCAAGATCAGAAGGGAAGCAGAAACCTGAGAAACACTTTCTATAGCCAGTGTCTTTGATAAAGGCCTCATTTCTGAAATACATAGAGAACCGAGTCAAATTTATAAGAATACAAGCCATTCCCCAATTGATAAATGGTTAAAAGATATGAACAGGCAGTTTTCAGATGAAGAAATTAAAAGTATCTATAGTCATATGAAAAAATGCCCCAAATCACTCTTTTTTTTTGCCTTTTTGGTGAGGCAATTGGGGTTAAGTGACTTGCCCAAAGCTCGTAAGTGTCATGCATCTGAGACTGGATTTGAACTCACGTCCTCCTGACTCCTAGGCCAGAGCTCTTTCCACTGTGCCACCTAACTGCTCCCCAGATCACTCTTGATTAGAGAAATGCAAGTTGAAACAACTCTGAGGTACCACTTCACACCTATCAGATTGGTTAATATGACAAAACAGGAAAATGATAGATGTTGGAGAAGATGTGGGAAAATTGGGACACTAACACATTGTTGGTGGAATTGTGAATTGATCCAACCATTCTGGAGAACAATTTGGAACAATGCCCAAAGGGCTGTAAAAGTGTGCATATCCTTTGATCCAGCAATACCACTTCTAGGTCTGTATCCCAAAGAGATCATTAAAAAAGGGAAAAGGACCCACATGTATGAAAATATTTATAGCAGCTTTTTTGTGGTGGCAAGGAATTGGAAATTGAAGGAATGCCCATCAATTGGGGAATGGCTGAACAAGTTGTGGCCTATGAATGTGATGCAATACAATTGTTCCATAAGAAATGGTGAGCAGGCAGATTTTGGGAAAACCTGGAAAGCCTTACATGAACTGATGCTGAGTGAAGTGAGCAAAACCAGGAGGACATTGTACATAGTAACACAACATTGTGTAATGACCAACTTTGATAGACTTAGCTCTTCTCAGCAATGCAATGATCTAAGACAATTCCAAAAGACTCATGATGGAAAATGCTATACACACCCAAAGAAAGAACTATGGAGTCTGAATGCAGATTGAAGCACACTGTTTTCTCTTTTTTTTCTTTCTCATGGTTTTCCCCTTTTGTTCTGATTCTTCTTTCACAACATGACTAATGTGGAAATATATTTAATATGATTATAACTTGTATAGCCTATATCAGATTATATGCTGTCTTGGGGAAGGGGAAAAATTTAGAAGTCAAAATCTTATAAAAGTGAATGTTGAAAACTAAAAATAAATTTAATTAAAAAAAAACTCTTGTGGCTCCTATCACCTACAGTATCAAATACAAACTCCATTATTTAGCACTTAAAACCCTTTAAAATCTGCCCCATTCCAGTTGTTTTATGCTTTGTTCTCTCCCTCCTTTCCTTGACTACACCAAATTCTACAATACAGATGCACTGGCCTATTTGTTGTTCCTGTCACATGACATTCCATTTCCCAACTCTGTGCATTTGTATTAGGTATCCTCTCTTGCTTATAATAGAGTTAGGTGGCACAGTGGAGTGCTAGGACTGGAGTCAGGAAGATTTGAGTTCAAATCCGGCGTCAAACGCTTATTAACTTAAAGGAAGCTGGGCAAGTGACCCTGGGCAAATCACTTAACCCTGTTTGCCTCAGTTTCTTCATCTGTAAAGTGAGCTGGAGAAGGAAATGGCAAACCACTCCAGTATCTCTGCCAAGAAAACCCCAAATGGGGTTGTGAAGAGTTGGAAATGGCTAAACAACAACAACTTGCTTGTAATGCTCTCCCTCCTTACTTCTGCTTCCTGGCTTCCCTGTCTTTTCTTTTTTAAGACAGCACAAATATGGAAGAGAGGAAAAAGAAAGTAAAAGCAGAAATTGTCTCTCCCTTTCAAGTCTACAGAGTTCTTCTGCAGGAGTCTTTTTCTTTATTTCCCTAGTGCTTAGCACAGTGTCTAGCACATAGTAGTCAATGCTTTTTGACCTTAAAATTAAGTTTCATACTTTAATTAAGTATGAAATTTAAAAGGAGAACTAATGGGTAAAGAGGAACTTTTGGGAATAATGATCTCACTATCTTAGGTTTGGTTATAGTGAAGGCTGACCTGCTTGGAATATCTGCTTAGTGAGATCTTCCTCCTCTTTTAACTGAGAGATTGTCCAGTAAGTTTCAGAGAATGAAGTTGGGGATTCTCAGCTTCTATTAAAAATCAAAGAAGATATTGGAATACAATATTCCAAAAGTCAAAAGGGACAGGCTTACAACCAAGAACACCTTACTTGGCAAAGCTAAGCATAATCCTACATAGGAAAAAAAACCCCAGACCTTTAATGTAATAGAAAACTCTCAAGAATTTCTTACAAAACACTAGATCTGAGTAGAAACTTTGAAATGTAAACACAAGAGTCAAGAGTAACTTAGAAAAGTAAATGTATTTAATCAATTGGAAGGAACTGTAGGATGATGTAGTGCTAACATTCTAATAGGGAGAGTCAGGGCAAGTCTATAAACATTTATTAAATACCTTCTATGTGCCTTTGGAAGGGCAAAAACAGTTCTGCTCTAAAGGAGTGCACAGTCTAATGGGGAAGACAACATGCAAACAATTATGTACAAGCATGATATGTACAGAATAAATTTGAGATAATAGAGGGAAAACACTAGCATTAGGTGAGATTTTAGCTGGGAATTGAAGGCAGTCAGGGAAGCCAAGAGGTGGAAATGAGCAGAGAGAGAATTCCAGGCATGAGGGATAGCTGGTGAAAATGAATGGAGTTGGGAGATAATAAGGTGTCTTGTATGGGGAATTGCAAGGAGGCCAGTGTTATTCAATTTCAGAGTACATTGTGGGAGTGGGGTGGGTTTAAGATGTAAGAAGACTGGAAAGGTAGGAAGGAGTCAGGTTATGAAGGACAAACACAGGATTTTATATTTGATCCTTGAGGTGATAGGGAGTCACAGGAGTTTATTGAATAAGGGGATTACATGGTCAGATCTGGGCTTTAGGAAAATCACTTGGTGGCTGAATGGAGGAGGGACTAGAGTGGAGAGAGACTTGAGGAAGAGAAACCCACTAGCAGGCTATTATAATAGTCCAGGTATGAGGTGATGAAGGCCTACACCAGGTTGGTGGCAGTGTCAGAGAAGAGAAGGAAATGTATACAAGAGATGTTGTGAGAGTAGAAATTCAACAAAAGATTGGACATGTAGAGTAAGTGGAAGTGAGGAGTTGAGGAAAACACCAAGGTGATAGGCCTAGGTGATGGTTCCATAGTAACAGGAAATTTAGGAAGAGGAGAAGGCTTAGGGGGAAGTTAAAGAATTCAGGTTTTGAACATTTTGAGTTTAAGATGTTTACAATACATCCAGTTTGAGATGTCTAATAGTCAGTTGGAGATGGGATGTGGGAGATTAGGGGAAAGGTTAGGGCTAAATAAATAGATCTGGGAATCATCTACATAGAGATAATTGAATCCATGGGAGCTGATGAGATCACCAAGTGAAATAGGGTGTGGAGAGAAAAGAATAAGGAAGAGAGGAAATAAGCATTTATTAAGCATGGACCAGGTGGTAGAGATACAAATATGAGCAAACCAAGCAAAAACAAAGATAGTTCCTGACCTCAAGGAGCTTACATTCTTTTTTTCCTAATAAAAATCTTATCTTAATAGCTTACATCTGTATAATGCTTTATCCTTTTAAAATTACCTTTTGCATCAGTTATCTAATCCTCACAATACTACTTTGAAATAGTGAGGTCAGTATTAGGTATGTAAATAAATATCTCACGTATCTTTCCCCTCCTCCCCAAGAGTCATCCCATGTGACAAATAGTGGGGTTATTTTTCCCCAGAGGAAAAAAAAATCAACATAACTGATTGATACATTGAGAAATTCCAAAAATATGTGCCATGTGTAACATGTGTAGTCCTACCACCTCATTCAAGTCCCATATGATTTTTATAATTTTGATTTTTTTTTGTGTGTCATTGTTCTTTCTATTTACATTGTTGTAGTTACTGTGTATATTATTTTCTTGGCTCTGCTGATTTTACTTGCTATCAGTTCATAAGAATCATTTCTTACAGTACAGTAATATTCCATTAAATTCATGTACCATAATTTGTTTATCCATTCTCCAGTCCATGGCCATCTACTTTGTTTCCAGTTCTTAGCTATCACAAAAAGTGCTGCTATAAGTATTTTGGCATATATGGGGACTTTCTTAGTGATGGCTTCATTGGAGTAATAGAGTAATAGAATCTCTGGTTCAAAGAGTGTGGATATTTTAGTCATTTTACTTGCATAATTCCAAATTGTTTTCCAAAATGGTTGTACCATTTTACAACTCTACCAACAATATATTAGTGTGCTTATCTTTCCACAAACCCTTCAACGTGGAATGTTGCCATTTTTTTTGTCATTTTGCCAATGTTCATAGTATGAGGTGAAATATCAGTGTTGTTTTAATGTGAATTTCTCTTATTATTAGTGATGTGGAGCATTTTTTAAAAATTAATTTATTTTTAGCTTTCAACATTCACTTCCACTGGATTTTGAGTTCCAAATTTTCTCCCTGACTCTCCCCTTCCTCCATTCCAAGACAGAGTGCATTCTAAATGCCCCTGACCCCAATCTGCCCTCCCTTCTGTCACACACTCCCCTTCTCTTATCCCCTTCCCCTTCTATTTTCCTGTAGGGCAGGATAGATTTCTATATCCCTTTGCCTGTATATCTTATTTCCCAGTTGCATGTGAGAACAATTTTTAACATCTATTTTTAAAACTTTGAGTTCCAAATTCTCCTCCTTTCTCCCTCCCCACCCACCCTCATTGAGAAGGCAAACAATTCGATATAGGTTATACATGTGTAGTTATGCAAAACACTTCCGTAATAGTCATGTTGTAAAAGACTAACTATATTTCCCTCCATCCTATCCCGCCCCCCATTTTTTCTTTTCTCTCATTTGACCCTGTCCCTCCTCAAAAGTGTTTGTTTCTGATTACACCCTCCCCCAATCTGCCCTCCCTTCTATCATCCCCCCCTTATCCCCTTCCCCCTATTTTCTTGTAGGGTAAGACAGATTTCCATACCCAGTTGGGTGTGTATATTATTCCCTCCTTAAGACAAATACAATGACAATAAGATTCAATCATTTCCCCTCACCTCCCTCCTCTTCCCCTCCACTGGTAAAAACTTTTTCTTTTCTCTTTTATGTGAGATAATTTACCCCATTCTACCTCTCCCTTTCTCCTTCTCCCAGTATAATCCTCTCTCACCCCTTAATTTTACTTTTTACATATCATCCCTTCATATTCAACTCACCCTGTGCCCTCTGCCTATCTATATCTATATCCATATCCATATCTATATCTATCTATCTATCTATCTATCTATCTATCTATCTATCTATCTATCTATCTATATTCCCTCCCACTACCCTAATATTGAGAAAGGTCTCATGAGTTACAAATATCATCTTTCCATGTAGGAATGTAAACAGTTCAACTTTAATAAATCTCTTATGATTTCTCTTTCCTGTTTACCTCTTCATGTTTCACTTGAGTCTTGTATTTGAAAGTCAAATTTTCTATTCATCTCTGGTCTTTTCATCAAGAATGCTTGAAAGTCCTCTATTTCATTGAATGTCCATTTTCCCCCTGAAGGATTATACTCAGTTTTTCTGGGTAGGTGATTCTTGGTTTTAATCCTAGCTCCTTTGACCTCCAGAACATCATATCCCAAACCCTCTAGAGTATCCCTTAATGTAGAAGCTGCCAAATCTTGTGTTACCCTGATTGTGTTTTCACAATGCTTGAATTGTTTCTTTCTGGCTGCTTGCAATATTTTCTCCTTGACCTGGGAACTCTGGAATTTGGCTATAATATTCCTAGGAGTTTTCCTTTTGAGATCTCTTTCAGGAGGTGATCAGTGTGTTCTTTCAATTTCAATTTTACCCTCTGATTCTAGAATATCAGGGCAGTTTTCCTTGAAAATTTCTTGAAAGTGTCTAGGCTTTTTTTTTTCTAATCATGGTTTTTAGGTAGTCCAATAATTTTTAAATTATTTCTCCTGGATCTATTTTCTAGGTCAGTTGTTTTTCCAATGAGATATTTCACATTGTCTTCTATTTTTTCATTCTTTTGGTTTTGCTTCATAATTTCTTGATTTCTCAAAGAGTCATTAGCTTTCATTTGCTCCATTCTAATTTCTAAGGAATTATTTTCTTCAGTGAGCTTTTGAACCTTCTTTCTATTTGGCCAATTCTGCTTTTTAAGGCATTCTTCTCCTCACTGGCTTTTTGGACCTCTTTTGCCATTTCACTTAGTCTATTTTTTAAGGTGTTATTTTCTTCAGTACTTTTTTTGGGTCTCCTTTAGCAAGCTGTTGACTCATTTTTCATGATTTTCTTGCATCACTCTCATTTCTCTTCCAAATTTTTCCTCTACTTCTCTTACTCGCTTTGCAAAAATCCCTTTTGGGGGGCAGCTAGGTGGTCCAGTGGATAGAGCACTGGCCCAAGATTCAGGAGGACCTGAGTTCAAATCCAGCCTTAGACACATAACACTTACTAGCTGTGTGACCCTGGGCAAGTCACTTAAACCCATTGCCTAGCCCCCCCAAAAATCCCTTTTGAGCTCTTCCATGGCCTGAGACTAATTCATATTTTTCTTGGAGGTTTTGGATGTAGGAGCTTTGGCTTTGTTGTCTTCTGGTTGTATGATCTTCTTTGTCACCAAAGAGTAAGATTCTATAGTCTGAGTTTTTTCCTCTGTTTGCTCATGTTCCTAACCAATTACTTAACTTTTTAATTCTGTTAAGATAGGACTCTGCTTCCAGTGTGGAGGATATATTGTCCCAAGCTTCAGGGGTTTTGTGCAGCTGTTTTCAGAGATACTTCTAGGGACCTGTAAGTTTTCAGTTCTTACAAGGTGGTATGATCAAAGGTGAGGTATTTACTCAGTTCCTGGCTTGAGCTCTGGTCTGTGAGTGACCATAAGCACTCTTCTGCCTTGGAACTGTGAGGAGGATTCCCTGTCCACCACACCACAAGCTCAGCTTCATCAGTCCTCCTCCTTGCCCCAGGACCACTACTCAGGACTGCAACCCAGATCCAAGCATGGGCAAAGCAAGAGAATCCTGCCTTAGAGCCAGCAAAGAGATCTCTGCCATCTTCCCTTGATCAGCCACTTAATCCCCACACTGTCTATGGGATGAGATATTCAGAAGCAGGCACTGCCACTGTGGCCACCACCCCTGGGCTGCGCTTGGGCCATGCTCCTCTCTCATTTAGGTCCAACACCTTTCCCACTGGCCTTCTAAGTTTTCTTTGATGGTTGTGGGTTGGGAAGTCTGTAAACCACCACAGCTGCCTGTCATTCAGTCTCCTAAGGCCTGCTCCATCTTTGCCTGTGTGGCCCACACTGAACTGTGCTCCTCTCCCAGCCTGGTGCAACAGACCTTTCCTATCAACGATCCAGGTTGTCTTGGGCTGGAAATTTGTTTCACTCTGTCTTTTTGTGGGTTCTGCTGCTCCAGAATTTTTTAGAGTCATTTTTACAGGTATTTGGAGGGGTTTGGGGGAGAGCTCAAGCAAGTCATTGCTTTTACTCTGCAATCTTGACTCTGCCCGATGTGGAACATTTTTTTTTAATTGGTTGTGAATACTTTTCAGTTTTTCCTTTGAGAACCATTTATTCGCACAGCCATACATTGCTACTAGAAAAACCATAGCTTTGACTATACAGACCTTTGTCGGGAAGACCTTTGTCTCTGCTTTTTAGTCTGCTGTCCAGATTTGCCATAGCTTTCCTTCCAAGGAGCAAGCACCTTTTAATTTCATGGCTGTAGTCACCATCTGCAGTGATTTTTGAGACCTAGAATATAAAATCTGACACTGCTTCCATTTCTTCTTCCTCTATTTGTCAGGAAATATGGGACCAGTTGCCAAGGTCTTCATTTTTTTGATGTTAAGCTTTAAGCCTGCTTTTATACTCTCCTCCTTCACCCTCCTCAAAAGAATTCTTAATTCCTCTTTACTTTCTGTCATCAGAGTGGTGTCAACTGCCTATCTGAGACTGTTGATATTACTCCCAGCAACCTTAATTCTGGCTTTTGATTCTTCTAGCCTAGCATTTCACATGATGTACTCTGCATACAAGTTAAATAAATAAGGTGACAATATACAGCCTTGTCATACTCCTTTTCCAATCTTGAACCAATCAGTTGTTCCATGTTCAGTTCTAACTATTGCTTCTTGACCCTCATACAGGTTTCTCAGGAGACAAGTAAGATGATCTGGTACTCCCATTTCTTTGAGGATTTGCCCCTTTTTGTTATGATCCACACAGTCAAAGGCTTTCATGTAGTCAATGAAGCAGAGGTAGATGTTTTTCTGGAATTCCCTTGCTTTCTTCATGATCCAGCAAATGCTGGAAATTTAGTCTCTAGTTCCTCGGCCCCTTCAAAAATCAGTCTGCTCTTTTGGTAATTCTCAGCTCACATATTGCTGAAGCTTAGCTTACAGAATCTTAAGTATAACCTTGATGGTGTATGAAATGAGTACAATTGTTCAGTAACATGAACACTCCTTGGTATCGCCCTTCTTTAGGATTGGGACATAAACTGATCTTTTCTAATCCAATGACCACAGTTGTGTTTTCCTGATTTGCTGGCATACTGAGTACAACATTTTAAGAGCATCATCTTTTAGGATTTTAAATAGCTTAACTGCAATTCTATCACCTCCGTTAGCCTTATTGTTAGCAATACTTCCTAAGGCCCACTTGACATCATTCTCTAGGATGAATGACTCTAGATCAGTAACTACACCATCCTGGTTACTGGTGATATTAAAATCTTTTTTGTGTAGTTTTTTTTTTTGCATGGGCATACTTGCCACCTCTTTTTAATCTCTTCTGGTTCTGTTGAATCCCTACCTTTTTTGTCTTTTGTATGCCCATTTTTAAATGAAACTTTCTATTGATACCTTTAATTTCTTTGAAAAGATCTGTCTTTCCCATTCTATTTTTTACTCCTATGTTTTTGCATTGCTCATTTAAGAAAACCTTATCTCTCCTTATTATTCTCTGGAATTCTGCATTCAGTTGGGCATATA
This sequence comes from Vombatus ursinus, assembly GCF_900497805.2. Taxonomy (NCBI): domain Eukaryota; kingdom Metazoa; phylum Chordata; class Mammalia; order Diprotodontia; family Vombatidae; genus Vombatus; species Vombatus ursinus. Next base: position 817,422 of record NW_020944054.1, on the reverse strand, counting down.
TCTTTCCCTTTCTTCTTTCCCTTTCACTTTCCTTCTTTATGCAGCTATTTGTAAAGCATCATCAGAAAGCCATTTTGCTTTCTCTTCTTTTCTTTGGAATATTTTTTGTTGCTGCCTCCTGCACAATATTGTGAACCTCTGTCCATAGTTCTTCAGACACTCTACCAGATCTAATCTCTTAAATCTATTCAGCACCTCCATGTCATATTCATAAGGAATATTATTGAACTTTTATGGTCTGATGGTTTTCCCTGCTTTCTTCAATTTAAGTCTGATTTTGCAATAAGAAGCTCATGATCTGAGCCACAGTCAGCTCCAGTCTTGTTTTAACTGACAGTCTAGAGCTTCCCCACCTTTAGCTGCAAAGTATATTGTTTTGGTTCATTGTCTTCATTAGAGTAGCTAAGTCTTTCACAGTTCATCATCATGTAATATTTTTGTTACTGTGTACAATGTTCTCTTGGTTCTGCTCACTTCACCCAGCATCAGTTCATATAAGTCTTTCCAGATTTTTCTGAAATCTGCTTGCTCATCATTTCTTATAGCACAATAGCATTCCATTACATTCATAGACCACAACTTATTCAGCCATTCTACAATTGATGGGCATCCCCTCAATTTCCAATTCTTTGCCACCACAAAAAAGCTGCTATAAATATTTTTGCACATGTGGGTCCTTTTCCCTTTTTTATGATCTCTTTTGGATACAGATCTAGTAGTGGTATTGCTGGATCAAAGGGTATGCACACTTTTATAGCCCTTTGGGCATAGTTTCAAATTGTTCTCCAGAATGGTTGGATCAATTCACAACTCCACCAACAATGTATTAGTATTCCAATTTTCCCCACATCTTCTCCAACATTTATCATTTTCCTTTTCTGTCATATTAGCCAATCTGATAGGTGTGAAGTGGTACCTCAGAGTTATTTTAATTTGCATTTCTCTAATCAAGAGTTATTTGGGACATTTTTTCATATGACTATAGATAGTTTTAATTTCTTCATCTGAAAATTGCCTGTTCATATCCTTTGACCATTTATCAATTGGGGAATGAGTTGTATTCTTATAAATTTGATGCAGTTCTCTATATATTTTAGGAATGAGGCCTTTATCAGAAACACTAGCTGTAAAAACTTTCCTAGCTTTCTGCTTTCCTTCTAATCTTGGTTACATTGGTTTTGTTAGTGCAAAAATTTAATGTAATCAAAATTATCCATTTTGCATTTCAGAATGTTCTCTATCTCTTGTTTGGTCATAAATTCCTCCTTCTCCATAAATCTGACAGGCAAACTATTCCTTGCTTTTCTTGTTTGTTTATAGTATCAGCCTTTATATCTAAATTATGTACCACTTTTGACCTTATCTTTGTATATGGTGTAAGATGTTGGTCTATGCCTGGTTTCTGCTATATTATTTTCCAGTTTCCCCAATAATTTTTGTCAAATAGTGAGTTCTTATCCCAGAAGCTGGAGTCTTTGGGTTTATCACACAGTAGATTACTATAGTTATTGACTACTGTGTCTTATGTACCTAACCTATTCTACTGATCTACCACACTATTTCTTAGCCAGCACCAAATAGTTTTGATGATTACCACTTTATGATACAGTTTTACATCTGGTACAGCTATGCCACTTTCCTTTGCATTTTTTTTTCATTAATTACCTTGCTATTCTTCACCTCTTGTTCTTCTAGATGAATTTTGTTATTACTTTTTCTAGCTCTATAAGATATTTTTGGTAATTTGATTGGTATGGCACTGAATAAGTAAATTCATTTAGGTAGAATTGTCATTTTTATTATATTAGCTTGGCCTGCCTATGAGCAATTGATATTTTTGTTTAGATCTGACTTTATTTGTGTAAAAAATGTTTTGTAATTATGTTCATGTAGTTCCTGGGTTTATCTTTGTGGCTAACCTCACAAATATTTTATATTGTCTACAGTTATTTTAAATGGGATTTCTCTTTCTATCTCTTGCTTCTGGGCTTTATTTGTAATATATAGAAATGCTGATGTGGGTTTATTTCATATCCTGTGACTTTGCGAAAGTTGTTAATTATTTCAAGTGTTTTTTAGTTGATTCTCTAGGATTTTCTAATTATACCATCATATCATCTGTAAAGAGTGAGAGCTTTGTTTCTTCATTGCCTATTCTAATTCCTTCAATTTCTTTTTCTTCTCTTATTGCTAAATGAAAATTTCTAGTACAATAGTGAATAATAGTGGTGATGACAGGCATCCTGATCTTATTGGGATGGCTTCTAGCTTATCCCCATTACAGTTAATGCTTGCTGAAGGTTTTAGATAGATACTGCTTATCATTTTAAGGAAAGCTCCATTTATTCCTATACTCTCTAGTATTTAATAGGAATTAGTGCTGTATTTTGGCAAAAGCTTTTTCTGCATCTATTTAGGTAATCATATGATTTATGTGGGTTTTGCTATTGATATGGTCAATTATGCTGATAGTTTTCCTAATATTGAACCAACTCTGCATTTCTGGTACTTGGTTAGGACTCCTTCTTCACCTATTTTTCCAAATAGTTCATATAGTATTGGAATTAATTGTTCTTTAAATATTTGGTAGCATTCACTTGTAAATCCATCTGACCTTGAAGATTTGTTTCTTAGGGAGTTTATTGATGACTTGTTCAATTTCTTTTTCTAAAATGGGTTTATTTAAGTATTTTATTTTGTCTTCTATTAATGTAGGCAATTTATATTTTTGTAAGTATTCATCCATTTCACTTAAGTTGTCAGATTTATTGGCATACATTTGGACAAAATAGCTCCAAATGATTGCTTTAATTTCCTTTTCATTGGTGGTAAACTCACTCTTTTCATTTTTCACACTTGTAATTTGGTTTTCTTTTTTTTAATCAAATTAACCAAAGTTTTATATATTTTATTTTTTTTTTCATAAAACCAGCTCAGTTTTACTTATGAGTTCAAAAGTTTTCTTACTTCAATTTTATTAATCTCTCCTTTGATTTTCAGAATTTCTAATTTGGTGTTTAATTGGGGATTCTTAATTTGTTGTTTTTCTAGTATTTTTTTTAGTTGTATGTCCAATTCATTGATTTCTTTTTTCCCCTGTTTTATTCATGTATGCATTTAGAGATATAAAATTTCCCTTAAGAACTGCTTTGGCTGCATCCCATAAATTTTGGTATGTTGTCTCATTATTGTCATTCTCTTTGATGAAATTATTTATTGTTTCTACGATTTGTTGTTTGACACACTCAGTCTTTAGGATTAGATTATTTACTTTCCAATTAGTTTTTAGCCTATCTTTCCATGATCCTTTATTACATGTAATCTTTATTGCACCATGATCTAAAAAGGATACATTTAATATTTCTGTCTTTCTGCATTGGATTGTGAGGTTTTTATGCCCTAATATATGTTCAATTTTTGTGTACGTGCCATCTGCCACCGAGAAAAAGGTATATTCCTTTCTATTCACATTCAATTTTCTCCAAAGGTCTATCATATATAACTTTTCTTTGCTTTTTTTTTTTTTGGTGAGGCAATTGGAGTTAAGTGACTTGCCCAGGGTCACACAGCTAGTAAGTGTCATGTGTCTGAGGTCAGATTTGAACTCAGGTCCTCCTGACTGTTAGGTATGGGGGCAGCTAGGTGGTGCAGTGGATAGAGCACTGGCCCTGGAGTAGGAGGACCTGAGTTCAAATCCGGCCTCAGACACATAACACTCACTAACTGTGTGACTCTGGGCAAGTCACTTAACCCCAACTGCCCTCACCAAAAAAAAAAAAAAGATTTATCTAGTTCTGAGAGGGGAAGGTTGAGGTCCCCTACTAGTATAGTTTTGCTATCTATTTCTTCCTGTAACTCACTTAACTTCTCTTCTAAGAATTTGGATGCTATACCACTTAATGCATATATGCTTAGTATTGATATTACTTCATTGTCTGTGGTACCTTTTTAGCAAAATGTAGTTTCCTTCTTTGTCTCTTTTAATTAAATCTATTTTTGCTTTTGCTTTGTCTGAGATCATGATTGCTACCCTTGCTATTTTTTTTTTTACTTCAGCTGAAGTGTATTATGCTCCAGCCTTTTACCTTTACTCTGTGTGTGTCTCTATACTTAAAATGTTTCTTGTAAACAACATATTGTGGGATTCTTGTTTTTAATCCACTCTGCTATCCACTTCCATTTTATGGGAGAATTCATTCTATTTACATTCACAGTTAAAATTACTAATTGTGTATTTCCCCATATCCCATTTCCCCCCGTTTATATTTTTCTCTCTCTCTCTCTCTCTGTCTCTCTCTGTCTCTCTGTCCTTTCACCCTGTCCCTCCTCACCATCTTTTGCTTCTGACCACTACCTCCCTTAATCTGCCCTCCTTTCTATCATCATCCTCCTTTTCTTTTCCCCTTCCTCTCCGACTTCCCGATAGGGCAAGATAGATTTCTATACCCAACTAGTGTGTATGTTATTCCATCTTTGAGCCAACTCTGATGAGAGTAAGGTTTAAACAATGGTCACCCCATCCCTTCTTTTCCTCTACTACAGTAGAGGTCTTTTGTGCCTCTTCATATGATATAATTACCCCATTCTACCTCCACTTTTCCTATTCTCCCAATACAGTTCTTTTTTTCACCCCTTAATTTTTTTTAACCTCATTACATCAGTCAACTTATGCCCACACCCTCTGTCTATGTATACTCTTTCTATTGTCATAATAGAGATACAGTTCTTAAGAGTTACAAGTATGTTCCCATATTGGGATATAAACAGTTTAACTTTATTGAATAGCTTTTTTTTCCTTTCCTGTTTACCTTTTCATGCTTCTCTTGAGTCTTGTATTTGAAGACTGAATTTTCTGTTCAGCTCTGATCTTTTCATCAGGAAAGTTTGAAAGTCTCCTCTTTCATTGAATGTCCATTTTTTCTTCTGAAAGATTATGCTCAATTTTGCTGGTTAGGTGATTCTTGGTTGTTATCCAAGCTTCTTTGCCTTCTGGAATATCATATTCCAAGCCCTCTGATTTTTTAATGTAGAAGCTACTAAGTTCTATGTAATCCTGACTGTGGCTCCCTGATATTTGAATTGTTTCTTTATGGTTGCTTGCAGTATTTTCTCTTTGATCTGATAATTCTGAAATTTGGCTACAATATTCCTTGGAGTTTTTATTTTGGGATCTCTTTCAGGAGGTGATCAGTGGATTCTTTCAGTCACTATTTTATCCTCTTGTTCTAGGGTATCAGGGCAGTTTTCTGTGATAATTTCTTGAAAGATGCTGTCCAGGCTCTTTTTTTTATCATGGTTTTCAGGTAGTTTAATAATTCTTAAATTCTCTCTCCTAGATCTATTTTCCAAGTCAGTTGCTTTTCCAATAAAGTATTTCACATTTTCTTCTATTATTTCATTCTTTTGATTTTGTTTGACTGATTCTTGATGTCTCATAGAATCATTGGCTTCCACTTGCCCCATTCTAATTTTTAAGGAATTATTTTTTTCAGTTAGCTTTTGTACCACCTTTTCCATTTGACCAATTCTACTTTTTAAAGAGTTGTTTTCTTCAGTGAATTTTTTTTCTATTTGGCCAATTCTGTTTTTTAAAGAGTTGTTTTCTCCAGTCAATTTTTGTGCTTCTTTTTCCAAGCTGTTGCCTCTGTTTTCATGATTTTCTTGCATTTCTTTTCCCAATTTTCTTCTACTTTTCTTATTTTAAGATCCTTTTTGAGCTCTTCCAAGAAGACTTTTTGGGCTTGGGACCAATTTATATTCCTCTTTGAGGCTTTGCATGTAGGCATTTTGACATTGCTGTTCTCTTCTGAGTTTGTGTTTTGATCTTCCCTGTCACATAGTAGCTTTCTATAGTTAGTGCTCTTTTTTTGTTTTTGTTTTTGTTCATTTTCTAGCCTATTTTATGACTTTTAAAGTTGAGCTCTGCTCCTGGAGTATAGGGGGCACTGTCCCAAGGTTCTTGTGACAGGGTCAGGGGCCTGTTCATTGCCTTTCTGTGCCAGGGCCTCCAGGACTAGTGGCTTGACCACTGTGCTAGGGTGAGCCAGCCTAGTTGTGCCTATTGTGCCCAGGGTTCCTGGGCTGGCAGTTTGACTGCTGAACTGGAGCTGGAGGCCTCACAGCTGGCCTGCTATGCCACTGGCCTCCTGAGCCAGGACCATAGGGCCTAGGTTGCTGATTTGTGCCCTGGCTAAGAGACCCCCTCTGGCTTCCTAGGACAATGCCTGCACTGGACTGCATTCCCCTTTTACCCAAGTGAGATAGGTCTTTCCTGCAGTCCTTCTAAGTTTTCTTGGGATGGAAAATTATTTCACTCTGTTCTTTTGTGGGTTCTGTAGCTCCAGAACTTGTTAAGAGGCTTGACTTAATGTTTTTTTCTGAGGGAAACTAGGGAGAGCTCAGGAAACTTCCTGGCTTTTCTCTGCCATCTTCTCCAATAGCAACCCTTCTTTTAAAGCCAGAAGAGTGAAGAGTGGAGTAATAAAATGTAGAAGGCCACTTCTTCATCTAATTTTTGTAGGAAAAGTTCTGTGCAGAACATAGGTGTGGCTGTGACTATGCTTCCCTTCTCTGTTTTGCTCCAGCCCTGTTTCATGCCCTGTAGTGAGGTAGAAACTAGAAAGAGGGCCCTGTGGTAAGATTATTTACTTGCAAGGCTTTGCTTAAACACCAGGGAGGGAAAATAATGATCTTATTGTCATGAAGTTCCTATCCATTTCATGATCATTCTAGCTCATGCAGCTGAAGTGTCCTTGAACTCCTTCCTCCAGGTCTTGACATTCTATGGGAACCAGGGCAGGATACAGCTTTCTTCCCCAGTCATCCCATGTTATGTCACCCATGTTGCAGGCTGCCTCTTTTTCTGCTCACATCCGCTGCTCAAGATTCACCATGTCCCTCATATCACAGTGCTGCAAGTGTCTTGACAGTATTAGAAATAGCACTAAAGCAAAAATTAGAAAAAGCAGTCAAACTAAATCAAATTTTAGGAGAGGAGAAACATATGGGATGGGAGTTGATTGTGAGGGCAATGAGGTTCTGAGATGAGAAGTATCTGAAAGGGAGGAAGATTCCAAAAGTATGGAGAATGTCTCAGGTCTTCTTAATACCAAAATCAACAGCCTTCAATCAATACTGACTTATAGGGGCTCAGCCTGATTTGGCCCTTTATTGAATATAATTTAATAAAATTCATCTGGAAGAACAGAACGTCAAGAACAGCAAGGGAATCAATGAAAAAAAAGGTGAATGATGATGACCTAACAGTACCAGATCTCAAATCATATTATAAAGTGGTTATTATCAAAATAATCAGGTACTAGCTAAGAAATAGAGTAGTGGATCACTGGAATAGATTAGGTATATAATACACAGCAGTAAATGACCATAGTAAACTAGTTTTTGATACAAGCTTTGTGGGGTAAGAACCCATTATTTGACAAAAACTGCTGGGAACACTGGAAAGTCTAATAGGTCACAGGGACGTCTTTCTGCTCCACTGAATTTATGATTATAACGGGTTGGGGTGTTGGCACATCCTATCCACAGGAGGGTATGAAACAGTTGAGTAACAATGAGGGATAACTCGATGTGCCATATTCTACTTCACATTACTAGAAATTTATTGACTCTAGGGACCTCATTGATATGTGCTTCAAGTACAGAATGGACTTGGGCAGGGTGGGGCAAATGAAGCTACTCATGGGTAACTAGAGCACTGACTGAATGCCCAAAATATTACACCCTCTCCTGATGGCTAAGCATTTGACTGGCCACACTAGCTAACTACCCCCCTTATGACAGCTGAAACCAAGCTAGGATTGGTCAATATGCTACCTCCATTCTTCATCAGTTGAAGTTACATGTGTTTTTCTTTCAGTGAAATTAAAGAAAAAAAAACCAAAAGGAAAGCATTTTACTTTCTTCACTTAGGTGAAGTCCCAGGCTGTCCAGCTTCAACAAGCAAGTAAAAGTGTCCAGGCATCGATGACTCATTGTGTCCTCAGCTGAAGACATTGAACTCCAAAGATCGTGGCAAAAAGACAGCAGGGCCTCTGACTCCCTACAAATGATGTCTATTCTTGCCATTTGGCATAGGCTGTCATGGCTCCAAGGCAAGTTAGGACACCTAGAAAGAAAATTGCTCTGTCTTCTGGGTCTACATGAGCCCCAGTTCTTATAGACTGCTCTGGACAAGCACAGTATCTTGGTAAGCACCCATGAGATACCTAAAAGAATTGCCAGGGATACTATATGCACTTCACTTTTTGCAAGGGATCAAAACAAATTGGAGAAAATAACAAGGAGGACTCACATTCTACAAGGAACAGTAGAAGCAATCCAGAAACTAGATATTTGGGGGGCACAGATGATTTGGTGACACCTTGGTGAGGTGGATTGATTTAACAGCTAACCTAAGATACGTGTTGGGTCCTGGTGATCTCAGACAACCTTCTTTTGGCATAGGTACAAGAAATCTGGCTCATGGAGAACCCAATTGCTTGGTTTACACTTAAGACAGAGTAACTGTGCTCTTTGGATACAGCCTGAGGCCATCAGTTGGACAGCCTTCCCAATGTGTTCCCTGCTCTGTAGGAAGAAGAAAGGCCTTGATGGGAGAGAAGAGGACCCAGGTGGCTTTGTGAGCCTTCTTCTGGGACTCATTGGCCTAGAGTGGAGAAGTAGCCAATCTAGATATAGCTCAGTCAGAAGGGTGAGAAATGTGAGGCATCAAATGTAGAAGGCCACTTCAGCTAGTATTCATAGGAAAGTCTGTGCAGAAAGTAGCTTTGTGTGGGTGTTGTCATAGCACTCCCTCCTGCCTTGCTCTAGGACTGTTTCCTGCCCTACAGCAGGGTACAAGCTCAGGGGTCCTGTAGCAGGGCTGTTTACCTACAAAGTTTTATTTTGCCCTATGATGTCTAAGCAAAGACCTAGTCATCATAAAGTTCTTGTCTGTTTCTAGATCTTACAGCTAAAGTGTCCTTGGACCCCCTCCTGGTCCCAACATTCTATGGGAACCAGAGCAGGAGGCAACTCTGCCCCTCACTCATCCTTCACTCTTGCTACAGGCTGCAGCTCTCACACTTTCCCTGCCCAAGATCCACCATATCCTTATCACAAGGCCAGAGAAATGTTACTAAAATAGAAATGGGAAAAGCAGTCAGACTGGGTGAAGTCTAAGGAGAGGAGAGCCATGGAGGAGGGAATATGACTGTGAAGGAAGTTAGGACCTAAGATGCAAAGCATCTGAAGGAGGGGAAGATTCCAGAGGCATGGAGAATATATGGAGCCTTAATACTAAGACCAACAAAAGAGTGACTGAGCTATCCGTCAATACCAACTCTTAGGCCCCCTGTTTTATCTCTACAAAGTCTTTGTGAGAGTCATCTCTACATGGAATGAGGGCCCCCTACAATGCCATTCTTTAGTAGAGAGCAGGCAGGTTTTCAGGAGGGATATTCACCAATGGACCCCATCTTTGCCACCTTATCATTAGCTACAGTGAATTGGGAGGTTTTACTGTGATATTGGTGTGTTAATTTTTAAAAAGTATTTGATTTGGTAGAGCCAATCACCACCTTAGAGTCTCTTTTTTCCAGCCTACATTGTCACCCACCCTCACATCACAATAACTTGGGCTCACATGAAAATGTAACACTTGAAATTACCCTGTTCAATGATGCTCTGATAATAAATATCAGGTGAGGCATAAAACAGGGAGATATAAACTTACCAAAAGGTGATTGTCATTATGATAAAGGAGGTCCAGGAGTAGAGCCAAGGTCAGCTCCAACAGATCTCCTTAGTCTTTGGCGCTGGAGCTCCAAAGCAGCATCTCCCAATGCCTATAGCCCATCTCAATGATCATGGGTTCCCCAGAGGAGACAGAAGACCAGGGACAGTAATAATTAGGGCTTGGATGTCCTGAAAAAGTGGCTACTCCACTGTGCTAACTCTTGTTTTGGAGAAGGAAGCCATTTGTGTTGGGACCTAGAAGCTACTGTACAACTTCGTGGTTGTTGAAGAAGCCCTTTTGCTTATACAAATGCAAGAAATTTCAGTGATCCCTTAGCCATAACTTCATTAGGCTTCAGAATACTTGTTGGCAATGCGATCCTTAGAGCATACCCTTGAAGTAATTGCTATTATCCCTATTTTGCAGATGAAGCCACTGAGGCTCACATTTCATTGAAAAAAGAAAGAAGACCTTTTGCCTGCCAGTAAGATTAGAGCATAAAGGAGAGTGAACATCCATTCCAGAAGAGGCCCTTTTCCCTGTCTAGAAACACATTAGGAAGGAAATAAGCTAGAGTACAGAAATATGGTGTCTATAGCTAAGAATGGTCTGTACTCCATGAAGGAGTCGAAAGTTGTCAGAAGAGGAGGCTGGACATTAGGGTGAAAAGTACATTGGATTCTAAAGGTGTAAAGTACATTTGGATTCTAATATTTCCAATCCTGGCACAGCCATGGCCTAAGGTCATAGAGCAATCAAGTTACTTTCTATCTGACCTTCAGTTTCCTCATCTGTAACAAACCTGAAGCCATCTGTAGCAGGGCTAAGGGTGTGAGATCCCATTTAATGGTGCATTTCCCAATACTGAGTCAGCTTGAAGACTTCTCACCCATTCTGTAGGTGATCAATGTTAGCAAAAAAGGTGCTCCCTACATAAGACAAACCAGGAAAGCCCAGCTTAGGTCCATCAAACAATGTAAACACATGAGCATGTTCTTCATCAAGGGGCTTAGGAATTAGTTCAAAATAACCTCTCCTGCAACCTCTGTAGCACGTGATCTGAGAGGTGAGAAGAAGGCAGGATCGATAGAGTCAAATGAGGAAAAGAGGATAAGATGCCTGGGATTTCCAGGCTAATTTTGGTCCCAACCTCAGCTGATGCCCATCTCTCCTCCTGAGAAGTCATTTGAAGCAGAGCTTTGCTTCTTCCTTGCCTTAGTTTGGGTTTCTGTCTTGATGGGTTAGCTCTATGTGCCTCCAATTTTGGGCAGTCTCCACCAAAGCACTGGGAGGCCCCCTAATCTTAGTGGGGAAGAACCACATATCAAACTCAATGTGCTGCAGATGGCACAAGCAAAGAAGGCACAGACCCAGCACAGTCACCCTGGCTTTAATAACTTGCATTTCCCGATGATGATTCCCTCCCCAAATTCCCCCAGGCAGAGTAGCAGCTACCTGACCCTGTAGCAGAGACAGGATCTAGAGATGAACAGGAGGCACAGTAGTCTGGGGGGTGCCAGGGAGCAGAGAAGGGACTCTTGGCTTGTAAGCAGTCAAGTCCAAGGGACTCTTTCTGGGAGCTAGGGGTTCCTCCTCCCCACCCAGGGTGTTAGGGCCTCTTGATGACCCACCTCTGTCTTCAGTTGAGAAACTCCAAATCCTCATTTCTATCAGCTATGACATAAAATATTAAATGTACAACTTTCCCATATTAGCAGAATAGTTCTTTGATTTAGAATTTCCCATCTATGTTCATAGTCCTAAAAATTATCAGGTAAATTAGTTGCTGGGAAATAATGCATTGCTACCAGTAGTTATTCTTCTGAGCAGCCATTTCTTTCAAGTCTCCTCAGAGCTGTCTGTTTCTTATCAAGCTGCCTCTCTATTTCTCACATATGTCCTTTTTCTGTTCTTTTCAATAAAAATGCTCACAGAAGAAAGGGGCAGTACCTTCTACTAGTCTTTTCTATTTTCCTTGTCCTATTCTTGGAGCTGCTTCAACAATGTAGGGATCTCATCAATCATCTTCAGGTGAAGTTGACCTATTTGACATATTTGTTTTGGTTTCAACCACTGTGCCATGCTCATAGCTCATAACTCTACATATAGGATACAGAAATTCAAATCAGTGTCTCTGAGGAAAACCTAGATGATAATTCTGCTAGCTTCTGTCAATGGTCCTGGACTGTTTCTAAAGAATGGCTGCCCCATATGTAGGGCTGTTGAGTCTCTTGAAGACTTATACACACCCACTCATTCAGGGGTGCCTGTTGGTGGGTCCTGTGAAATACCCCAGTACATTCCTGTCTTTAGTCCTTTGAGGATTCCATGAGAACTTTAGATAACCCCCTTCCCTTTCCAAAGGCCTGGAGGGTTTTGTCCTCATGTTAGCCCAACATTTGAATTCACTCTATGCTCAAGCACAATGACCTGTGCCATATACTAGGGACACATAGCGGGTACGTAAGCATGAGTGGCAGACAGCTATGATATGGTGGAAAGAACACTAGGACTGGAGCCATGAGAACTTGGCTTGGAATCCTATGACAGATGTTCATGGTCATCTAATATCTAAGTGGTTTATCTTCAGTGGACATCAGTTTTCTTGAATGTAAAGGACTTTAATTATGCAACCTCATCTGTAAGATGTCTTAGGGAGGACTGTCTTCTCCACTCTACCCTAACTATTTCCCTAGTGCTGAGATTGACAGCAGAGAGTATGGTAAACAGGGAAAAATGGCTAATTAGGGGGTAGACTTGACAGAGTCTGAGACCAATGAGGATTCTATAACCCAGGAGAAGTTATATAAAGGACACATCTTTAGGTCAGTTCTTAGGCAGTGACCTGTTATTATGTACAATATTCTGCTCACTGGTTCTGCTCACTTCATTTTGCATCAGTTCATATAAATCTTCCCAGGTTTTTCTATAATCATCCTGCTCATCATTTCTTATAGCACAATAGTATTCCATGAGAATCATATATTATAACTTCTTCAGCCATTTCCCAATTGATGAGCATCCCTTCAATTTCTTTGCCACTACAAGAAGAGCTGCTATAATATTTTTGTACATGTATGTCCTTTGGAATAAGTCTTGAGGCATGTCTAGAGGAGGTTTTACTTGCAGGACCCAAGGGTTTAAGTTGTTCATATGATACCAAGCAGGAGTGATAGATGTCTTCTACTGTCATTGACATCATTCCAGGACAGAAAAGCGTGCATTCCCCTTTAGACAATTAGGCTTTCCCAGTCTTGAAGATCTCTGAGAGCTAAAATACCCATCTACCTTGTTGATCTTTGGAGATCATTAACATGTTGTCACATTTGGGAAGAGGTGGAAAGATTGTTGCTAGTACAGGCTTTTCGATCTGGAATCCTGATATCAGTCCTCCCATGCCCCTGCCTGGATACTCTGCTTAGTACTTCCCTAAAAAAAATAACATAAACATGCTCCAGGCCTGTCAGGCTGGTGTCAGTGTGGTGGTCCCTACTCCAAAAGAGGTGGGCTCTTGAGGGAGATCTGGTGAGAAGTGGATATGCATCTCAAGAAGTCTGTTCTTGCCCTGGCTGGTGACATTTCTGTATGCAGAAGAAATAACTGAATCCCAAGACTATCCTAGCTAGCTTGATTCTCATTACTATATTCTGGATTAGATCATTGAGATGTTTTAAGTGTTTTGAGGTCCTTACCAGCTTCCAGAAGTTGCTGTTTTACTCTCCAGTGGACTATGTCCCAGTCTAGAGCATCTTTTGGTTGGCAAATTCAGAAGGAAACAGATCATCAAATGATAGAGTGCATGCAGGAGGGTCCAGATGCAGGGGTCCCCCAGATGTGTTTGAGTGCTTCCTTAGCAAAGCTTCCAAGGTCAGAGGTTAAGAAAACCAACAACACATGCTTCTTCATGTTCATGACAAAGCTTGAAAGATGCCAGCTCTGGGCACAGAACTTCTCCAGGATGCTCCCAGGCATACTGTAGCTTGCTAGAGAAGCTATGGGGCTGAAGATGCTTCACTAGGGCCCAGCTGGGCCCAGAGCCAGGTATTTCTCTGTGTGGGTTGACTACCCTTCCCTGAAGTATCTTCATTCTTGGTGGTGGTATGGCTTAACTCCTGTTACAGCCTGGCATTCTGCCAGCTGTTTCTGGAGGACACTTACCAGTTTCTTGGTAGCTGTGGGTCTTGTTTAAAGGTATCCTATTCTCTTCCAATCCAGGTTGGGCTGTGACTATGGCTAGGACTGCATGGCCACATGTTCTTTGCCAGAGCTTCTCTCCTTCCATTAGGGATACTAGGGAAGACAGTTCACCAAAAGATCTGAGATGAGTTTGGCAGCAGGACTGTAGTAAAGGTAAACAAGGGTCTATATTTGGTTCTCCACAACTTTGTACTACACATACCCATGTCCATGGCTGTACTGCCAATGACCATCATTCAGAGAGCATCTTGATAGCTCTTTTGTAGGCTGGACAGAATGAACTAATCACTTTTCAATTTTAAATAAAGATGAAATAATTTTTGCCCTTCTAAAATGATTTTTAAAAACAACTTTTCTCTGATTTATTTTTATTTTGTGTATTGTCTCATGCTGGTGACTCTGCTCCATCTAATCACATCTTGCACTGTCAATTTGCATTCCTGGGGATGATTTTCAATTTTGTTATAGTGACTCATTAGCCTCTGAGAGCTCTGATTCTTTCTTGGTGACTACACAGGTGTAGCTTTCCTGAGTCATATGCTGACATACTATTTGATATTTTTCAGTTTTGCCCACTCTGGCTGATTCAAAGGCAGAATATCTATTTTCAAAAGCCATAACAACAGCATCAGCATGGTTCTTATCATCAAGGATTACTAAGGTCATTCCAAATGACTCATCTAACTCTGGAACAGTCAAATTTCCCTACATTTCACCTATTTCTGCCACTATGATAGCCTTTGCTAGTCTAGTCAAGATGGCAGCCTGCTGTAAACTAATATCCCTCCTCATCTGAGGACCACAGTGGCAGAAGACCTGTGGGAGTGTTTCCTTTGGTGGTATGCACTGACGATGCTTGTCTCCAGACAAATCTTCTGGCCTTATTTAAGGTGATGTAGTCTAAGCTGGCTCTGTGAATAAAACTTCAGCCTGCCAATTGGGCAAAGGATCCCTCCCTCATAAAAAAGGAGACTGGAGCCATAGAGGTGACAGAATGCACCTCACCCTGATCAAGTTTCTTAGCTAACTCATGTTTGTGAAAGTATCAAAGTACCTGCCTGGGTAAGCAGTGGTCCATATTCAAGTCTCCACATTCTTAGTACTACACATACCATTGTACTATGCCACCAATTAGCAGCATTAGGAGAGGGTCTTGACAGCTACTTGGTAGCCTGGACAGAAGGAAGGAATTATTCCCTGAGCAGCTGAGAGCTTCCTTTAGAGCCTGCAGAGCATCTGTGGATCTTGGAGGATAAGGAGATACTTCCTCTTCCAGGGAGTACAGCTTCTCCTTTTCAGAAAACAAGCCATATAAGTAAAGCATTCAAAGGGAAGAGAAGATAGACCACTGGTCAGTTTTTTCAATTTCAAACCTCCTGGCACAGGTGCAGCACATGGTGCATGTGTATAACAGATTTACTGTCACTTATGCTCACTAAGGGGCAGAAACACTAATTGGATTTATACTTCTCAATGTATGCAGTCAAACTTTATTAATCAAAGTGTGCAAACAGGATTTTCGCTTTTGGGAGCCAAGATGGCGGAGTAAACAGTAAGTTGCTTTCACTGTCTCTTATTAACCTCTGAAAGCCTGGAAAATATTGCCCCAGGAAAAACCCTGAAACAGCTGAACCGGCAGAAAGATGAGGTATGGCAGTCCTGTAGTCCAGGAAGCTTGAGGGATTAATGAGAAAGGCCCTTCTTGCCCTGGGGGAGGGGGAGCAGTACAGAACGGGAGATGTCCTAGCAAGCTAGTGGAAAGCCTCATCTCAGCATACCAGGAGGAGATCCTGAACCCCAGGTGGTGGAGCAGGCAAGCACTAACACCAGGACACCTGAGTGCCTCAGTACGGGCAGGGCAACCAGTAGAAACTGTCTCAGAAAACCACCATGTGCCACAGTGTCGTCCTGCAGCCAAGTCTCCCAGTGCCTCAGCAAAACTCTAGGAAGCACAGTTCCAAGGGGAAAAGCCCTGGGCAGAGATACATCCTGCAGCAGCGAAACATCCATCTGTAAGGAGCTGAAGAAAGCAAAAGGCCCAGGTGAGCAGGCAACCTCCAGGGGCCAGACAACCCATCCCTTCCCCTAGAGCTCCAGTGTTGCTGATTCCAGCCCAACATCAGGTAAGCTGCCAGAAGCCTACAGCTTCCAACTGCCAGTATCAGAGACCCCAGCACACAAAGCCAGTGACCAGGCTCTGGGTTCCCAGCACAAAAAGCTTGGGTCAGTGCCCCTTGCTCCCCAGCAGGAGAGCTCAATTTTTTTAAAGGCCAGGAAATAAGCAAACACCATGAGCAAAAAGAAATGTACCATAGATTCTTATTATGAGGACAATGAAGATCAAGGCAGAAATTCTGAAGAGGACAACATCGTCAACAAACCCACATCTGAAACCTCAAAAGGGAATATGAACTGGTCTGAAGCCCAAAAAGCCTTCTTGGAAGAGCTCAAGAAGGATTTTAAAAGTCAAATAAGAGAGGTAGAAGAAAAATTGAGAAAAGAAATGAGAGGTGTGCAAGAGATTGTCAATAGCTTGGAAAAGGAAGAACAGAAGTTAACTGTAGAAAAGAAATCCTTAAAAAATACAATTGGCCAACTGGAAAAAAAGTACAACGAAGAAAACAAGTCCCTAAAAATACAATTGGCCAATTGGAAAAAGTACACAGAAGAAAACAAGTCCAAAGTGTGCAAAGAATACCTTTCTCTAAGAACAGACCGATGACCTGCATCTTCAGAATAGAATCCAAAGCAATAGATTATGAGAGTAATCTTGGGTTAAGGTTTAGTAAGGCATGATTAGTGATGCAACAAGAGGGCAAGAGATCCAAGCATAGGGGATAGTGTAGTTGAGCTGCTTTACCAAGGGGTTGAGAAAGATGAGGGGGAGGAGAATGTAGCAAATGCAGGGGTAATGGCCTGGGAAAGTAGTAAGGGGTGCAGGGATTGGAAGTCACAGACAGACAAAAAACGGGTATGAGTCATAAGGTAGAGGGAAAGAAAAAAGAGGATAAAAGATCATGCTAAATGAATTTTAGAGTTGAACACGGAAGTGGAACACTGAGTTATAGAAAGATCAAAGGTGTTTAGCTGTGGGGAGGGGTGAGAAATAGGTTGAGAAATGACTATATGGAAGAATTAGGAACGTTAGAGTGTTTTTTGAGGGAATGTCAATATGTATGTTGAAGTACCCTAGTATGAGGGCAGGAGCTGGGGAGGAGACATACTGTGAGCCAAGTACTGAACTCATTGGGGAAGGAAACAGAAAGTCATGGAGGCCATTGGGTGATGGTTTTTAAATGTAGGTTAGATGATGCATTTGGATTAAATAAACCTCAAAGGTGGAGAGGTTACTGAGTAATAATAGTAAAGGGAAAGCCTGGAATTGGTAGTGAGGAGCAAGGAGTGTTCTGAATTTCTGACCACAACCAATTATTTGAGGCATATTAGAGAAAGTTCAGGTAGGAATAAAAAGGGTAGCCAGGGAAGCTGTGTCATCAGGAGGGAGCCAGGTCTAGTAAAATTAGAATATGGAGGGAAAGGAAAAGGTGTAAGCAAGGTTATTAATTATTAAGGAGGCTCTCCAGAGAACACAGTGAAAGGGATGGGCACTTCTGAAGTAAGACATGGCAGGAGCAGTGGTAGTGGTAGTAAAATATGAGGAATGGAAGTAAAGGTAGTTAGGGATGGGGAACAGGATTGGTATATTGGCCTGGCTTATTCTTCAGTGGTTAGCAGACTCCTAATTCCTTCATGTTCTTCCCATCCCTGTATCTGTCTTCTAAGGGAGGCAAGTTAGTAGAGTGTTTGTGAGATCCAACCTCATGGGACCCCAGTTTTTCAGTAGGGAGGGGGTAAAGGGAATAATAGCACAGGTGCAGACTGCAGGGCTGGCAATGTCCAGGGAATGAATGCTAATTGGTCATTGAATAAAGGCTGAATAGCTTGATGTCTGAAGACTTCAAGACTAAAGAAAGCCATGTTAGAGATTCTGGTCTGCTACAAACCCATGATCTTTTTGGAACCTGTGGGAGTGTATTTAAAACCTCATTTATAGTAAAATGGAAAACTTTTAGAAATAATATGAAGGGCAATGAATTAACTATGATAACAGAATAACTTGTGTTGTTCATGTCAATGTCTCTCCACCCACCTGGAACTTCTTGGCAGCTGGAACCCATTGAGAATGGATTAAGATATTAATGGAAGGAAGGAGGTCCCTTTATTTCCCTGCTGGAGTGAGGGGAGTAAGTCCAGAAGGAATGGGATAGTGACACGGTTGCTCAGTCTTGGAACATTAACCTAGGCTGTATTTTAAGAGCACTTTTCCTTGTTGAAGATAACAATAAACATTACCTAAAATCTTTTTGGGGAAGAGAGGCATGTTAGAGGTCATGGAGGACTGTCACTTTAGATTTTTCTCTCACTTTAAGCTAGAAATGGCTTGGATATAGATTAACATTAAATTATATTATATTTCTTTTGGCAGACCTGACTATTTGTATGCAGAATACAGTATTGATGTTAATCTTTTTCTTTGACGTTCCTTTTATGAATTCTCTAACTCAACACTCATAAGGCCAGGAAAATTCTGAGAACCCATTTCTATATCCTACTATTCTATTGGTTATAGTGATTTGAGCCTGAGTAAGAGAGGTGATTATGAAAGACCCCCAAGTTGATAAACGGCAGTGAGAACTAAAGGAGTTCATAATGACTTGGACTATAAGGATAGGTCATAGAAGAAATTCAGAGATCTCATTAGGGAGGACCAAATGTCTAGAAGGATGGGTCTTCAGAACTCTGACTCTAGCTTTCCCTTTACCAAGACATGGTAGTCAATGACTATAGTAATCTACTGTGTGATAAACCCAAAGACTCCAGCTTCCGGGATAAGAACTCATGATTTGACAAAAGCTCCTGGAAAAAATGGAAAATAGTATGCAAAAACTAATCATAGACCAACATATTACACTGCATACCAAGATAAGGTCAAAATGGGTACATGATTTAGATATAAAGGCTGACACTATAAGCAAATTAGAAGAACGAAGAATAACTTATCTATCAGATCTATGGAGAAGGGAGGAATTTATGACCAAACAAGAGACAGAGAACATTGTGAAATGAAAAATGGATAGTTTTGATTACATTAAATTAAAAAGATTTTGCACAAAGCAATGCAACCAAGATTAGAAGGAAGCAGAAAGCTGGGAAACAATTTTTACTGCCAGTGTTTGTGATAAAAGCCTCATTTCTAAAATATATAGAGAAATGCATCAAATTTATAAGAATACAAGTCATTCCCCAATTGATAAATGGTCAAAGGATATGACCAGGCAGTTTTCAGATGAAGAAATTAAAACTATCTACAGTCATATGACAAAAATGCTCTAAATCACTCTTGCTTAGAAAAATACAAATTAAAACAACTCTGAGGTGCCATATCACACCTACCAGATTGGCTATTATGACAGAAAAGGAAAATGACAAATGTTGGAGAAGATGTGGGAAAATTGGGACACTAATGCATTGTTGATGGAGTTGTGAACTGATCTAACCATTCTGGAGAGCAATTTGGAACTATGCCCAAAGGGCTATAAAACTGTGTCATTCTCTTTGACCCAGCAATACCACCACTAGGTCTGTATGCCAAAGAGATCATAAAAAAAGAAAAGGACATACATATACAAAAGTATTTACTGCAGCTTTTTTTGTGGTGGCAAAGAATTGGAAATTGAGGGGATGCCCATCAATTGGAGAATGGCTGAACAAGTTGTGGTATATGAATGCAATGGAATACTATTGTGCTGTAAAAAATGATGAACAAGTGGACTTCCGAAAAACCTGGAAAGTCTTACGTGAACTGATGCTGAGTCAAGTGAGCAGAACCAGGAGAACATTGTACACGGTAACAGCAACATTATGTGATAATCAACTTTGATAGACTTGGCTCTTCTCAGCAATACAATAGTCTAAGACAATTCCAAAAGAGTCATGATGGAAAATGCTATCCACATCCAGAGAAAGAACTATGGAGTCTGAATTCAGATTAAAACATACTATTTTTTCTTTTTTTACTTTCTTGTGGTTTTTCCCTTTTGTTCTGATCTTCTTTCACAATATGACTAATGTGGAAATAGGTTTAATATGATTGTACATGTATAACCTATATCAGATTGCTTGCTGTCTTGGGGAGGTGGGAGAGGATGAAGGGAGGTAGAAAAAAATTTAGAATTAAAAATCTTATAAAAGTGAATGTTGAAAACTAAAAAAAAATTTAAAAAAGAATGCTTGAAAGTCCTCACTGAAGAAAATTATTGCTTAAAAATTAGAATGGAGCAAATGGAAGCTAGTGACTCCATGAGAATTCAAGAAATTATAAAACAAAACCAAAAGAATGAAAAAATAGAAGACAATGTGAAATATCTCATTGGAAAAACAACTGACCTGTAAAACAGATCCAGGAGAAATAATTCAAAAATTACTGGACTACTTGAAAGGCATGATTAAAAAAAGAAGAGCCTAGACATCATCTTTCAAGAAATTTTCAAGGAAAACTGCCCTGATACTCTAGAACCAGAAGGTAAAATTGAAATTGAAAGAACTCACTGATCACCTCCTGAAAGAGATCCCAAAAGGAAAACTCCTAGGAATATTATAGCCAAATTCCAGAGTTCCCAGCTCAGGGAGAAAATATTGCAAGCAGCCAGAAAGAAACAATTCAAGTATGTCGAAACACAATCAGGATAACACAAGATTTAGAAGCTTCTACATTAAGGGATTAGAGGGCTTGAAATATGATGTTCTGGAGGTCAAAGGAGCTAGGATTAAAATCAACAGTCACCTATCCAGAAAAACTGAGTATAATCCTTCAGGGGGAAAATGGACATTCAATGAAATAGAGGACTTTCAAGCATTCTTGATGAAAAGACCAGAGACGAATAGAAAATTTGACTTTCAAATACAAGACTCAAGAGGAGCATGAAAAGGTAAACAGGAAAGAGAAATCATAAGGGACTTATTAAAGTTGAACTGTTTATATTCCTACATGGAAAGATGATATTTGTAACTCATGAGACCTTTCTCAATATTAGGGTAGTGGGAGGGAATATATATATATAGGCAGAGGGCACAGGGTGAGTTGAATATGAAGGGATGATATGTAAAAAGTAAAATCAAGGGGTGAAAGAGGATTATGCTGGGAGGAGAAAGGGAGAGGTAGAATGGGGTAAATTATCTCATATAAAAGAGGAAAGAAAATGCTTTTATCAGTGAAGGGGAAGAGGAGGGAAGTGAGAGGGAATGATTGAATCTTACTGTCATTGGATTTGTCTTAAGGAGAGAATAATATACACACTCAATTGGATATGGAAATCTATCTTACTCTACAGGAAAATAGGGGGAAGGGGATAAGAGAGGGGAAATGATAGAAGGGAGGGCAGATTGGGGGGTGTAATCAGAAGCAAACACTTTTGAGGAGAGACAGGGTCAAAGGAGAGAATAGAATAAATGGGGGCGGGATAGGATGGAGGGAAATATAGTTAGTGTTTCACAACATGACTATTATAGAAGTGTTTTGCATGACTACTCATGTAAAACCTAAATCGAATTGCTTGTTTTTTCAGTGAGGGTGGGTGGGGAGGGAGGAAGGGAGAGAATTTGGAGCTCAAAGTTTTAAAGACAAATGTTAAAAATGGTTTTTACATGCAACTGGGAAATAAGATATACAGGCAATGGGGTATAGAAATCAATCCTGCCCTACAGGAAAATAGAAGGGGCAGGGAATAAGTGGAGGGGGGAGGTATGATGGAAAGGAGAACAGATTGGAGGAAGGAGTATTCAGAATGCATGCCATTAGGGTGGGTGGAGGGGAGAGTTGGGGAGAAAATTTGGAACTCATAATCTGGTGGAAGTGAATGTTGAAAACTAAAAATAAATAATTCATTTTAAAAATAGTCTTTTAGGCAAACATCAGAGTTGCACTCTATTCGGTAGAGTACGGATGCTTGGCTGTTCAGCTCAAGAAAGGATCTCAGTGTCTGGTACCTTATCTTGCCAGGTGATCTTCAGAAACTTCCTAAGACAATTAAAATGGAAGCAATTCCATTTCCTGGCATGGTACTGATAGATAGACTGTCCAGGTTTCACAGGCATACCTTTCATTTGGTAGTCAGTCTAATAACTTTTCTCTCCCACATTTTCTTTTGGAGTCTCCCAAATACTGAACTAGCTCTGGCAACATATGTGTCAACCTCATCATCTATGTGTACATACCTGGAGAGCATAATGCCAAGGTAAGTGAACTTATCCACAGTATTCAAAACTTTTCCATTTGGTGTAACTGATACTTCCACGTATGGATGGTGTGGTGCTGGCTAGTGGAGAACCTGTTTTCTTTCTGTTAATTGTTAGGCCAAAATTAGCACAAGCAGCAGAGAATCAATCTGTATTTTGTTGCATCTCAGCTTCAGGTCATTGCACTCAGCTGCATTGAGTGCATACTTGTCTGTGAACAAAAAATTCTTCACTTTAGTTTTGGCTTAATCTTGGCTTTTCAAGTTAAATAATTTACCATCAGTGTGGTAGCTGACCTTGATGCTGTGTTTGTCCTCATTGAAGGTATCTGACTACATTGCTGATAACATCATGCTAAAAAAAAAGGCATGAGAACAAGCACACAGCCTTGCTTCACTCCACTGCTGACTGGGAAAGTGTGAGAGCATTGTCTATTATTTAGAACCCGAGCTCGCATGCTGTCATGAAACTGATGTACAATACTGATGAACTCCTCTGAGCACACAAATCTTGCCATTATTTTCCACAAGCCTTCACCACTGACAGCATCAAAGGCCTTGGTCAGATTGATCAACATTATGTACAGACCTCTGTTCTGCTCCTGGCATTTCTCCTGGAGTTGTCGGGCAACAACAACATATCAACCATTCCTGGGCCCTTTTTGAAGCCACACTGGCTCTCAGGTAAATGACCATCTTTCAGGTGAAGGGGTCACCTTGATTAGTGATAAGAACATATCCTGGAGAGATGGGCTGAATACTTCCATAGTGTCCTCAACAGACTGTCATCAATCAATGCTGAAACCATTGATCATATACCTCAGGTTGAAGTCAATCCCTCTGTAGCTGAACTTCCAACTGAAGAAGAGGTTTTAAATGACATTAGGCTCCTCTCCTGTGACCAAGCCCCTGGTGCTGATTCTATTTCAGCTGAGATTTACAAGGTAGGGGGTCCACTGCTCATACAAAAGCTGACTTGAATTTTCTGGGCTATATGGAAAAGGGAGGTTATCCCTCAGGAGTTCAAGGATGCCTCCACTGTCCATCTCTACAAAGGTAAAGGAAATAGATTGTCCTGTGACAATCGTGGGGGAGGGGAGGCATCTCTCTCTTAGCCCTTGCTGGCAAGATTCTTGTCAGAGTCCTCCTTAACAGGCTGATCCTTCACCATGGTAGTGCTAAATCTTGTGTGATCCTGACTGGCTCCATTATAATGATTTCTTTCTGGCTGCTTGAAGTATTGACCCAGGAGGTTTGGAACTTCCTATAATATTCCTGGGAGTTTTTATTTTGGTATCTCTTTTAAGGAGTAATTGATGGATTATTTCTATTTCTATTTTACTCTATGGTTCTAAGCTATCATGGCAGTTTTCTTTAATAATTTCTTGACATAGGATGTTTCTTTTTTTGATCATGGATTTCAGGTAGTCCAATATTTCTTATGTTATCTCTCCTTGATATATTTTCCAAGTTAGTTGTTTTTCCAATGACATACTTCACATTTTCTTCTATTTTTTCATTCTTTTGACTTTATTTTATTGTTTCTTGATATCTCATGAAATCATTAGCTTCCCAATTCTATTTTTTAAAGAATTATTAAAGAATTTTTTAAAGAGTTATTTTCTTTAGTCTACTTTTGTACTTCTTTTTCCATTTGAACAATTCTGTTTTTTAAAGAGTTCTTTTCTTCAGTGAGCTTTTGTATTTCTTCCAACATTTGGCAAATTTTGTTTTTTAAGGTATTATTTTCTTCAATATTTTTTGTGCCTCAATATGACTAGCATGGAAATGTGTTTTGCATGACTGCACAAGTATAACCTCTATCAAATTGCTCACCTTCTCAAGGGGAAGGAGGGAGTGAGGGAATTTAGAACTCAAAAATCTTTAAAAATTGTTTTTACATGTAATTGGGGAAAAATAAAATATTAAATTAAAAGTATTTTGTGCCTCTTTTACTGAACTGTTAATTGTCTGTTCAAAGTTTTCCTGTATTGCTCTTATTTCTTTTCCCAATTTTTCCTCTACCACTCTTATTTTATTTTTAAAATAAGTTTTTAGCTCTTCCATGAATTCTTGTTGGGCTTGAGTCCAAATGACATTTTTCTTTGAGGCTTTGCTTGTAGATGTTTTGACATCATTTCTTCTTCTGAGTTTGTGTCTTGATCTTCCTAGTCACTTTTTATTTTTATTTATTTATTTATTTTTTGCTGAGGCAATCGGGGTTAAGTGACTTGCCCAGGGTCACACAGCTAGTAAGTGTCTGAGGCTGGATTTGAACTCAGGTCTTCCTGACTCTAAGGCCAGAGCTCTAGTCACTGTGCCACCTAGCTGCCCCTATAGTAGCTTTTTATGATTAGGTTATTTTGTTGTTGTTGTTTGCTCATTTTTCCAGTCTATTTCTTGACTATGAACTTTATGACTGTGAACATTTTCACCTCTGGGTAGGGAGGTACTGTCTCAAGCTTCAGGCTTTTGCTATGCTGCTATTTTCAGAGCTAGTTCTGGAGGCCTGGATTTTTTTGGTGCTTCCAAGATGGTGTGATCTAGGGAGGAGTGTGGTCACTGCTCTCCTAGTATGCTCTCTGGTCCCAGTGCAGGAAGGGCCCCTGGTCTCTTGTGACTGAAAGTGCTAGCAGTAAGTATGGACAATGGAGTTGCCAAATCACAACCCTATTCTGCACCCAGTGCTAGAGCAGGAGTCTTCTGTGATCTCTTTCTGACCAGTTGTCCAATCCACTTACTGTTTCTGGGCTGAGAGTTTCCAAAGCTGCTGCTGCTGCCATTTAGTCCCACTCCTGGTGTTGGACCATGTGGGCTCTGGGCCAACCCACACCCCAGAGTCATAAACCTCCTTCCAAACTTCTAAGCTGTCTTGGACTGGAGAAAATGTTTTACTCCGATGTTTTGTTTAGTTTTGCAGCTCCAGAATTCAATTTGAGGCATTATTTTTAAATTGTTTAAAGGGGAATGTTGGGAGAGGTTGGCTCTAGTCCTCCCCCCCAACACATATATTTTGAAAACTATTTCAATATAATTGGTTTCCTTTGTAAGTCCAGGTATTTTGTTTTGTCATTAAAAACATTATTCTGAGGAGTCCATAGATTTCACCAGACTGTCCAAAGGGTCTATTACATAAGAAAGCTCATTGTAGATGATTCTATGAATAATAGCTTGAGGACAATATACCAAAACTTATGGATTGTAGCTAATGCAATTAGGGAAAAACTATTGCTCTAAATGCTTTCATCAACAAAAAAGAGAAGAAAGAACAAATCTATAAATTGGGAATGCAATTTAAAAAAAACTTGAACAACAAATCAAAAATCCTCAACTAAGCAGCAAAGTAAAAATTCCGAAAGATCAAAGGAGATCTTGACATAATTGAGAACAAAAAGACCATTGAATTGATAAATAAACTAGGAGCTGGCTTTTTGGAGAAGAAAAAACCAAAAAAAAAAAAACAGATAAAGAGAGAGCTAGTATGATTTTGAAAAGGGAGAGAAAAACCAAGTTGTTCACATCAAAACTGAAAAAGAACTCATGACTGAAAAAGATAAAATTATTAGAAATATTTTGCCCAATTATATGCTAACAAAGTTGATAACTTAGAGGAAATGGATAAATGCTTACAAAAAGATAAAATACCAAGATTAACAAAAGAAAAAATGAACTGTTTAAATAACTCAGCATCAGAAAAAGAAATTTAGCAAGCCATAAATGAACTCCCAAAGAAAAATAATAGTCCAGAACCAGATGAATTTAGAGGTGAATTCTATCAAACAGTTGAAGGACAATGAATTCTAATATTACACAAACTTTGATAAAGTAAGGCATCCTTCCAATTGCTTTCTATGATACAGTATGGTCTTGACATTTATGCCAAGGAGAGACAAAGCAGAGAAAGAAAGCTATAGACCAATATCCCTAATGAACATTGCTGCAAAAACTTAAAATTAAAATATTAGTGAGTTGACAACAACATATTAGAAAGATTATATGCTATAACTAAGTTGGATTTATACTAAGAAGGCAAAGTTGGTTCAACATAAGGAATACTATAAATAAATGTAATAACCAATGTTAATAATATGAATATATTATTCAGTCATTTTTCTGTTGTGTCCAATGCTTAATAATCCCATTTATTGTTTTCTTGGCAAAGATACTGGAATGATTTCTCATTTTCTTCTCCAGCTCATTTTATAGATAAGAAAACTGAGGCAAACAGAATTAAGGACTTTTCCAGAGTCATGCATCTGGTAAGTGTCTGAGGCCAGATTTGAACTCAGGAAGAGGAGTCTGACTCCAGGCCCAGCACCCTATTCACTGCAGCACCACCTAGCTGTAGTCCCCCCCCCCCCCCCCCCCTTATCCTTGGTTCCCTTTTAAACCATGAATTCCAGGTGAATGAGGGAGGCAGGAAGGGGGTTGTGAGCCTGTGGAGGAATGCGGCCAGCACTTGGTTCAAGGACAGGTTGGGGCTAAGGTGGATGGATGGAAAACAGACACCCCGAAGCCAACACTTGGGCAGGTGAGAGGTCTCAAGCAAAGCCCCTGATCCTGCAGTAGTCTCCACTCTCACCTTTCCCCTTGCCCCATACCCCACCTGGCCATTCTTCTGCTTTAATTTAAAGGGTTTTATTTTATTTTATTTTGCTTTTTGGTGATGGGGCAGTGGGAGGCTGTGGAATGCAAAGCCTAGGGGCAGGAGTGAAGAGAGAGAGAGCACAGTACTGAACAATAAAATTAACTTAGGTGTTTTTTGGGAATGTGGGTTTCTTTCAGAATTCTTTACCTAAAGTTTAATTTGTATAATGAAAATTTATGTAAATCAAGAACTGTCTGTATAGGGTTGCATACTATGCATGGTTTCAGGCATCCACTGTGGGTATTATCCCCTTATGATAAGGTGGAGACTACTATAATAAAACTATATGATTTTATCAATAAATGCTAGAAAAACTTTTGACAAAATCCAACACCCATTTCTATTAAAAAAAAACACTTTAGAAAGTTTTAGAAAGAAATGGACCTTTCTTTTGTATAATAAATAATATCTATCTAAATTCAAGAGCAAATAGTATACATAATGGAGAAGAGTCAGAAACCTTTCTGATAAGACCAGGGATAAAGAAAGGATGCCATTATTGCCATTAGTATTTATCATAGAGCTAGAAATATTAGTCATAGGAATAAAACAAGAAAAAAATCAAGGAAATAGAGGCAAAAAGGAAACAATTTTTCATTTTTGGTAGATGATATGCTGATTTACTTATCCCTAAATAGTCAACCAAAAATTAATTGAAATAATAAATCTAGCAAAGTTGTAGTAAACAAAATGTAACCGCATGAATCATTAGCATTCATATATATTGCCAACAAACCCCAGCAGGAAGAGCTAGAAAGAACAATTATATGCAGAATAACTGCAGAAGCTATAAAATATTTGGGAGTTTATATCTACCAAACTATGCTCAGGAACTACAAACACACACACACACACACACACACACACACACACACACACACAATCTCCAAGTATGAAAAACTCTTTTTTAGAAATAAAGATAGACCTAAATAATTGGAGAAACATTAATTATTCATGGTCAGGTCAAGCCAATATAATAAAAATGTTACCTAAATTAACTTATTTATCCACTGTGTTCCAGTCAAATTACTAAAAGAATATTTTATAAGACTAGAAAAAGTAATAATGAAATTTATCTGGAGTAACAAAAGCTCATGGATCTCAAGAGTAATAAATTTTTTTTAATGGGAGAGAAGGGGGTCTATCAATACTACATTCAAATTGCACAACAAAATAGTAATAATTAAAAGGATTTGGTTCTGGTTAAAACACAGAAAGATTGATCAGTGGAACAGATTGGGTACAAAAAGAAGCAAAGAAACACAGTAACATAGCCAAAGAAAGACCCCAGTTATCAGAGAAAGGACTTATTATTTGGCATTTTGTCATTAATTGACAAAAATGGCTGAGAAAACTGGATAGCAGTCTGGAAGAAATTATGTTTAAACCAATACCTTATATCATATGCCATGTAGGCTGTGGGATGGACAGATTATAAATGCTTGCAAAAAATTAAACAAATAAATTTATTTTTAAAAGACAAGGAAATGAAAAAGAAAAAAAAAACATGACCATAGTCTGACTTTTCTGTAAAATGTTTTCTGTTATTACAGAAACTTATTAATGTTTAGATGGGGAAAGTTTGAGCTATAGTAGCATATACTATTTTTTTTTACACCAAGAAAACACCAAAGAAAGAGCTTTGAGAGAGCTACCCTCCTCCCCTCCTCCCCTCCTCCCCTCCGCCAGTAAATAAATAAACTGAGGAGGTTTCTTTTCTGAGGAGATCAGCCTGGGACTGGATACAAGTCTGTCTGAGTACTATACAATAATTGCTACTAGGCAATATTGAGTCTCTCCACTTCTCATCTAAAAAGAGAGGGAATTATCAAGTTCTTCAAATGATATTAGCTATTTAGGCTTTAGAGTAGACAAGTGACCTGAGGCTAAGGTTTTGGTGGGGTGTCTTTAAGGTGGTACCAGCAGGCAAAAAGAAATATGACCCACTGCTTGCAGAAGGAAGAAGAGTCTTGATTCTGATCAGATCATCTGCATCACTGAATGACCTCTCTGGCTAGGGAGGTCTTACCCAGATGACTTTCCCCTGGTTATGTCGGGTATTGTCATGAGTCACATCTGGTAAGTCTTTTTGGTAAGTCTTTCTTACAGTGAACTCATATATGATGCTCTATAAGCATCTTCCTATTGAATTGAGTGTTGGTTATTGCACCTGTAGGAGACATCTTTTCCCCTTTCATGTGACAATACTTCAGATATTGGTTCAAAGCCCAACTACTACTGCCCAAGTCATATTGCTTAACTATTAACTATTCACCACAACGCCTGACTTCCAACCGTCTCACTTTCCTGGTTCTCTCTTCTAGACCAGGGGATGGTATGCAGTGCTGTCCTTGTGCTACCAACTTCAGTGATACAATGATACCTGGATGGTGCTTTCAGTGAGGTGTGTACAATGACATTTAAAAAATTATATATATATTTTCCCCCAGCATATACTTATCATGTTGAAACAAAAAGAGGAAAGTGGACTTCAAATGGTAAGTTTTTAAGGCACAGTAGAGTGGATTATTTTATCAAATTAGATGGCAAAGCATTATGTTTATTATGCAATGATACTATAGTTGTGCTAAAAGAATACAACATATGTTGTTAATTATAGACTAAGCACTTATCATAATATTGCCAAATCATAGGAAAGCAGCAGGCAGAAAAATTCAAAAATTTAAAACAATTTCTCATCAAGAACAGAATCTCTTGATAAAAAAATGGGAAAAAAAACATTAAAATGAGGCTACAACCAAAGTAAATTTCCGTGTGGCCCATGTGTTAGCCGAGCAAGTAAAGCCATTTACCAATGGTGAGTTAATTAAAGCATGTCTGATTGTAACAGCCAAAGAAATGTGTCCAGAGAAAACAAACATGTTGAAAACTATTAGCTTTTCAACTAAATTAAAATCAAATGCTTGTGGATTGATATCATTATTTGATAGTACCTCTCTGAGAGAAAAGGTATTTTCAAAGATGGAATACATAAAATTTTATTATAACATATGAACATTTGTGATTAATTTTGATGATCTTGAATCCCAATTAAGCAAAATATTATTCCTCCCCACAAGAATTCCATTCTTCTCATGAGTAAGTGGATATTGCAAAGATTATACTCCATTATTTTTACATTTTGAACTTCATCAATCAAAAATTTGTGGAAATTTATTATTTCTCTTATCATATAAGTATCTTCATAATACCTTTGATTTTCCTTCTTGGCCCACACGGCCTAAACTATTGACTATCTGCTCTTTGCAGAAAGTTTGCTGACCCGTGCTCTAAATATGCTCCAGCTAGTTAATATCCCTTCTAAAAGGTGATCCCTATAGAACAGTAGTATCATACAGGAGAAAGAGGGCTGGATTTGGAGTCAGAGGCCCTGGCTTCAAATCCCAGTTCTGCTATTTATTTTTTATGTAACCCTGGGCAAGTCACTTCCCTGGGTCTCAGTTCTTCGCCTATAAAATGAGTGGATTGGACTGAGGTCCCTTCTAACTTTGGGATCCTCTGATCAATTCTCCAGATGGATTCGAGGATGGCAGGGCAATCACTTTCCTAGTCCTTTAGGCTGTGCTTCTCTGAAAGGACCCCCAAATCATTGGAGCTTTTAGTTAGTTCAGACTCTTCACCTGGCTTTCATCACCAGAGGTCATCTAGTCCATCCTCCACATTTCACAAATGAGCTAACTGAGGCCCAGAATGGTGAAGTGATTTACCCAAGGCCACAGAGCTATTAAGTGGCAGAACTGAAATTTTCTTTTTCTTTTTTTTTTTTGGTGAAGCAATTGGGGCTAAGTGACTTGCCCAGGGTCACACAGCTAGTTAAGTGTCGTGTGTCTGAGAATGGATTTGAACTCAGGTCCTTCTGACTCCAAGGCCAGAGCTCTATCCACTGCACCATCTAGCTGCCCCAAGAACTGAAATTTTCCAGTGCCTCTTTCCAATGTCTCTTCTTTAACAAAAAGCCAAACTTTATGGAATTGAGGAGGAGCTAAATAAATAGTTTACAGTTGTATGTTATTATGGCCACAAATATGCACATAAAGATCATTGCTAGCCCTTCCCTGTTCTCTGTCTCTCTTCCCCCAACCCCAGCTATTATTTCAGGGCCCTGGTGAAGAGTCTTGTAAAATCCTGGCCACAAATGACCAATGAGAATATTCTACCATTTCAGAGAGGTAGCTCCAAAGGATTCCATGGCAAAGTGTCATAGTGTAGTTGGCCTCATTTTGGGGCCTTGAAAATTGCATTAGCCTCCTAGCTCTGGTCTTGGTCTATCTTGCTAATATATCTTTATCTGGCTTGATCTGACACTTCATGGACTGGAATTCATACCACTTGATTCCCTCTTACTAGAACCCCTTCCTAGTTATATGCTTCTTTATGGTCCAGGTGGCGTAATAAAATAGTGTGCTGAAGACCTGAGTTTGAATCTTGCCTCAGACACTAATTGTATGACCAAGTCATTTAACCTTTGTCAGCCTCAATTTCTTCATTTGTAAAATGAAGATAATAATAGCACCTATCTTCCAGGGTTATTGTGAGGATCAAATTAGGCAAAGATATCTGCAAGCCTTAAAGCACTGTATAAATATTATGTTATTATTCATTTCTGTAATTATTTAATATTCTCATCCTCCTCAAATTACAATGCATATCCTTATCTGTTTCTAAGTTCCCTGAAGGCTGTTATGACTTCAGTTTTGATTTTGTATCCTTACCATCAAGCATAGTCCTTTCCACATAATAGGCATATAATAAGTGCTTATTTAATGAATGACTAAATGTCTTTGAGACTCTTAGCTGAATCAGAACTAGGCCTAAGCCCTGGAAAGCCATTCTTGGCATTCTGTACTCTGATGACTCCCTTCCTTGGATTTTAATTATACTCTTGCACCTGTGGAAGATCTGACTGTCTCCATGTTCTACATTTCAAGCAACAGGAAACTCAGATTAAGACCCATCTACATGTAGCTCACTTGGGCCTAAGTAATAGTTTGCTAGTTGTTGGTCTCCAAGATATTTGAATCTCTTTTCCCCATTTGTCTCCAAAGCCCCAGTTCTGTAATTACTAGGTGCCTCTTAATTCCAGTGGATCATCTTGGACTGACCAGTGCTTTGGCCAGCTGGTACTAAACAGCAGTGAGGTTTGGTACCATGGAGAGCTCACAGCAGCTATGTAAGCTTTTTATTTGAGCTGTCAACCAGTCTACCTGAGGGCCTGAAGGCCTGTTTTGAAGCCTTTGTGAAGCTCACCTACTGCTTAGTGGTGGTGAATTGGCAGATAAAGGGGTCCTACTGCTTTTGTCTTCCTCTCCAACTTGGCCAAGGCAATAGCTGCACAGTTGCACTTGGTAGGAGGTGGCTGTGACTTCCTTGGTGTTAGCCAAGAAATAGGCCTGGGCCTCAGGTAGGTCCCAGGCCCAGATCAGAATCATAGTACCCTTTGCATCTGCATCCTCAGTACCAGGAGACTGAGAGTTGGCAGAGAATTTGAAGGTGGCTCTGTGATGGCCTTGGCCTCCATTGCAGACTACCCCTCACCATGCTGGTAGCCTTGCAGGTGATTATACAGCCATCTGCATAGTAGGTGATTATGTAGCTGGTTACCCAACCAACTTTGGGAATGGCTATCTGGGAGGCCTTGGCACTGAGGATAGAGATGGAGGATGGAGTGGACCTAAGCAGTAAAATATAGGAGAAGCAGCAGAATGTGTAGAGTTGAGGTCAGGGCCACTACAGTATGGATGGCAACATGGATTCCAGCCACAGTGACTATAATAGCTATAACTACAGGGGTGTTGAGGATATTAGTGTGGATAGCAGTATAGATGGCAACAATTGTGGCTACAACTTTTCCTACAGCAGAGAGAGCAGCAGAGCTTGGCCTTGTGCTACCAGACTATAGGAATAACTATGGCAAAGATGACTTCTGCAACTTTGGCAGCTGTGGCCAACACCAGGCCTCCTAGGGCTGCAGGAGATTTGCAATAGACCTTCTCAAAATGCCTCTGGTCCTGGGGATATGCAGGGGAGCATCTCTTTCTAGAACAGTCACCTCCCCTTGCCCTGCTCCCATTTCCTCCTGCAGCCTCCTCTAATGTCTACCACATCTTCCAACCCATCTATAAAAATGTGTTCCTGCCCCTGATCACCTCCTTACATTAACTTGCTGATTGTGTAGTTAACCTGAGGGGAGAAGAGGAGGGGGTAGAGAAAGAAGGTCTACTTATTATAAGAACTTGAGACCTGATTATTGTTTTTTCTACAAATGCAAATTCCATTACTTAAATTTGGCAGCATATTTTGAAAGGCATTTCTACATTTCCCTAATAAATATAAGTGCTTGTCAAATTAAAATATATTAGCAGTAACTATCCAACATGTTTTCCTGGGTTCCAATATGTTTAAAGATTTCTATATACTTTAAAAAAGATCTTTCTGTATATTTTATTTGTTTGTTTCCCAGGTAATGCTTTTATTGACTTTTGAACAAAGCACATGTTTACACAGAACTTTTAAATTTATGACTAGTTGGTATGTATTATTTGATCTTCATTTTTAAGTAGTCGTATATCCACTATCTTGTACTAAGGAGTTTACTAGCAATCCTACTAACAAAGTTAATCATTTCTTTATGTGACAATAATTTACTGAAGTACAGGCTTTATAGCTCTGAAGAAACAATTTGTATCTATGATTTTGATTCCAATAGTGTTAAAAATTTCATATAACCTCATTTCAGTCTTCTTGCTGGTTTAGTCTGTTTACAATGAGTTATAAAAACAAAAGTTACTATTCATATTTAACTTAGGTAGCAAAGAATGGTGAGTGTGTGTGTGCACACATGTGCATGTGTGTGTATGCATGTGTGTATGTGTGTGTTTCCCACAGGGAGGCAGGAATAGATATCTCTAGCATCTCCTCCCCCTGCTCTTTCCAAGAGACACTTTCGTTCCTGCCAGGAGGGGAAGTCAGATATTGGAGCCAGAGGCCATCACTCTGTTCTCCTCAGAGAGAGGGGTACTGGACTAGAATTTTATCTCTTTGCTCCCTTAAGTATTGTTCCTCTAGGAGATATAAATTTTAGGTTCAAGCTAAACTCTCAGTAGCTATTTTTAGTGGAAAAGGTGGGTCCCAAGTTTTATATGCAAGGATTGACTTCCTTCTCACTAGTTCCATAATAAACACACATAGCAGATATCTACTACCTGCAAAAATTATCCAAGTCAATAGCAAAGCAGAAATCAGATAAAGTATACGTATGAGAATATATACCAGACAATACACAGAGGCAAATGAGTTCTACCTCCATGAGAGAGATAACTCAGTTCAATTAAGAGAAAGTTTCAGATCTCACCCAAAGAAGAAATTCCCCAAAGTCTCTAGTGAAGCAAGATATGGATGGCGACATGATGGAGACTGTCAACTCCTCTTATGTCAGCTTCTTCCCAGGGTCTTTCTCTCTATGGTGTGGCTGAGGGAAAGTTGGTATCACGCATGTTCTCTTTCAAAGCTGAAAGCCAGATGACCTAAAGAGACTGAAGAGACCAGATCTCTCTTCTCTACTGCTCTTACCAACTCTGCCCCACCCCTCACATAGGTGTGAGTATTGATCACCACCAATGAGAAGAGAATCTCATACCAATGGGCTCTTGGGCTCCAGCTACACCTCCATGTATGTTTTTTCATTTTCAGTGCACATTACATTTTTCTGCCTTATATATAAAAAATCATCCTCATTAACTCACTCTCACAATAGCCTTTTGTAGTAATAGCTACTAGCAAAAAGATAGTACCTTTGCAATAAAACTCAACTAGAATTTATTAAGCACCTACTATAGGCTAAACACTGAAGAGACAAAGAAAAGCAAAAACAGTTCCTGTCTTCAAGAGGAGGAGGAAAAAGAACTGACTAGTATTATTAATAACAAAAATTTTAAATAAAATCTTGTCAAACAGACTACAGTGATTCATTAGGAAAAAAAAATCATCCATCACAACCAAATTGGATTTATACCAAAGATGCAAGGACAGTTCAATGTTAGAAAGACAATCAACATAATTAATCATAATAAGAATAAAAAAATCCCAAACCACATAATTATCTCAATAGATGAGAAAATAGCCTTTGACAAAGTGGAATGCTGCTTTATGCTAAAAACCCTGTAAGCACTTAAAGGGGCTTTGTAACATGTCCATTTTATTTTGGGTGATCTTCTCTATCCCTTGTTTGATCAAGAATTCTTTTCCCATCACAAAGGCAATTTCTTCCTTGCTCTTCTAATTTGCTTATGCTGTGACATTTAAAAAAATCTAGATTACATATCCATTTGGAGTTTATCTTGGTTTAGGGTGGGAGATGCTAGTATTTCCCTAAGTTCTGCCCGACTTCTTTTCAGTTTTCTCAGCAGTTTTTGCCAAATAATGAGTTCTTAACTGAGGTCTTTGGGTTGATCACTCTGTTACTGTGTTCATTAGCAGAACTAGGAGGACAACTTACACGATGACAACAAAATTATAAAGAAATACACTTTTCAATAACTCTAGAATGTTAATCAATGCAATGACAAGCCACGATTCTAGAGGAAGGAAGATGAAGAATGATAACCCTCTCTAGCCATAGTAGAACTAAAAATGCAGGATGTGGCATGCGTTTTTGGATATTAGATTGTAAACTCTTTGAGGACAGAGACTGTCTTTTGTCTCTTTTTGTATCCCCAGTGCTTCATACAGTTAGTAAGTATTGAATAAATGTTTATTTATTGGACATGACCAATGTGGGAATTTTGTGGATATTTGTTGAGGGTTTATTTTTATTTCTTTTTAAAATTGACCAATGTGTGTGTGTATGGGGGGGGGAGTAGTAGAAGGAAGAGAAAATAAATTTTTATTAATTAAAAAATAGCATTTTAGACATAATTGAATGAAATACTTCAATCCTTAGAAGGCATGAAGTTGGGCAACAGATTGTAAATGTCAGTACCTTCAAGATTAATTGTTAGATTTAATAAAAAATTCTTAAATGCTATTTTATGGAATTCGATCAAATATTTCAAATTTTATGGCAAAACAGGCAAGACTATGAAGGGTAACTATAGGGAAAAATGATGAAAGCACATTTGCCCTGCCAGATATTAAGGAACATACTAATTATTATAGGATCATATAATTTTAGAGTTGGATAGAACCTTAGAGATTTAGTACCAAGTGTACTAGATCAAAAAGCAGGAAAAAAATCAATAATAAAGAATAAGAAATTCAAAAGAAGAGCCAAAGATATAGGAAATATTGACAAAAATGATGAGAAAGATTGGCTAGCAGGGAGGAGGAAAAGAAGAATTTATACTCATAACACACATGTATGCCTATGATTAGATTTCCTTTTTGGTCTTCCATATCATACTATTGAGTCATGTTGAACCCAAGTCCAAGGCTTTGTATTTAATCCTGTTAAGTTTCAACTTAATAAATTTGACTTGATGTTTTACCCTATTAAGATCTTTTTAGTTACTAATTCTTTTATCCCTTGTGTTAGCTATTCCTTCCAGCCTTCTATCATCTTCAAATCTGATAAGCATGCAGTTTATGCTTTCATCCAAATCAGTGATAAACATATTAAGCAGCATAGGGCCAAACACAGACCCCTGGCACATCCACGAGCACCTGCCTTCAAAGTCTGATTAACCCTCCTCATTCATGACCAAGCAATGATTCCTTGAGTTTGGCCATTTACCCAGTTCCAAATTCACCTAACCATCCTTCCAGCTCACTCATATCTTTATCCACTAAAATACCATAAGAACCTTTGTTGAATGCTCTCCTAAAGTCTAGACTCTAGAGAAACTCTATTGAAAGTAGTTACCAGGTCTATTATTGTAGTAACCATATCAAAATAGGAAATTACTTATATCCATCAATACCTGTTTCTATGCTGGTCTTGTGATCCCTACTTCCTTTCCTAGATGTTCACTAACTAAACATCCAGTTAATAATATGTTATTTTGCCAGGAATCACATGGATATTTAATGATTTAATGATGATGACATGAACCTATGATTCAATGAAAAGCAATGAAGCATGAGTGGCAACAATAGCGTAGACTCCCAGTATTTCCCATTGGAACATATATTAGATAGCTTGGGCCTTTGGGTGACAGTTTTCCCTTTGGTTATTTCTAGTTCTAAGAGTTTTGTTGTTCAGTCATTTCAGTTGTGTCTGACTCCTTGTGACCCCATTTGGGGTTTTCTTGGCAGAGATACTGGAGTGGTTTACCATTCCTTCTCCAGCTCATTTTACAGAGGAGGAAACTGAGGCAAACGGGGTTAAGCAATTTGCCCAGCTAGTAAGTGTCCAAGGCGAGATTTGAACTCAAGATGAATCTTCCTGACTCCAGGATAGGTACTCTATCCACTGCACCACCTAACTGCCTCTCTAAGAGTTTTAGAGATTAGAATAAGGAATCAAGAAACAGGGATCTGAAAAAACTTCCTGAAGAGCCAGCTCAAGGACAAACTGGAATGTAAAGTTTGCTTTTTTCAGAAACCCTTCCTCACTATTCCTCACAGCAAAGTCTAATACTAAATACTAATACAAAGTCTAATACTACTAATACTAAAGTCTAACACTCTCATGTCAAGCTTACAAAATCTCAGGTTGGATGTTTACTATAGTGAGGCATAGCAGGTATAGAGTGAAACTTGAAATCAGGAAGATTTAAATTCCAGCTCTGCCTCAGATACTTATTAGCTATGTGACTCCGGTCAAGGAATTTAACCTATCTGAGCCTCAGTTTCCAGATCTGTAGAATGAGAATAATAATAGCAGCTACCTCAGGGGATTGTGGTGAGGATAAAATGAGATGTTTGTAAAGCTCTTTAGACACTACTGCTATGTAAGTTCCAACTATTATTATTTTCTCTCAATGAGAGAGAGGTCCTTTTGTCTGGGGTTCCAAGCAGGGGGAGCCCACTCTTTCCTGAGACAAATTCCTGGCTGCTCAAGATCCCTTCTGAGTTTGCTCTTAACAAGAATTTTTGAGCTTTTATAGGCTCTTGTAACCTTTAAATGAGATGCCTTAAACTTTCCTTTAGAGCCAGTCTTTTACACCCCAGACAATATCAATACAATGTTTTCAAGGACTAATGTCTCCCTCTTCCTATACTCACATATCTTGTAAACAAAAGAGTACATTTCCTGGGCATATTCATTGTATATTTGCTTCCTGTGTGTTTGATAGACATATTGTTGAATTTGAATACAGGACATTCAGAACTAAATTATAGAACAGATAGGCCCATCTATCAGCTTGTATTTCCCCTGGTGCCCAGATTAAAAAAAGAGAGATGGACTACTTCTGTGAAAAACCTATAGTTGAAAAAAAAAAGAAAAACCTATAGTTGCATGAAAGAGAAGGGAAGAAACAAGAAAAGAGATTCATATTAGCTCTTACTCTTCCAGTCACCATGGGGATGTATCAAGTAGACTTCCTGACTAACTGACTTGGAAAGGATGAGAGTGCAGGTTAAAAACCTAAGAGATGATTTTGAAGGTCAGCAACATTCTATATAGAGAGTATATAGAAATAAACATGGAAATAACAGAAATAATAATATAATAATCCATTCACAATACAGATTCCACTTTAAAAAATTCTGAAAGAAATCTATATTCCAGAAAAATACCTATGTTAATTTTACTGTACAGTACTGTGCTCTCTCTCTCTCTCCACTTCTGTCTATGACCTCCCCCTACCTCCCCCTGCAAAGAAAAGCATTTTAACAAACCTTAAAAAAATCCCTCAAGTGAAGCAGAAGAAAAGTGGTATGCTGCCATCACCCCTCCTGATCCAGTCTTCCCTTGAGACCTCTGGGTGCCCAGAGAGACCTTTGTCCCACTCCAGCCCACCTGCTCTGCAGTCTGTCAACCTTCAGAGTTTGGTCTAAAAGAGACAATGAAATTAGATCAATCCCCAGAGTTTGGTCTAAGAAGAGATAAACAAGATTAGGCCAACCTCCAGAGTTTTCCCTAAAAAAGAAACAAATGAAATTAGGTTCATATGTACTGTTTATTCCATTTGAGCTAGCGAAAACATATGTATAGGAGTCAGAATAATGTGACTCAAAGAAAGGCCAGTTGAAGGAGACTTTTATCCATAGAGTAAGAGCAAAGAAATGTCTCCCCCTGCCCTCCCCCCCACTTCCTGACTCAGGATGCCCGTGTCAGCCAAAATTATGGTTTCCATATCTGTAAGCCATAAATATTGGGCTGTCATAAAACATGGATGTCATAACAGGATAATATTCATAAAATATCAAGATAAAGGAAGTGCTAGTTAATCAAGGTAGTGTCTGGTTCAAGGCACTTGGTCCTTGTCGATCATAAACAGAGGGATGTTCTTGGTCAGCTTCATCTGGCCTTGTAGTTGCTGACACAAGAGCATTTTGGATTTACTCAGAAGGCATGCAAAGTATTATGGTAGGTTAATTCAGAGTGGGACAAAAAATGTCTTTCTCCTGATTGGTCAATCCAGGTTTTTTGGCTTTTTTCAGGTGAGGGGGGCTCAAGCTGATTTGGCTGGTTCACATCTCCCCTTCTTTTGTCAAAGTACACATGGGGAAAACCTCACTCTTCCTCAAGGAGCAGGAAGGGAAGTTTTAGCAGCCTTTTGCAATGCAACCAAAGGCAAGTAAAGGAA
The DNA here is from genome assembly GCF_900497805.2 of Vombatus ursinus. Taxonomy (NCBI): domain Eukaryota; kingdom Metazoa; phylum Chordata; class Mammalia; order Diprotodontia; family Vombatidae; genus Vombatus; species Vombatus ursinus. The sequence goes on along the minus strand of NW_020944054.1, from coordinate 777,834 downwards.
AGGGGAGTGCCCAAGTTAGGGGGAATGAGGGGCATAGCAAAAGAAAATCATACAGCCAGGTAACCTAAACCAAAACTGGGGCAGCCTAGAGATATAGGCAAATGGTGTGTGGCATGTAGGGATCTGGAAAGGAGGGCTCAAGTGGCGAGGGAGCCATTCTCCTTGTAGGCTTGTTCCGGATTCTTGGGAAAGCCATCTACATTAGATGTCATCTTCTTCAGGGGATTATAGAACTAGAGGACAAAGTTTCCTCTAGGCTCAGAGGGGCTGTCTTCAGATGATGCAGGAGCTCACACCTACAAGTTGGCAGCTGTGGGAGTAGTCAGAAGGACCTGATAGGGGCTCTTAGAAGACATATGGATTGACAATTGAGAGGAAACAGCATAACATAGGTCATTGGTTAATGCACAAAGAGATGGTTCAGTTTCCCAGTCACACAGGGCTAGGGTCAAACAATACAATAAAGTTTTTCTTACAATTCCCATAACTGCACAATTACATTAAGTCAGGAACAGATCAGACTACTTAGAGGGCTCACAATAGACTAGCTTTGAGAAGGGAGATTTATAGGTCACCAAAGTAACCAAGAAATGTAAATATAAGCCATGCAAAACAATACAACCATTATCATCACTGTTAACTAACATCAAATCTCACTGTGTCCCAGTAACCCACTCTCAATGCCCATTTAAGAAGCACCTTTTGAGTCGCAAATGTCTCATGTAGTTATCTGGTCCCTAGATATCTTTCTTGGACAATAGGCTTTATTCTCAGGACAGCTCTAAATGAGGTTCTGCTTCTCTTTGATTCAGATCTAGAAGTTCCTAGACAATTCTGACTTAATATAATTTAGTACAATCACTTGAATTTGACTCTACAATACTGAAACTTCAGAGAATTTCAGTTTACATACCATTTGCTGTTTCTATCCTTACCTAAATCCCACAACTGGTATAAGAATCTTAAAAAAAAATTGAGGGTCCAACAATAAAATGAGCTTTTCTGCCTTTAAAAATTATCAGACAGATACTTTAATAATTGGAAAATAATATCACTTTCTTTACCATTATCCATACAATTTGTGTGTAAAAAATAGCAGTCTAATCTGGTTGCTTTTCTCAAAATGTATTTGGCCACAAATATAGGTTAAAATTGTAAGATATTCATACTTTCATCCTATTATAGTAACTCAGAGATGTTCCAGTATCCATCTATTATTTAAAAGATTTAGTACTGAACTCACAGAACTTCTTGATTATAGAAATTTGCTATAAAAGGAGAAAAAAAGGACACAGTTATAACGATGCTATATGTCACACCAGAGGGAAAAAACTTCCTTAGCTCTGTTTGATTCCAGGCATGAGTTATATCTGACAGCCAATCATGTAATCACTAGATATTAAAAGCAGGGCTCAGGATTAATCAGGTGGGGAATTTCCTTTTTCTTTTTTTTTCCCACTTTTCTTTTTATTTTTTCTTTATTTATTTTTTTGCTTTTTATTTTTTATTAATAAATTTATTTATTTTTAGTTTTCAACATTTACTTCCACAAGATTTTGAGTTCCAAATTTTCACCCCATTTTGCCCCTCCCCCATCCCAAGATGGCATGCATTCTGAATACCCCTTCCCCTAGTTTGCCCTCCCTTCTATCTCTCCCCCCTTCTCTTATCCCCTTCCCCTTCTATTTTCCTGTAGGGCAGGATAGATTTCTGTACCCCATTTCCTGTATTTATTTCCCAGTTGCATGTGAAAACATTTATTTTATTTTTCATCTTTTTATTAATTTATTTTGATTTATCAATAATCACTTCCATATGCTTTTGAGTTTAAAATTTTTCTCCCCCTTCCTCCCCACCACCCTCCCCAAGACGGCGCACAATCTAAAATAAGCTATACATTTACATTCATATTAAACATATTTTCACATTAGTGATGCTGTAAGTGAAAATTAAAACCAATAGGAGGAACCATCAGAAAGAGGAAACAAAACTCAACAGAAGAGGAAAAAAAATAGCAATTCGACTTCCATAGTTCTTTCTTTGGATGTGGATAGTATTTTCCATCACAAGGCCTCTGGAGATGTCTTAGATCCTTGTATTGCCAGGAAGGGTTAAGTTTATCAATATTAGTCCTTGCACAACGTGGCTGTTATAATGTACAACGTTCTCTTGGTTCTGCTCACTTCACTCAGCATCAGAACATACAAGTCTTTCCAGGTTTTTCCAAGTCAGCCTGTTCATCATTTCTTATAGCACAATAGTATTCCATCACATTCATAGACCACAACTTGCTCAGCCATTCCCCAATTGATGGGCATCCTCTCAATTTCCAATTCTTTGCCACCACAAAAAGAGCTGCTATGAATATTTTTGTACATGTTGGTCCTTTTCCTGTTTGTGTGATCTCTTTGGGATATAGCCCTAGAAGTGCTATTGCTGGGTCAAAGGGTATGCACATTTTGATAGCCCTTTGGACATAGTTCCAAATTGTTCTCCAAAATGGTTGGATCATTTCACAACTCCACCAACAATGCATTAGTATTGCAATTTTTCCACATCTTCTCCAACATTTATCATTTGCCTGTTTTGTCATGTTGGCCATTCTGATAGGTGTGATGTGGTACCTCAGAGTTGTTTTCATTTGCATTTCTCTAATCAATAGTGATTTAGAGCATTTTTTCATATGACTATAGATGGCTTTAATTTCTTCATCTGAGAACTGTCTGTTCATATCCTTTGATCATTTATCAATTGAGGAATGGCTTGTATTCTTATAAATTTGACTTAATTCTCTATATATTTTAGAAATGAGGCCCTTATCAGAGAGACTGGTTGTAAAAATTCTTTCCCAATTTTCTACCTTCCTTCTAATCTTAGTTGCATTGGCTTTGTTTGTGCAAAAACTTTTCAATTTAATGTAATCAAAATTATCTATTTTGCTTTTTGTAATGTTCTCTATCTTCTGTTTGGTCATAAATTCTGCTGTTCTCCATAGATCTGACAGGTAAACTATTCCTTGCTCTCCCAGTTTGCTTATAGTATCAGCCTTTATATCTAAATCATGTACCCATTTTAACTTTATTTTGGTATATGGTATGAGATTTTGGTCTATGCCTAGTTTCTGCCATCCTCTTTTCCAGTTTTCCCAGCAGTTTTTTTCAAAGAGTAGGTTCTTATCCCAGTAGCTGGGGTCTTTGGGTTTATCAAATAATGGATTACTATAGTCATTGACTACTGTGTCTTGCATATTTAACCTATTCCACTGATCCACCACTCTATTTCTTAGCCAGTACCAAGCAGTTTTGATGACTGCTGCTCTACAATACAATTTAAGATCTGGAATGGCTAGGCCACCTTTCCCTGCATTTTTTTTTTCATTAGTTCCCTTGATATTCTGGACCTTTTGTTCTTCCTAATGAATCTTGTTATTATTTTTTCTAACTCTATAAAATAATTTTTTGGTAGTTTGATTGGTATGGCACTAAATTAGTAAATTAGCTTAGGTAGACTTGTCATTTTTATTATATTAGCTCGGCCTACCCATGAGCAACTGATGTTTTTCCAATTATTTAGATCTGACTTTATTTGCATGAAAAGTGTTTTGTAATTGTGTTCATAGAGTTTCTGGGTTTGTTGAAAACATTTTTTTTAAACATGTATTTTTTAAAACTTTGGGTTCCAAATTTTCTCCCTTCCTTCCTACCCACCTACCCTCATTGAAAAGGCAAGCAACTCAATATAGGTTATACATGTGCAGTTATGCAAAACACTTCCATAGTAGATATGCTGTGAAAAACTAAATCTATTTCCCTTAATTCTATCCTGCCTCCCCATTTATTCTATTCTTTCTTTTGACCCTGTCCTTCCTCAAAAGTATTTGCTTCTGATTACCCCCTTTCCCAATCTGCCCTCCTCTCTATCATCTCCCTACTCTCTTGTCCCCTTCCCCCCTATTTTCCTGTAGGGTAAGACAGATTTCCATACCCACTTAAGTGTGTATGTTATTCCCTCCTTAAGTCAAATCCTATGAGAATAAGATTCATTCATTCCCTCTCACCTTCCCCTGTTTCCCCTCCACTGTAAGAACCTTTTCTTTTCTGTTTTTTGTAAGATAATTTACCCCATTCTACCTCTCCCTTTCTCCTTCTCTTAGTATAATCCTCTCTCACCCCTTAATTTTATTCTCGATATGACCCCTTCATCTTCAACTCACCCTGTGCCCTTTATCTATCTAGCTATTTATCCATCTATCTATATATCTATCTATACATACATATAATTTTTTTCCTCCAACTACCCTAATACTGACAAAGTTCTCATGAATTACAAATATTATCTTTCCATGCAGGAATGTAAACAGTTCAACCTTAATAAATCTCTTATGATTTCTCTTTCCTGTTTACCTCTTCATGTTTCACTTGAGTCTTGTATTGGAAAGTCAAATTTTCTATTCAGCTCTGGTCTTTTCATCAAGAATGCTTGAAAGTCCTCTATTTCACTGAATGACCATTTTTTCCCCTGAAGGATTATACTCAGTTTTGCTGGGTAGGTGATTCTTGGTTGTAATCCTATCTCCTTTGTCCTGCAGAATATTATATTCCATGCCCTGCGGTCCCTTAATGTAGAAGCTGCTAAATCTTGTGTTATCCTGATTGTATTTCCACAATACTTGAATTGTTTCTTTCTGGCTGCTTGTAATATTTTCTCCTTGACCTGGGAGTTCTGGAATTTGGCTACAATATTCCTAGGAGTTTTCCTTTGGGGATCTCTTTCAGGAGGAGATCAGTGGATTCTTTCCATTTCTATTTTGCCCTCTGGTTCTAAAATATCAGGGCAGTTTTCCTTGATAATGTCTTGAAAGATGATGTCTAGGCTCTTTTTTTGATCATGGCTTTCAGATAGTCCAATAATTTTTAAATTCTCTCTCCTGGATCTATTTTCCAGGTCAGTTCTTTTTCCAATGAGATATTTCACATTGTTTTCTAATTTTTCATTCTTTTGGATTTGTTTTACAGCATCTTGATTTCTCATAACATCACTAGCTTCCAATTGCTCTATTCTAATTTTTAAGGAAGTATTTTCTTCAGTAATCTTTTGGACTTCCATTTCCATTTGGCCAATTTTGCTTTTTAGGGCATTCTTCTCTTTATTGGCTTTTTGGACCTCTTTTGCCATTTGGGTTAGGCTATTTTTTAAGGTGTTATTTTCTTCAGTACTTTTTTGGGTCTCCTTTAGCAAGCTGTTAACTTGTTTTTCATGATTTTCTTGCATCACTATCAGTTTTTCCTCTACTTCTCTTACTTGCTTCTCAAAATCCCTTTTGAGCTCTTCCAAGGCCTGGGACTGATTCATATTTTTCTTGGAGGCTTTGGATGTAGGAGCTTTGACTTTATTGTCTTCTTCTGGTTGTATGTTTTGATCTTCTTTGTCACCAAAGTAAGATAATATAGTCTGACTCTTTTTGCAAGGTTTGCTCATGATCCCAGCCAATTACTTAAACTCATTGTTAAGGTAAGAGTCTGCTTCCAACGTGGAGAATGTACTGTCCCAAGCTTCGGGGGTTTGTACAGCTGTTTTCAGAGATATTTCTAGGGTTGTGAAAATTTTCAGTTCTTCCAAGGTGCTATGATATGGGGTGAAGTGTTTGCTCTCCACCACCACAATGAACTCCACCACACCAGTGCTCCTCCTTGCCCCAGGATGGCCCCTCAGAACTGTGACCCAGATCCAAGCACAGGCAAAGCAAGAGATTCCTGCCTCAGTACTGGCAGAGATCCCTGCAATCCCCCTCTGATTAGTCACTCGATTCCCCCTCAGTCTGTGGGCTGGAAGCTCAGGAGGCAGCCGTCACCCTGGGGCTGCACTCGGGCTTCTCTCTCACCGCAGTCACAGACTTTTCCCACTGACCTTCCAAGTTGTCTTTGGTGTTTGTGGGTTGAGAGGTCTGGAACCCACCACAGTTGCCCATGATTCAGTCCTCTGAGGCCTGCTCCAGGTTTGCTGCAGGCTACAGGCCCCGCCAAACTGTGCTCCTCTCTCTGCCCAGTGAGATATACCTTTCCAGTCAACCATTCAGGTTGTCTTGGGCTGGAAATTTGTTTCACTCTGTCTTTTTGTGGGTTCTGCTGCTTTAGAATTTGTTTAGAGCCATTTTTTTTACAAGTATTTGGAGGGGTTTGGAGGAGAGCTCAAGCAAGTCACTGCTTTCCCTCCGCCATCTTGGTTCCACCCTGGGAATTTCCTTTTTCAAGAAGGAATTAGCACCATTGGGAAATAGAGTTGGGAGGATCCTACTTAGGCTGTGTCTGAGGTTGTCCTCAAAATTTTTCCAGACACAGACATCCACCTTTAGCAGCCCAGACTACAACACATGCCATTTTCTACTATTGGCTTCATGACAATTCAGACAACTATCCTTGTAATCAAAGCTCAAAGCAGTAGTAAATCACTGTCCCATAAAGTGTTGAATAGCAAGTTTCAATAATCAGATTTCATGACAGAACAATACTAATGCTCTCAGAATCCCTTTAAACAACAGGAACATCTTTAAGGTGAGTTTTAAATAGTTTGCATACATTTCTCCACATGTTCTAATTTCAGATTAAATGATAGACATAAGTAAAATCATATTTCCCATTAAGATAACACAGGATAGCTCATAAGTTACTACTCTTCACTAACATAACTGTCTGTACTGAAATCCTGTTCCTTAAACAAAAACAAAAGAGGTTCCTGACTTTAACCTCACAACTTGATAGATTTACATCCTTGCTTCATGAGCTTGTTTATCCTTCTCTAATTATACTCCTTACTCTGAAAGAATGAGATACATCAGGAATTGAATCTTATACCTATGATGAGTTCAAATACTAATTTAACTCTTGCTTAGGCCATGGAAAGACTACAAATTCAGATCAAAACAGCAAGATCTCTTCCATTTACAACTCATTACAGTAATTTAGCAATAAATTAGCTTGCAAATGAAAATTTAGTAGGCCTTCTAAAAATCACCCAAAAGAATTTTAGAAAACATTTCTTCCTAAGAGTATTTCCCCTTTGTAAAAACCACTTAAAATTTATCCTGATGCCAAAAGGAATAATCGCTAAACTTTTATGAAGTAAATTAGTTGGAAACTCCTAAAATGATAGATCTCTTTCTTTTCAACCATAAAACAAAAATAAATCTTTAAAATTAGAATTTATCAAAACTTAGTTGGTTTAAAATGTCCTTAAAAAACATAAATTCCCAAAGTACTATAACAAACTAAATTCGTAGTAATCACAAAATTCCTCTAGTCAAAAAAGTGTTTGTAATGGGGAGAAGATTTAGTTTTTGTAAGCCAAGAAGAACATAGCTAATTAGATTAGCCTTATCACAATAACCAAGTTACCAGACCTTTAAAAATTTACTCAGTATCTTTCCTTTCCTTTGTCCTTAAGTATATCACTAGAAATTAAGAAAATAATTACATTCTGGAATCCCACATAGATAATGAATGTGGTAGTTCACAATCCTCCAAATTAATATGTTTGTGTGTTTGTATATGTATATGTGTATGTACGTGTGTTTGTGTGTGTGTGTGTGTGTATCTATGTCTATATAACCTTAGATGAAGCAGGCTTGAAATCACACCTCTATTTTGTGCAAGGATTCCCATGTACTCAGTAGGAATTCCACAACACAGAAAATGCTTGCATAGAGTTGATAAGAACTTTATGTGAAACTTTCTCTTAAATGTAGACAGACTTGGAAGTTTACAATTTTCTTAAATTACAGTACTTAGAATATTATAGCACATGGTCAGCAGGGCTGATAGAATGGCCTATCAGCTTCCTAACCCATTCATTCTCCCCTATTTTGGGGGGTACAATTCTTAATCTAATTTGTTTACCAAATTACACAATTTAGAAATTTAACAATACTCTAAACAATGTTCTATATTTAAAACTTGAAACAAACCCATTATCAATTTAGGTGAATGCACTTCCATATTACCTTACACAAAAATTCATTCATCTCATCGTTAATACATTAAAGTTACATCTTTAAAGCACTTTATATGTTTTCATAATAGCCAAGATTTTCAAATGAAAATTTTGTAGTAAATATCATTATTATTATTATTGTTACCTGTTTATGACTAAATATGACTCATTAAATATTTAAGTTTTAAAATTATCTAATTTTTTATCACACCCCTTTAAAAGCCCAATTAATATGCCACAAAATCCAGATTAAAAATTGTTTTGTCCAACACCATTTCTGCCTCACAATGGTCTCTCAAATTGTGTCATATAAGAAAATTTTAGAAATACAATATGATTTAGAAATGCAATGATAACACAAACAAATAAACTTCAGATGACATCAATTGCATTTCCAAATTATCACATATAGAAATTATTGATGTTATCACTACCTTAAAGTTAACAGGTAGGGAACAATTACATTAAATGACAGTGATAATAATAATAATGTTGTGTCTAGCATATGCCAGTCATTGTGTTAAACACTTTACAATCATTATATCACTTTGATCCCACAACAACCATTATTGTTTTTCCCTTTACAAATCAGAAAACAATAAACAGAGATAAACTAGCTTGCCATAAATTACATAGATGATACATTTCTGCAACTGGAAGAGTGGGCTTACCAAGAACAGGGGCTGGCTGGCTTCTCACCTCATACTGCCAGCTGGGCCCTGCCTAGGGGTTGGTGTGGCTGATGCCAAGGCCTTCCCAGTAGTGATCATTCCTGGTAGCAGGGCTCAGGGAATGCTGGCCATAGGGCCTGACCTGTCCCCCTTTCCCCCTCCCCACAACTGTAGATGCTGCTGGAGCTGGGGCTGATTGTAGCTGCTGGGGCAGGGTGGACAGGATGTCCTAGAGGGATGGGCTACAGGGTTCCTGGGGCACAGGGCCATTGAAGACACTGCCAGTGGAACCTCTGCTGTGTCTGTGCTCCCTCCCCCCCCCAGGTGGGGAAAGGTGGTTCAAGTTTCCCTACAATTTTCCAGCATTCTCTTTTTTAAATCTGATTTGGAATAAGAGGGGTTAACAGGGAAAGTATACTGCTTGCAATCCCCATACTGAGATACCCTCTTGACTCCAGGGGAAGGAGTGGGGAAATGCTGAATGATCTGGATTGTGGGGAGGTGTTTCAGCAGGGGGCGAATTTCTGGAATTACCCCCAAGTCTCAGGAGTTTTCTCCTACAATCTTAAAATGATTAATTTCCAAAACCCCTTAATGATTAATCTCAAAACCTCCAGAATCTGCTAGGACAGACCTGCACAACTTGTAAACTTCTTCAGGCCACAGATAGGTTAGACTAGAGACAGACTGACAGTGGTTGGTTGCCGCAGGTCATGTGACATGCAAAATCCTTTGGCGGGCTGCAAGCGGCCTGTGGGGCATATGTTGTGCAGGCCTGTTTTTTAGTGGTTCTAACTTTTTACTGTAGCCCCAGCTTGGCCAGAGTTAGGACCACAACAAAAAGTCTTATAGGCTTTTCTCTTTTAAAAATAATCTAATTTGTCCTGCTTTCAGCTATGACCTCAAGATAACAAGAAAGCTCATTAATCTTTCCCAGTGTTTTCTCTAGCTACAGCCCTTAGAAGTGGTTCTGGCTGGCTGCATTTTAAATCTTACAAGGTAACAGAATCTAGCTCACAGCATGAACATGACACAGACACTTTACAACACAGAGACACAGACACAGACAAATATGGTTTTAGAATGACAGGGAGAGGAGAAGTCTGAAAGCTTGGCGAGGCTTGTTAGAAATCCCTCTCATGAACAGATTATTATTACTCTGAGGAAGGGGGGTGAAGAGCTTGCAAAGATACAAGACCAGCAGGGCCCCTCTGTAGCCACCAAAGCAGCAATGAGGTGGTCTTGTATACCCCTCCTAGTTGAGAGGGGGTAAAAAGGGACAGATGGGGACTGGATCTCGCAAGCTTCTTCAGAGCACCTCTCAGCTTTCAGATTTAAAGGGGCAGGTTCCGATGAAGTTCAGGGCTCTGAGTCCCTGTCAGGACCCTAGCCTTTAAGGAGAGGGGAGGGGGAAGGGGATTAAACGAGGGTGCTGAAGCTGAGGTGGCTTTGTGAGCTTTAAGAGAAGTTTCTGCCTTGTTCTCACTCTACTATTTCAGAACTAGTGGTGAAAACTTTTTCCACTTTAGTCTAGATGTCTTGTTAGCCTTTAAGCTTAATTTGTTTTTAAGCTACCAGTCAAAAGAGCCCCAATGGGGCTAACGCAGTTCAGGGAGAAAAAAGCTATCTTGTTAACTGGATTTCTAGTTTTAGTTTCTGAGTTAAATTTTTTTTCGAGGATCCATCCTTACCTTGAGGGGACCTACATAATTCAGAGTGATTCAATGCATTGTGATCCCTGCCCCAGAGCTAGCTTAAAGGGAGTTTCAGACTTCAACCAAAGTAGTGGGAGCCCAGAATGGAAGCTAAGAATAGGGAAACTCATTTGACCCCTGCAATGTTAAGATTCCAGGAAAATGAGGAGGCAGTTAGGTGATTCAGTGGATAGAGCTCTGGCCTTGGAGTCAGGAGGACCTGAGTTCAAATCCAGCCTCAGACACTTGACACTTACTAGCTGTGTGACCCTGGGCAAGTCATTTAACCCCGATGGCCTCACCAAAAAACAAAACAAACAAACAAACAAAAGAAAATGAATCACTAGCATTGTCAGGGTGGGGTGTCATCTCTCCACTTCATCAGTTCCATCCAAGTCCATGGCACCATCACTGTCAACATTTAGGGGTTTGATCTCAAAGAGACAATGAAATTAGGTCAACCCCCAGAGTTTGGTCTAAGAAGAGATAAACAATATTAGGCCAACCTCCAGAGTTTTCCCTAAAAAACAGACAAATGAAATTAGCTTTACACGTGCTGTTTATTCTCTTTGAGGTAGCAAAAACATATGTATGGGAGTCAGAATAATGTGACTCAAAGAAAGGCCAGTTGAAGGAGACTTTTATCCATAGAGTAAGAGCAAAGAAATGTCTCCCCCTGCCCTCCCCCCCACTTCCTGACTCAGGATGCCGGTGTCAGCCAAAATTATGGTTTCCATATTAGTCAGCCATAAACATGGGGCTGTTATAAAACATGGATGTCAACAGGATAGTGTCCATAAAATATCATGATAAAGGAAGTTCCAGTTAACCAAGATAGTGTCTGGTTCAAGGCACCTGGTCCTTGTCAATCATAACAGAGGAATTCTCCTGGTCAGCTTCATCTGGCCTTGTAGTTGCTGACACAGAAAAGGGGTATTTTGGGTTCACTCAGAGGCATGCAAAGCATTGTGGTAGGTTAATTCAGAGTGGGTCAAAATGTCTTTCTCCTTATTGGTCAATCCAGGTTTTTTGTTTTTTGTTTTTTTTCAGCTGATGGGGGCTCAAGCTGCTTTAACTGGTTTACAAGTCCCACCTGTGTCTGGCTTGTGTACCTTGTATCTATCCTCACCCCGCATGTCACAGTCCTCTCCCATCTGTTTCTATGTCTAGCTCCCATGTGTCTACTCCTCCCTTTTTACTCCTCTCAGTTCTAGCCAGGCCCACATGTGACAGGCCCTACCTCACGTGTTCTTCCTGCTCTTGTTTCTCTGTCCCTGGCCTCTACATGTTCTTGAACTGTGTGTAGGTCCCCTCCACTCACAGGCCCAAGGCCTCCTTCCTGTCTCCCTCCCTCTCATTCCCAGGACAGGGCAAATTTGAATTATGTAAAAATCACCTTACCTAAAGGTCTGCAGAATGATCCACTTATATAAATCAAGAATTGTCTGTATATAGAAATAATAGAAATAGGACATATAGAAATAAGAAATAGGGTATATATATGTATATTATATATAGTAAATAGAAATAAAGTATATATAAATATATATGTGTAGACATATGCATGGCAAACCACTCCAGTATCTTTGCCAAGAAAACCCCAAATGGGGTCACAGAGGGTCAGACACAACTTGAAACAACTGAAAAACAACATAGACATGTATTATGTAAATGTGTATTTATTTATACACACATATATGAAAAAAAAGTGCTTAGAGGAAGAAATATTTCAGTGAGCATTTTCTCCTAGGCTTTTATTTATGCATGAGTGGGCTTGCAGTGTAACTGTGGCACCAAAAGAGGGAAGCCTGCTCCTGTTTGTTTCAGTGTCCTCCCCATGTGGAGCTTCTGACTGGCCTTCTGGACAATTGTCTCTCCAGCAGGAATACATCCTGAGTTTCACCAGCTCCAGGGAGAATAAGGGCAAGCAGACCATCACAAAAGGGCCTGAGGCTCTGCTTAGGTGCTTGGTGATCCTTGAAAAGAAACAAATTTTAACTATTTGATTTCTTGTCTATGGTGTTTCTTTCATGATACACAAAGAGCCAGTCTTGACATTCACATGGGAGATGTAATCACATAATAGGAAGTCTTTGTAATATAAAAGAAAAGGCACCTAGTAATATAAATATAAAAGGCACTTTGTAATATAAAAGAAGAGTCACCTAGTGACTTTAAATGGCTGCTTCAGTTTCTCCACCTGCCAAATAAATAATATTGTTGTTGTTCAGTCATGTCTGATTCTTCATGACTCCATTTGGGGTTTTCTTGGCAGAGACAATGGAATGGTTTGCTATTTCCTTCTCCAGTTCATTTTACAGGTGAGGAAACTGAGGCAAACAGGGTGAAGTGAGTTGCCCAGGGCCACACAGCTAGTAAGTGTCTAAGTCAGATTTGAACTTGGGGAGATGAGTCTTTTTGACTCCAGGCCTGGTGGTCTATCCTCTGCAGCACCACCTAGCGGCCCCAAATAAATATTACAGTTACAGAATTTGAGAGTTAGAAGAGCACTCAGTGGCCAACCCATACATGAAAGCAATGCCCACTATAACATACCCATCAGTTAGTCATCTAACCTCTCCTTGGGACTTCTAAGGAAGGGGAACCTCTAGAGGAAGCCCATTCTCCTTTGGGACAGTTTTAATTGTAGTTCCAATTAGACAACAACTTTCATATCTTCATGTCTTCCAATGCCCTTCTTAAACCGTGGTGCCCAAAACCAAACAGAAGACTTTAGATGTTATCTAATTCAGGGCAGAGCATAATGGGATGAAAACCTCTTTGTTTATGTAAGCTCTGCCTCTTTTAATGCAGCCTAAGGTCACATTAAATTTTTTGTCTGCTATAGCACATTGATGGCAGCTATGGAGAGTGCAGTCCACTAAAATCCCCAGCTCATTTTTCAGACAAACTATTTTCTAACTAGTCCTCTCACCTTGTAACAGTGAAGGTGATTTTTTGAACCCAAGTGTAATACTTTGCATTTCTCCCTATTGAATTTCATCTTAGCAGATTCAGCCCAATACTCTAGCCTGTCAAGATGTCAATGCTCTCAACTGTCATGCAATATGTTAGCTATGTCCAGGGGTGTTATGAGGCTCCAATGAGGTAATGGATGTAAAGTACTATCTAAATCTCAGTTATTAGTAAGATTATTATTATTGTTAGCCTATAGTTACCAAGCCTTTAGTCTAGTGATGACTTCGTTCACTGAGCCTTCTACTCCAGCACTAATGTTGCACTCAAATAATGATTACGGAACAAAACAGGGTGTGCTGGTAAACAACTGGGTTCAGCAGGGGAAAAATGTATGCACACACACACACACCTTTTAATTTAAGCTACATTATTAACACTTTTTAAAGTCTAGACAATCAACAAAACAATAAATCAAGCCTTGGTTTGACAAATAGCTCTTGCAAGTAAGATAGAGCTGGCTCTGGTACGCCTTTGGCTATATCTCCCAGTCTTGTGTCATTTGCAAATTTGATAAGCATTTCTTCCATGCCTACATTACTGATGAAAATGTGAAATAGCACAGGGCCGAACCCAGATCCTTAAGACACTCCACTAGAGACCTGTCAAGTTGACATATAGAACCATTAATAACTACTCTTAATAGTCCAGATATTCAACAAACTTTGAATTCATCTAAAGGTTAGGTGTGGTGACTAGACATGATAGGTAAATCCATTGCTGGGCTTGGGTAATTGAGGCTAGACTAGGCCAAGTGTACTGAAAAGTGGCTGAGTGGGCTACTCTGTTTCTGGGCTCTCTCTTTGATGGGCAACTGCAGTCATTTTACACCTTCAACTATGGGCTTCTGGTAGATGGTCTTATACTCTCTTCACCTAGAAGGCCCCAAGGGCAATGATTCTTAGTTTGAAATTGACTTCCTCAGAGCCTCAACTCTATGATTAGATTGAGTTTAGTCAGTTCTCATACCCTTTCCAGAATCTTGTGTAGATGAGTCTCTAGTGATGACATTGTAGAGGCAGCTAGGTGTTGTAGTGGATAGAGGACCAGCCCTGAGTCAGGAAGACTTGAGTTCAAATCCTGCCTCAAACACTTACTAGCTGTGTGACCCTGGGCAAGTCATTTAACCTCATTGAAGACACAAAAGAGTGACTATAGTCTGTGGCCCCCAAAGCCCACAACTCATTATCTTTCTGACATCTTCATATTCAGCTATTCAAGTCTCAGATTCTTTCTAGGGTGGGGAATGTCTATTTTGCATATGAATACCTCTACATTTCAATAGCTCTGTCTTTTAGTCCTCTCTCACCCCACCTTCAGCTTTTGTATTTACATTGTATGAATATTTCTTTCATAAAATATAGCCCCAACACCTAAAACAGGGAAGAATAAATAAAAAAGGAGAACTATAGACCAATGTCATTGAGCATTAATTAAATTTTTTTCAATAAAAACTGTCATATAGACTAACAATTCATCAAAGAAAGCATTAATGAAAAATATGATTTTTGAAATATATTGTTTGATATTGTATGTAGTATAAGTGATAAGGCTCCAGTATGGAGTTACTTAGGCTAAGTGTTGCTAATGACCATAAACATATAAGCAATGACAAAAAGCCTCTACTTTTCTAGTGTCCTGATTCATTCTGACCCTGTGTCTAACATATAAATGATCTGGCTCCTGGTTAATTGACAGTCCTGGCTAACTGTAGTGGCTGTGTGCTAACACCCATTTCTGATTACCTGATTGCAAATTTGAAGCCTCACCTAATTTCTGGTTCTAATTAGGAAACTCCCTCATCTGAGTCTGGTATTGATAAGTGATCTGGAGAATTTCCCCACCATGTCTGGGTCTGATTAGGAATATCCATTCCCATATCTGGCATCGATTACCTGTTCTCAACCACGCCTATCTTTAAGGCAAAAAATTTCCCTGCTCAGACCCCACTTTGAGCATATACTCCCACCAAGATCTTTGTCATGGTACACATCTTCTTTATATACCTTTATATGAGTGACTCTGGCCTTGTGTATGGCCAAATCTCTGTCAGTTATGATATATATGTATACATACATATATATATACACACATATATATATTTTGTGTGTGTGTGTACGTGTGTGTGTGCAAGCACATATGTATGCTTTTGAGTTTGCCTGCTTGCTGTGCTACATAGTAATAAAGTGCATGCTTATACTAACTTTCTGAGTACCATTTTTTGGTTAATCCTCATACCTGAGTCTTTGCTTTAACCTGAGCCATGTAAATCTTGTTGGATTTATACCAGAGAAGCAAGGATGATTCAACATTAGGCAAATAATCAACATAACTAAATATATTGGGCCAAAAAAGCCCCATCCTAAACTATATGAATATTTTTTCTTTAGTAGTATTTTATTTTTTCCCCAACTACATGTAAAGATAAATATCAACATTCATTTTTTATACAGTTTTATGCTCCTAGATTTCTTTCTTTCTTTTTCTTTTTTTGGTGAGGCAATTGGAATTAAGTGACTTGCCTAGGGTCACATAGCTGGTAAGTGTCAAGTGTCTGAGGCCGGATTTGAACTAAGGTCCTCCTGACTTCAAGGCTGGAACTCTATCCACTGTACCACCTAGCTGCCCCTTCAACATTCATTTTTGTAAAATTTTGAGTGCCAAATTTTCCTTCCTCCCTCCCTTCTCCCCTATCCCCAAGACAGCAAGCAATCTGATATAGGTTATACATGTATAATCATGTTAAATACTTTTCCACATTAGTCATGTTGTGAAATAAGAATCATAACAAAAGGGAAAAACCAAGAGAAAGAAAAAAAAATAAAATGAAGACAGTATGATTCAATCTTCATTCAGACTCCTTAGTTCTTTCTCTGGATGTGGTTAGCATTTTCCATCATGAGTCTTAGAATTGTCTTGGATCATTGTATTGCTGAGAAGAGCTAAGTCTATCATAGTTAATCATTACACAATGTTGCTATTGCTGTGTACAGTGTTCTCCTGGTTCTGCTCACTTCACTCAGCATCAGTTCATGTAAGTCTTTCCAGGTTTTCCTGAAATCCACTTGCTCATCATTTCTTACAGCACAATAGCATTCCATTACAATCATATACCACAACTTGTTCAGCCATTCTTCAATTAATGGGCATCCCCTCAATTTCCAATTTGTTGCCACCACAGAAAGAACTGCTATAAATATTTTTATACATGTGGGTCTTTCCCCCTTTTTTATGATCTCTTTGGGATACAGGCTTGGTAGTGGTATTGCTGGATCAAAGGGTATACACCGTTTTATAGCCCTTTGGGCATAGTTCCAAATTGTTCTCCAGAATGGTTGGATCAGTTCACAACTACATCAACAATGCATTAATGTTCCAATTTTCCCACATCTTCTCCAACATTTGTCATTTTCCTTTTCTGTCATATTAGCTAATCTGACAGGTGTGAAGTGGTACCTCAGAGTTGTTTTAATTTACATTTCTCTAATCAAGAGTGATTTAGAGCTTTTTTTCATATGACTATAGATTTAGTTTCTTCCTCTGAAAACTGCCTGTTCATATCCTTTGATCATTTATCAATTGAGGAATGACTTGTATTCTTATAAATTTGATGCAGTTCTCTATATATTTTAGAAATGAGTTGCATTGCCTTTGTTTGTGGAAAAACCTTTTAATTTAATCTAATAAAAATTATGTATTTTACATTTTGTAATGTTTTCTATTTCTTGTTTGGTCACGAATTCTTCCATTCTCCATAGATACGACAGGTAAACTATTCCTTGCTCTCATAATTTGCTTATAGTATCATTCCTTATGTCTAAATCATGTAGTTATTTTGATCTTATCTTTGTATAGGATGTGAGATGTTGGTCTATGCCCATACTATTTTCCAGTTTTCCCAGCAATTTTTGTCAAATAATGAGTTCTTATCCCAGAAACTGGAGTCTTTAGGTTTATCAAACACTAGGTTACTATGAACATTTACTACTGTGTCTTGTGTACCTAATTTATTCCACTGATCCACCACTCTATTTCTTAGCCAGTACCAAATAGTTTGATGATTGTCATTTAATATAGTTTTAGATCTGATATTGCTAGGCCACCTTCCTTTGTATTTTTTCATTAATGCCCTTGATATTCTTTTGTTGTTCCAGTTGAATTTTGTTATTATTTTTTCTAGCTCTATAAATGATTTTTTTGGTAGTTTGATTGGTATGGCACTGAATAAGTAAATTAACTTAGGTAGAATTGTCATTTTTATTACATTGACTTGGCCTACCCATGAGCAATTGATATTTTTCTGATTGTTTAGATCTGACTTTATTTGTGTGAAAAGTGTTTTGTAATTGTGTTCATATAGTTTCTGGGTTTGTCTTGGCATGTAGACTTCCAAATATTTTGTGTTATCTGCAGTTATTTTAAATGGAATTTCTCTTTCTATCTCTTGATGCTGGGCTTTATTGGTCATATAAAGAAATGCTGATGATTTATGTGGGTTTATCTTATATCCTGCAACTTTGCTAAAGTTGTTAATTATTTCAAATAGTTTTTTTAGTTGATTCTCTAAGATTCTCTAAGTATACCATCATATCATCTGCAAAGAGTGATAGTTTTGTTTTCTAATTGCCTATTTTAATTTCTTCAATTTCTTTTTCTTCTCTTATTGCTAAAGCTAACATTTCTAGTACAATATTGAATAATAGTGGTGATAATGGGCAACCTTGTTTCACCCCTGATCTTATTGGGAATGCTTCTAGCTTATTCCTATTACAGATAATGCTTGCTGATGGTTATAGATAGATACTGTTTATCATTTTAAGCAAACTTCATTTATTCATATGCTCTCTAGTGTTTCTAATAGGAATGGGTGCTGTATTTTGTCAAAAGCTCTTTTCTACATCTATTGAGATAATCATATGATTTCTGTTACTTTTGTTATTTATATGGTCAATTATTCTGATAACTTTCCTAATATTGAACCAGCCTTACATTCTTGGTTTAAATCCCACCTGGTCATAGTATATTATACTGGTGATAAATTGCTATGATCTCTTTGCTAATATTTTATTTAAAATTTTTGCATCAATATTCATTAGGGAAATTGGTCTATAATTTTCTTTCTATGTTTTGGCTCTTCCTGGTTTAGGTATCAGCACCATATTTGTGTCACAAAAGGAATTTGGTAGAACTCCTCCAACTATTTTTTCCAAATAGTTTATGTAGTACTGGAATTAATTGTTCATCAAATGTTTGGTAGAATTGACTTGTAAATCCATCTGGCCTTGAATATTTTTTCTTAGGGAGTTCATTGATGGTTTGTTCAATTTCTTTTTCTAAAATGGGGCTGTTTAAGTATTTTTTATTTTTTCTGTTAATCTGGGCAATTTATATTTTTGTAACTATTCATCCATTTCACTTAGATTGTCAGATTTATTAGCATATAGTTGGGCAAAATAGATCCAAATGATTGCTTTAATTTCCTCTTCATTGGTGGTGAACTGACTATTTTCATTTATGATATTGGTAATTCAGTTTTCTTCTTCCTTTTTTTGGTAATCAAATTAACCAAAGGCTTATCTATTTTATTTTTTTCATAAAACCAGCTTTTAGTTTTATTTATTAGTTCAAGAGTTTTCTTAGTTTCAATTTTATTAATCTCTCTTTTGATTTTCAGAATTTCTAATTTGGTATTTAATTGGGGATTTAAAATTTATTCTTTTTCTAGCTTTTTTAGTTGCATGCCCAATTCATTGATTTTCCCTTTCTCTATTTTATTCATGTGAGCATTTAGAGATATTAAATTTTCCTTTATGAACTGCTTTGACTGCATCCCATCAATTTTGGTATGTTGTCTCATCATCGTCACTCTCTTAGATGAAATTATTAATCGTTTCTATGATTTGTTGTTTGACCCACTCATTCTTTAGGATTAGATTATTTACTTTCCAATTAGTTTTTAGCTGATCTTTCCATGTCTCTTTATTATACATAGTTTTTTATTGTATCATGATCTGGAAAGGATGCGTTTAATATTTCTGCCTTTCTACATTTGATTGTGAGGTATTTTTATGCCCTAATTTTATGCCTTAATAGAAGGTCAATTTTTGTGTAGGTGCTGTCACTGAGAAAAAAAGTATGTTTCTATCTATCCCCATTCAATTTTCTCCAGAGGTCTATCATACCTAACTTTTCTAAAATTCTATTCACCTCTTTAACTTCTTTCTTGTTTATTTTGTGGTTAGATTTATCTAGTTTTGAGAGGAGGAGGTTGAGGTCCCCCACTAGTATGGTTTTGCTGTCTATTTCTTCCTGCAACTTGCTTAACTTCTCCTCTAAGAATTTGGATGCTATACTACTTGATGCATATATGCTTAGTATTGATATTACTTCATTGTCTATGATACCTTTTAGCCAAATATAGCTTCCTTCCTTATCACTTTTAATTAGATCTATTTTTGCTTTTGCTTTGTCTGAGATCAGGATTGCTGTATTATAGCATAATAACATAATATATTCTACTCCAGCCTTTTACTTTTACTATTTGTGTATCTCTGTGCTTCAAATGTGTTTCTTGTGAACAACACATTGTAGGATTTGGGTTTTTAATCCACTCTACTATCTGCTTCTGTTTTATGGGAGAGATAATTCCATTTATATTCACAGTTATGATTACTAACTGTGGATTTCTCTCCATCCTATTTTCCCCTTTGTTTATACTTTTCTCTCTCCTTTCACCCTGTCCCTCCTCAACAGTTTTGCTTCTGACCACCACCTCCCTCAAGCTGCCCTTCCTTTTTGCAGTTTTTTCTTTCCCTTTTCACCTACTTCCCTATAGGTTAACATACATTTCTATACCCAACTGAGTGTTTTCTTCTTTGAGCCAAATACAATGAGAACAAGGTTCAAACAATGCTCACCCCCTCCCTTCTTTCCCTCTACTGTAACAGATCTTTTGCACCTCTTCATGGGATGTAATTTACCCTGTTCTGGCTCTCCCCTTCCTCTTCTTCAGAATGGTACAATCCTTTTTTTACCCCTTAACTTTTTTTTATATCATCACATCAAAATCAACTTATACCCATATCCTCTGTCTATGTATAGTCTTTCTAACTGCCCTAATAGAGATACAGTTCTCAAGAGTTACAAGTATCTTCCTGTGTAAGGATGTAAACAGTTCAAATCTTATTGATTAACATTTTTTCTTTCCTGTTTACCTTTTCATGCTTCTCCTGAGTCTTGTATTTGAATATTGAATTTTCTGTTCAGCTATGGTCTTTTCATCACGAAAGTTTGAAAGTCCCCCATTTCATTGAATATCCATCTTTTCCCCTGAAAGACTGTGCTCAGTTTTGCTGGGTGGTTGATTCTTGGTTGTAATCCAAGCTCCTTTGCATTCCAGATATCATATTCTATGCCCTCTGATACTTTAATGTAGAAGCTACTAAGTCTTGTGTAATCCTGACTGAGGCTCCTTGATATTTGAATTGTTTCTTTCTGGCTGCTTGCAGTATTTTTTCCCTTGACCTGATAATTCTGGTATTTGGCTACAATTTTCTTTGGAGTTTCCATTCTGGGATTTCTTTTAGGTGGTGATCAGTGGATTCCTTTTTTTTTTTTTTTTGGCAATTGGGGTTAAGTGACTTGCCCAGGATCACACAGCTAGTAAGTCTCAAGTGTTTGGTCTGAGGCTGGATTTGAACTCAGGTCCTCCTGACTTCAGGGCTGGTGCTCTATCCACTGCACCACCTAGCTGGATTCTTTCAATCACTATTTTACCCTCTGGTTCTAGGATATCGGGGCAGTTTTTCTCAACAATTTCTTGAAAGATGCTGTCCAGGCTCTTTTTTTGATCATGGCTTTCAGGTAGTCCAATAATTCTTAAATTATCTCTCCTGAATTTATTTTCCAGGTCAGTTGTTTCTCCAATGAGACATTTTACATTTTCTTCTATTTTTTTCATTCTTCTGATTTTGTTTGACTGATTTGTGATGTCTCCTGGAGTCATTAGCTTCTACTTGCCTAATTCTAAATTCTAAATGGGCAATTTTGATTACATAAAATTAAAAAGTTTTTGTTTGAACAAAATCAATGCAGCTAAGGGGAGGAGAGACAAAGTGCTTTCAATTTTGCAGTGCTTTTATACTCTAACCTCCAGTAGGAGTGTGATCACCTGCCTTCCATCTTGCTGCACAGATTTCCTGTAGGAAGAGAAGAGATTGTACAACTTCCATCCTATGGTGCCTGCTTTCTGCCTGATCTCTAGCCTCTTCTGGAATTGTGAAATGGACAAGTGGATGCCTTACCATTGTACCTGTACATCTCTTCTCTGATCTCCAGCCTCCTGTGGGAAAGGAAATGTTCCCTCTTTTTTTTTTTAAATTAAAATTTATTTGTTTTCAGTCCCAAATTCTCTCCTCCCCCCACCCCATCCATTGAGAAGGCAAGAAAAACAAAACTTACTACAAATGTATATAGTCATTCAAAACAAATTCCCACACTAGCTATGTTGAAAGAAAGAGGTGAAAAGAGAAGAGGAGAAGAGAAGGAAGACAAAAGAAAAGAAAATATGCTTCAATCTGCTCTCTAAGTCCATTAGCTTTCTGTCTGGAGATGGGCAACCTGTCTCAACATGAGTCTTTTGAAATTGTGATGGATCATTATGTTGATCAGAGTTTCTAAGTCTTTCATAATCTTTGCAATATTGTTGTTACTATGTAAATTGTTCTGATTCTGCTCACTTCATTTTGCATCATTCATATATGTCTTCCCAAGTATGTCTTCAATCATACCCTTCATAATTGCTTACAAATCAATAGTATTCTATCACATTATATACTATAACTTGTTACATTATTCTCCAATTAATGGGCATCCCCTCAATTTCCATTTCTTCTCCACCACAAAAAAAGAATTGCTATAAATATTTTTGTACATATGGGTTCTTTTTCTCTTGATCTCTTTGGAGTATAGACCTAGTGGTGGTATTGCTGGGTTAGAGGGCATACACATTTTAACAGTTTTTGAGATATAGTTCCAAATTACTTTCTATAATGACTGAACCAGTTCACAGCTCCAACAACCATGCATTGATGTACCTATTTTCCCATAGCTCTTCCAGTATTTGCTGTTTTCCCTTTTTCTTAATTTTGCCAATCTGATGGGTGTGACATGGTACCTCAGAGTTTTAATTTACATTTCTCTAGTTATTAGTGATTTAGAGCATTTTTTTTTTCATGACTACACCTTGGATTTCTTCCTTTTGAAAACTATCTGTTCCTATCTTCTAATGGAAGTGGATCAATTGGGGAACAGCTCTTATTTTTATAAATTTAACTCAGTTCCCTGTATATCTAAGAAATGAGACCTTTATCAGAGAAATTTGAGGCACAGATTTTCCTCAGTTTCCTGTTTCTTTTCTAATTTTACCTGTATTACTTGCTTGTGAAAAAAACCTTAATTTTAAAACATAATCAAAATTGTCCATTTTGCCTATTTTTTGGTTCTGAAATTTTTCCCTTTCCATAGATCTGACAGGCAAGTTTCTCAGTGTCCCATTGATTTGCTTATGATGTTCCTCTTTGTGTCTAAATCATGTACTCATTTTGAACTTATTTTGGTGTATGGTATGAGATATTGGTCTATATCTAGTTTCTGCCAAACTGTTTTCCAATTTTCCCAATAGTTTTTGTCCAATAGTGAGTTCTTGTCCCAGTAGCTGGGATTTTTGAGTTTATCAAAAACTGGGTCACTGAGCTTATTTGCTTTCATATATTGTGTACCTAGTCTGCTCATCTGATCAACCTATTTCTTACCTAGTACAGTCAGTTCTACTATGACATTTGTCTCAAAAATGCAAATTTGTTCCAATGCAATTGATATGTTGAGAACATTTTGGGCATAATGCAAATTTCTAGTTTGTGTATTTGCAATTTCTTCCATGAGAATTATAACTCACAAGTGCAAGCCTTCTAACTCCCACTTTCACAAGCAGACATCAGGTCTTCTTCCAAGGTAAAGTGCCATATTTATTGTTTCTTCTAGTGTAATAGGAGATGTGGGCAGAGGGCTGGTTT
Organism: Vombatus ursinus; assembly: GCF_900497805.2. NCBI lineage: Eukaryota > Metazoa > Chordata > Mammalia > Diprotodontia > Vombatidae > Vombatus > Vombatus ursinus. Next base: position 754,434 of record NW_020944054.1, on the reverse strand, counting down.
GTATTCCACTCCTCCTCCCAACCTTCTACCATAGACCTTGAGGCCCAGAGTTGCACATGTCTTTGTCAACCTGACCTAGCTGTGGGAACCAGGACACAGGCCAAGCAGCAGCCTAAGTCCATGGCCTCCACCACTCCACTTAACATATATAAAACTGCTACTATTTTATTAGGATCTTATATCTTTAAAAAATGTATGACTGATCAAATTTTTAATCATTAGTCCTTAACTCCATTTCCCCCATAAGCTCTGTTGTTTTTACTGTGCAATTTTGTATAGTGTAGTGCTTTTTGGGAACACGTGTCACATTATAGCAAAATTGACTGTACCAAATTGTTTTGATGATTGTGGCTTTGTATAGTTTGCGATCTGATACTAGGCACTCTTCCTTCCCATTCTTTTTTCACTGATTCCCTTGATAGTCTTGACAGTTTGTTCCTTTAGACGAATTCTGTTATTACTGATTCTAATTCTATAAAGTAATCCTTTGGTAGTTTAATTGGTAGGTCATTAGATAACTAAATTAATTTAGGTGATATTGTTAATTTTATTATATTGGTTTAGCCTACCCATGAGTAATTAGTATCTCTCCAGTGCTATTCCATCTTACCAGGCTCCTGATGCTGAGGTGAGAGAGAAGGTACCATTCTATCAAGTCTTCAACTTAGTCTCCTGCCTTTGGGAGAGTATCAACTCCATCTGTTACAAGTTCTTGCTCACTCATCTGAACTGTCCAAGGATTTGAAAGGATCCCACCCAAAAGTCACAATACTATTGACTTTGAAAATCTCCCTAAATTTTTCACTTGATGATTAACAAACTCCTACCTGGTTGTACTCTCCACATCCCACTGATTTTCAACCCCTGTAGTTTATTATCTAAACCTCATTCCCCATCCCCCACTACCTTATTTCCATCCCCTCAATGCCCTCACCCCAAAGTCCCAAACCAAATGCTATTCACCTCTTCCACTATGCCCTCTGTAATGCCTGCTCAATAGGCAACAAACTTACTTACATCTTAAACTTTTCTCTTTCTTATTGCCTCCATGTTCTTGCTATCACTGAGGCCTGGTTCCCTCCTGATAACGCAGCCTCCCTGGTCACACTTTCTGGCACTGGTTGCACTTTCACTCATTCCCTTTGACTCAGTCATCATAAGGGGGAGTTGGATTACTCCTTGCTCCCCATTGCCACTTCCAGGTTTTTCCTTTACCACCATCACTAATTAATCTCTCATCTTTTGAGGCTCATACAATTCATATCTAACAACCAATCAAAATCCTGGTAACTGTTGCCCCCAACCTCCAGGACACTTCTGTTCCTTACTAAATGAATTCAGTACCTGGATCAAAATCTTTCATTCACCCTTAACTCCTGCCCCCATACTTCAACACACATATTGTTGACACACCCTCAAATGTTATAACCTCATAGCTTTTCAACTTACTCATTTCTCATGACCTACTCCTCCACCCCACCTCAGTAACACATAAAGATGATCATGCCCTTGATCTTGCCATCACCTACAAATGCACTATCTCCATGTTCAAGAATTCTGGAATTCCCTTCTCTAATCACAGTCTATAGGCTTTTAACTCTCCTTCTGCCTTCACCTACCAAACTCTGCTCTTTATCTATAACATGATCTCCAATTCCCTCATTTCTTTTCTAGGCCATGCCCCCTCCATTAGCCACACTCTCCTCCTTTTCCCATCTTGATCCTTTGATGAAATAGTTAAATTCTACACTATTATCTTCTCTTGAGTCTCTAGCCACCTTATCAAATCTCAGATATGTCAAGCCTCAGCCTTTGATCACTCCCACCATCTGTTGCCTTTGCTTTTACACAAGTACTGCTGAATAAAGGTGGAGAAAATTATGCAACCATTATGTCTAGATCCATTACAAATTTATGTTACATATTATCAACTGGGCCCTCACTGCTGCAATCCTTCCTGCCATTCCCAAATCAACTCACTATCTCATTCACCATAGCAGCAATTCCAAATCTTTTCACCCTCCTCAAACCTCCTACAACTCATAGTTGAGAACATTACTTCATATTTTACTGAAAAAATGAGGCCCTTTGCCATGAGCTCTCTCTTCTTTCCTCTTCACCATCTCATATTACTCATATGCTTTCTGCCACTATCTCCTCCTTCACTCTTGTTTCACACAAAGAAGTGGCCCTCCTCCTCAGCAAGGCAAACCCCTCTCTCTGCACAAGTGATCACATTCCATCCTGTTTTCTCCAATAGATTGCCCCCTCTATCATCCACACTCTCTCACTTATATTCAATATCTCCCTGTCTACTGAATCATACCACTGCCTACAAACTTGCCCAGGTCTTTCCCCATCCTCAAAACATCCTCACTTGATCTAGCCATCCCTGCTAATTATTGTCTCATATCTCTTCCACATTTTGTGGCTGAAAGTCCTTGAGAAGGCTGTCTACAATAGGTGCTTCCATTTCTTTCATCTCACTCTCTTCTTAACTCTCTACAATCAGGCTTCTATCTTCAACCAAAACTGCTGTCTCCAAAGTTGCCAATGATCCCTTAATCTCCAAATCCATTGGCCTTTCCTCAATCTTTATTCTTCTTGACCTCTCTGTAGCTTTTGATACTATCAATAACCCTCTTTTCCTTGATACTCTCTTCTCTTTAGCTTTTCAGGGCACTACTCTCTCCTGGTTCTCCTCCTACCTATCAGACCACTCCTTCTCAGTATCCTTTGCTGGGTCTTCATCGAGATCATTCCTTCTAACTAGGAGTTGCTCAGGGCTCTACCTGGGCCTTCTTCTCTTCTCCCTCTATACTACTTCACTTGGTGATCTTATCAGGTTCCATGGATTTCATGACCATCTCTATGCTGATGATTTTCAAATCCACCTATCCTGCCACAATTTCTCTGTTGATGTCCAATATCATATCCTCAACTTCCTTTCATACATCTCAAACTGGATATCCAGTAGACATTTTAAACTCAGTATGTCCAAAATAGAGCTCATTATCTCTTCCCCTAATCCCTGCCTCCTTCCTACCCTCCCCATTCAGAAGGCAACACCATCCTCCCAGTCCCTCAGGCTCAAAACCTAGGAATCTTCCTAAATTCCTAACTATATCTCACCCCCATAACTATATCCAACCTCCATATCCAAGGTATGGAAAATGTGGTTGGGAATATTGCTTCTGCATATCACTCAATCAGGGGTTGAATGCCTATATGACAGCATTGGAATAGGTTTGGACTGGGAGGGAGTGTGGGAAATGACTGAGTTTCATTTCCACGGAGGTGCAGTCTAGGAGCTGGGTGAAAGTTGAACAAAGGAAGCCATAAAAGTGGAATTGGTGGGTGAATGGACTGACCATCAAAAACCGGTTTTGAGGTTGGATGTGGATTGACACATCCATGTCCCAGGCAGAGGGGTGTGGGCATACTCAAATAAGGGGTGTTCCCAAATAAGAGATTGCCAAATTGTGGGGAGTGGGACATGCAATTAGGGGTGGAGACTTGTGAGGGAACTTAGGCAATTTGGATAGGCTGTAACCTCTATAGAACCCAGTCAATGGGGAAGCAGGGAAGGAAATTCGAATGGGGAATAGGGAATAAAAAGGTGTGCCTCTGTCGACACATGTGCTCTCACATGTGTGCTCTCACACATGTGGGACACCTGACCTTCCCAGGTTGTTAATAAAGCTTCTTCCTGATTCACCAATGGCTTCGTGGAATTCATGATATAGATAACACAAGGCCTGTCAATTTCACCTTCACAGCATCTCTCAAATATTTCCCCTTCTCTCCTCCAACACTGTTGTCACCCTGGTACAAGCCCTCATCACTTCATGCCTGGATTATTGCAATAGCTTTCTTGAAGTCTGCCTGCTTCAAGTCTCTTCTCACTTTGACCTATCCTCCACTCAGCCATCAAAGTGATTTTCCTAAAACATAGGTTTGATGATGTCCCCCCTCGACCCCCCCACCATTAAAAAAAATCCAGTGGCTCTCTATTGCCTTCAGGATCAAATAAAAATGGCATTCAAAGTCCTTTATAACTTGCCCCCCTTCTCCCTTTCCAGTCTTCTTACACCTTACTACTCTACACGTACTGTTCAATCCAGTAACACTGGCCTCCTGGCCATTTTATGAACAAGACCCTCCACTTCTCAGCTGGGGGCATTTTCTCTGGCTGTCCCCCACACCTGGAATGCTCTTTCTTCTTCACTCTAACTGACCTTCCTGGCTTTCCTTAAGTCCCAACTAAAATTCCATCTTCTTCAGGAAATCTTCCACAGCCTCTCTTAATTCTAATACCTTCCCTCTGTTAATTTTTACCTATTTATCCTCTACATAGCTTGTTTGTACATAGTTGTTTGTTTGTGCATAGTTGTTTGCATGTTATCTCCCCCATTAGATTGTGAGCTCCTCCGCAGGGATAATCTTTTGCCTATCTTTGTATCCCCAGTACTTAGCACAGTGCCTGACATATCATAGGTGCTTAATAAATGCTTATTGGCTGACTAACTAAAATTAGGAGGGAAGGAGTTAATTGGAAATTTTTTACAGCAAGCTTCTCTGATAAAGGTCACATTTCTAGTATATATATATGTATGTATGTATGTATGTATATGTATATACATACATACATGCACACACATACATGCTCAACTGATTAAATTTTGTAAGACAAAAATCTTTTTCCCAAAGGTCAAATGAGAAATGGTCAAAGGAAATGTACAGTCAATTTTCTAAGGAAAAAACTCAAGCTTCAATAGCTATATGGAAAATGTTCCAAATCACAAATAATTAGAGAAATGCCGATTAAAAGGTTTCTGAGGTTCCACCTCACATCTATCAGATTGGCAAAAATGACTAAAAATGTTGGAGGAACTTTGGAAAAACAAATACTTTAGTGCACTGTTGGTGGAGCTATGACTTGGTCTAGCTCTAGCTCATCTGGAAAGTAATTTGGAATTATGCCCAAATAATCACTAAACTGTTGATATCCCTTGACCAAGTATTAGGCTTACACCCAAAAGAGATCTAAGAAAAAGGAAAAGAACACTTTTATAACACTTCTTTTAGGGGCTGGCAAACAAGTGGAAACTAAAGAGATTCCCATCAATTGAGGAAAGATTGAACAAATTATAGTATACAAATAGAATGGAAATTTATTGTACTAAGAAACAATGAAGAGAAACCTGGGAAGACTTGTATGAACTGGTGCAGAGTGAAGTGAGAACTAGGAGAATAATATGATAATGACACTGGAAACACTAACTACTTTGAAATACTTAGGAACTCTGATCAACACAATGACCAACCACAGTTAAAAAGGATCGATGATGAAATATGCTACTGACTTTCTGACAAACAGGTGATGGACTTAGGGTACAGAAAAAGACAAATATATTGTATCTGGCCAATGTGGGAATTTCTTTTGTTTGATTATGCATATTTTTACAAGGGTTTTGTTTTTCTCCTTTTTAATGATGTGTGGAGGTGGGAGAGAGAGAAAATAAATTTTTGTTTAGTAAAAAAAAAACTAATTAAAAAAAAACACAGCAAGATTGCTTACAGTGACTGATACCTGCCAATTCTTTCAGGACCAGGCTACTTTAGTCCAACAAAGACAGCTGTTAGTCAACTTTGTGTTGTCATTTCCAGTGAAAAGGCCATTTTCCTTGCCAGAGAAAACTGAAGCAAAATAAAAATCGAGCACCTCTGTCTTCTTTCTGCCGTTGTTATTGACTAATCCAACCTACCCAGTTTTCCTGTCCCTTCTTTGATTCTCTTCTCTTACGACATTTAGTCAAAAAGTTCTTTTGATTGTCTTTAGCTTTCTTCAGCAACCTTAGCTCACCTGACATCATTTTTTCAGGACTATGCCATGCTTTCATGTTCATTCTTTGTTACGTGGCCTTGCTTCCATGTTCTGTACATGTCTTTAAAATATTAGATTGATGAGTTCTCTGTGCAACTACATTTCCTCATACTCATTTTCTTCCTTTTCAGTAGAATTGTTAACTTTTGTATTTGCCGACTTTCATTAGTAAGTGTTTCCCATCCCTGCTATAATGATTTGCCTTCCCTAATTTTTGTCCAAGGGATCCTATATAGTGTTCCTTAGAACTCCTTAAAATAAATTATCGCCAAATCTAGGGTGCATGTCAGACTATGTTGGGCTTTCCTTTCTTTTATATTTCTTTCTTTCTTTTAAAAAAATTTATTGAGCAACATGTCTCTTAGCAATAAAATTATTTAAAAATACAAATGCCCAGTTAAAATCCTGTATACTTACGTTATTTTTTTGATAACTATTTCCAATTCTTATCAATAACCTTAGTATCAGTTGCAGTCCTGCCCAAACAAGGTGGTGAATTCAAATACTTTTTTTTTAGTAACAAAACAATGCAATATGTTTTCACTGTTCCTCTTTGGCAGTGTATTTCAGCGCCTCAGTTTTCATTCAGAGCAACCCACCACAATACAACAATGAATTCTATTGAAATAAATGTGGTGTTTCATAGCAAAATAAATTTTTAGTTGATCTGTACCCCTCACTAATAATCCCCTATTTCCCTCCCTTCCACATTGAACAAATGAAACTTGAAAAATAAAGCTTTCAATACATAGCTTCATTATCCAGGAAAACAAATTCTCACATTGGCACCATCTTAAAATGTCTCTCTTTTTTTTTCTTTGTAATTATGTTCCAATATTTAAGTTTATGATTTTTTCCTTTTTCTTTTCTCTGTTCTGGTCTAGAGTTGAACTGGTTCACCAAGGGTTAGGCTTAGGTTTAAAGAAGAAAAGAGGAGGGAGTAGCTAGTGCAGAGGAAATAACCTGGTAGAGAATTGAAGGGTTGAGGGATTGGAGTTCACAGTATGGACAAAGAATAGAATTTGGTAAGGGAAGGCAGAGGGAGAGGTGGAAAGCCAAAAGATTGTGGTCAGATAAGGCTATCCTAAGGCACTATCTTGGGCCCTTTTCTCTCTATATTCTCTCGCTGATTGCCTCATGGTTCCCATGGGTTCAGTTATCATCTCTATGCAGCTGACTCCCAGATCTATGTTTCTAGCCCTGGATTTTCTTCTGAGCCCAGGCCTGCAGCAACAACTGTCCAGTGGACATTTTGAACCAGATGTCCAGTACACTTCTCAAATTCAATATGTACAAAATAGAATTCATTATCTCTTCCCCCAAATCCACCCTTCTTCTGAATTTTCCTACCATCCATTGGAGAAGAAAATGGCAAACCACTCCAGCATCTTTGCCAAGAAAACCCCATGAACTGTATTAAAATGATGAAAGAGATGACATTGGAAGATGATCCCCTCAGGTCAGAAGGTGTCCAGTATGCTACTGGGGAAGAGTAGAGGACAACCACAAGTAGCTCCAGTACAAATGAAGTGGCTGGGCCAAAGCCAAAAGGAAGCTCAGCTGTGGACGTCTGCTGATGAAAGGGAAGTCTGATGCTTTAAAGATCAATATTACATAGGAACCTGGAATATAAGATCCATGAACCAAGGTAAGCTGGATGTGGTCAAATAGGAGCTGGAAAGATTAGACATTGACATCTTGGGTGTCAGTGAATGTGAATGGATGAGAATGGGTGAGTTTAATTCAAATGATAACTACATATATTACTGTGGGCAAGAATCCCTTGGAAGAAGTGGATTAGTCAATGCTCATTGACTATTATTGATTCAGAGTTAATAAAAGGGTGAGAAAAGCAGTACTGGGGTATAATCTCAAAAATGATAGAGTGATATCTTTTTGAATCCAAGGCAAACCAGTCAACATCACAGTAATACAAGTCTATACTCCAACCACTGATCCTGAAGAGGCCAGAATTGATCAATTCTATGAAGACCTACAACATCTTCTGAAATAACATTAAAAAAATGTCAACTTCTTCATAGGGTATTGAAATGCCAAAGTAGAAAATCAAAAGACAACTGAAATAACAGGTAAGTTTGGCCTTGGAGTACAAAATGAAGCAGGGCGGAAACTAATAGAGTTTTGTCAAGATAACTTGCTGGCCATAGCAAACACTCTTTTTCAACAACCTAAAAGGTGACTCTACACATGGACATCACCAGATGGTCAATATTGAAAATAGATTAATTATATACTTTGCATCCAAAGGTGGAGAAACTTTATACAATCAATCAAAACAAGACCTGGAGCTAACTATGGCTAGTTTCTTACTGCAAAATTCAGACTTAAATTAAAGAAAGGGAAAACCATCAGACCTTATAGGTATGACCTAAATAATATCCCTTATGAATATGAAATAGAGGTGATGAGTAGATTTAAGGAATTAGATCTGGTAGATAGAGTGCCTGAAGAACTATGGACAGAGGTTCGCAATATTGTGCAGGAGGTAGCAACCAAAAAAAACATTCTAAAGAAAAAGAAGAGCAGGAAAGCAAAATGCCTCTCTGATGAGGCTTTACAAATAGCTGCAGAAAGTAGGAAAGGGAAATGGGAAGGAGAAAGGGAAAGATGTACCCAACTGAATGCAGAATTCCAGAGAATAACAAGGAGAGATAACAAAGTTTTCTTAAATGAGCAATGCAAAGAAATAGAAACAATAGAATGGGAAAGGCAAGAGATCTCTTCAAGGAAATTGGTGATATCAAAGGAAAGTTTTGTGCAAAAATGGGCATATAAAAGACAAAAACGGTAGGATTTAACAGAAACAGAAGAGATTAAAAAGAGGTGGCAAGAATACATAAAAGAATTATACATCACCAGTAACCAGGATGGTATGGTTACTGGGTTACTAATCTAGAGCCATTCAGCCTTGAGAATGATGTCAAGTGGACCTTAGGAAGTGTTGCTAACAGTAAGGCTAGTCGAGGTAATAGAATTCCAGCTGAGCTATTTAAAACCCTAAAAGATAATGCTATTAATATGTTGCACTCTATATGCCAGCAAATTTGGAAAACTCAACAGTAGTCACTGAATTGCAAAAGATCAGTTTATGTCCTAATCCTAAAGAAGGGCGATACCAAGGAGTGTTCAAATTATTGAACAATTGCACTCATTTAATATGCCAGCAAGCTAATGCTTAAGATTCTACAAGCTAGTCTTCTGCTATATGTGAACCAAGAATTACCAGAAGAATAGGGTGATTTTTGAAGAGGCAGAGGAATTAGAAACCAAATTTCCAGCATTCGCTGGATTATGGAGAAAGCAAGGGAGTTCCAGAAAAACATCTACCTCTGTTTCATTCACTACACTAAAGCCTTTGACTGTGTGGATCATAACAAAATATGGCAAATTCTCAGAGATGGGAATACCTGATCATCTTACATGTCTCCTGAAGAACCTGTATGAGGGTCAAGAAACAATAGTTAGAACTGAACATGGAACAACTGATTGGTTTATGGTTGGAAAAAGAATACAACAAGGCTATATATTGTCACTTTGTTTATTTAGCTTACATGCAGAATATATCAGGTGAAATGCCAGGCTAGATGAATCAAAAGCTGGAATTAAGCTTGCTGAGAGAAATATCAACAATCTCAGATATGCAGATGATACCACTCTGATGGCAGAAATTAGAAAGGAATTAAGAAACCTCCTGATGAGGGTGAAAGAGGAGTGTCAAACCTGGACTGAAGCTTAACATAACAACAACAACAACAACAAGATCTTAGCAACTGGTCCCATCACTTCCTGGCAAAGAGAGGGAGAAGAAATGGAAGCAGTGTCAGATTTTATATTCTCAAAGATCACTGCAGATGGTGACTGTAGCCATGAAATTAAAAGATGCTTGCTCCTTGAAAGGAAAGCTATGTCAAATCTGGACAGCAAACTAAAAAGTAAAGACATCACCTTGACGACAAACGTCCATATAGTCAAAGCTATGGTTTTTTCCAATAGCAATATATAGCTGTGAGAGTTGGGATATAAGGAAAACTCAGCACCACAGAATCATTGCTTTTGAATTTTGGTGCTGGAGAAGACTTTTGCGAGTCCCTTGGACAGCAAGGAGAACAAATCAGTCAAAACTTAAAAAAATTAATTCAGGCTATTCACTAGAAGGTCAAATATTGAAGCTGAAGCTTAAATACTTTGGCCACATAATGATATGGAACTCATTAGGAAAGACCCTGATGTTGGGAAAGATTGAAGGCAAAAGGAAAAGGGGATAGCAGAAGATGAGATGGATCACTATCCATGGAAACATGGATATTCATGGAAACAATGAACATGAACTTGGACAGACTTCAAGAGAGTGGACGATAGAAGGGCCTGGCATGCTATGGTCCATGGGGGTCACAAAAATTTGGACACAACTGAATGACTGAACAACAACAACAACAATGACAATGACAACAACAGATTATTTGATTTATTTGGGGTATTGGCCTAGTAGTGGTACAGGTCTGTCAAAGGATATACACCATTTCATAACTTTCTGAGCATCATTTCAAATTGTTTTTCTGAGTCGCTGGACCAATTCATAATTTCACACTAATGTACATATTTTCCTAAAGCCTCTCCAACATTTGTCATTTTCTTCTTTTATCATCTTTGCCTGTCTGATAGATATGAAATGGAACCTCAAAGTTGCTTTAATTTTCTTTCTCTAATTATTAATGATTTTGGAGCATTTTTCATATGATTGTTAATGGTTTGGATTTTTTCCTTTGAAAACCGCCTGTTTATACCCTTTGACCATTTATAGTGTATATTGGGGAATGGTTCTTAGTCTTAAATTTTAATCAGTTTCTTAAATATCTTATATATGAATGTTTATCAAAGAGACTTGCTGCAAAGATTTTTCCCCAGTTACTTATTTCCCTTCTAATCTTAACTACATTGTATTTATTTGTACATAATCTTTTAAATTTTATAAAATCAATATTGTCCATTTTATCTTCCATGATCCTATCATTTATTTAGTAATGAACTCTTTGCAAAAGGCAATTTCTTCCTTGTTCCTCTAATTTGTTTATTATATTAATGTCTAGGTCATTTGGAGTTTATCATGATGTATGGTATGAGGTGCTGATTTATCTGTAATTTTTGCCAGACTTCTATCCAGTTTTCTCTGCAGTTTTTGTCAAATGAATTCTCCCTCTATTGAGTTTAGCAAACAATATGCTACTCTGTTTTTCTTGTTTCTGTATTTTGTGTACCTAATCAGTTCCAATGATTGATCTTTTCTTAGCAGTACCAAATAATTTTAATGATTACTGTTTTGTTGCACAGTTTCAGTTCTGGTAATGAGAGATCTCCACTTTATTTTCACTTTTTTCATTATTACCTTTGAGATTTTTGACTTTTTTTTCCCTCCAAATGAATCTCATTATTATTTTTCTAATTCCAGAAAACATTCTTTTGGGAGTTTGATTGGTATAGCACTAGATAAGCAAATTAGTTTAGCTTTTTATTATATTGGCTTAACTTACCCATAGTCACTCAATGTTTCTCCAATTATCTAGGTCTGTCTTTATTTCTGCGAAGAGTGTTTCATATCAAATACATATAGTCCCTGGGTGAATCTTGATAGATATACTCCCAAATATTTTATACCTCTTGTGGTTATTTTAAATGGAATTTCTCTTTCCAGCTCTTTCTTTTGGGTTTTGTTGGTAACATATAGGAATGCTGATAGTTCGTGGGGATTTATTTTGTATACTGAAACTTTGCTGAAGTCATTAATTCAATTAATTTTTAGTTGACTCTCTACAATTCTAGTTTTCTTTGCCTCTCTAGGGTACAAAATCATATCATCTACAAAAGTGATAAATTTGTTTCCTTCTGACCTATGCTTCTTCCCCAATTTCTGTTTCTTGTTTTACTGACAGTTAGTATTTCTAGTGTTATGTTAAATAGTAGTGGTGATAATGGGCATCTTTGCTTTATCTTACTGAAAATGCTTTTCGCCCCCCTCCATTACATATAATATTTGCACTTGGATTTAGGTAAGTATTATTTACTATATAAAAGAAAGATCCATTTATTCCTGTGATTTCTATAATTTTAACAGAAATGCATGTTGGATTTTGTTAAAAAAAAAACCTTTTAAGCATTTATTGATACAATTTTATTTTTTGTATAATTTATATTATTAATTAAAAAATATTGTAGTCTTCCTTATGTTGAGTTATATGTTCCTGGCATGAACACAACCTGGTTATAGCATATGTCATTCTAATATGTTGTTGCAGCCTACTTGAAAATATTTATTTAAAATGTTTGCATCAATGTTCATTAGAGATATTAGTCTGAAGTTTTCTTTCTCTGTTGTGTTTCTCCCAGGTTTAGGTATCAAAACCATAATTGTATTGTGAAAAGATTAAAAAGGTGCCTTCTTTTCTTATTATTGCAAATATTTTAAAGAGTATTGGAATGACTTGTTCTTGGAATATTTGAGAAAATTCACTTGTAAATTTATCTAGTCCCAGAGTTTTTGGCTTTGGGACTTCATTTATATCTTGTACAATTTCTCTCTCTGGTATTGGATTACTTAAATAGTTTAAATAAACTATTTTATATTAACAAAATTTCTTTACTTAACCTTGGTACTTTATATTTTTGTAAGTATTCCTATATTTCCTCTATTCAATTTCATTACTATATAATTAGAAAGATTAATTTCTGATAATTTCCTTCATGTTATCCTTCCTTTGTATTATCTTTCAATTGCTGTGAGTTCTTTTTCCTTTTTTTTAATATGAGCAATTTAGTTTTCCTCTTTTTGTCTCTTTAAATAACATTAGCTATTTATTTTATTGTTTTTTTTAAATAGCTCCAGGTTTTGTTTATCAGTTTAATAGCATTTTTTGCTTATATTTCTATGAATTTTTTCTTTGATTTTCAGAATTTCTACTTTGTTATTTAGTTGGGGGATTTTTGATTTGTTGTTATTTGCAACAATTTTTTTATTTGCATGCACAATTCACAGATTTGTTCTTTTTCTCTTTTCACTTCCTGTTTGAAAGTGTTTAGAGATTGAAATTTTCCCCACAGAATGGCTTAATGTCCTGTAGGTTTCAGTATGTTGTCTCATTATTGATATTTTCTGTGGTGGAATATTCTATTATTTCTATAATTTGTTCTTTGACTTGAGTTCCTTAGAATTATGCTATTTGGTCTCTAATAGATATTATTATTGTTATTGTAGCCCCTTTAATGAATATGATTTTATTGTATTGTGATCAGTAAGTGATATGTGCAGAGTCCCGATTGGGGAAAAACCCTGAAATATAGTAATAAGTGAAAAGGCATAAAAACTTAAACTCTGTGAAAAGTGGAAGCCTGGACATGGTGACCTGTTTACAAATCATAACTTAGATACTAAATCATAACTTAGCCACTGAGTCAAAACTTAAGATACTATGACCTATGAAGGCCAAAACAAGAATATTGTGACCGAGACATGATCGATACACAAACTTATGTTTGGGCATAACATTGGCTTACCTCCCAAGCAGAAAACCAAAAATATTCACCAGTCAGTAGTGATGCATTCTCTAGCTCTTCCTTTCTTTGTTTTCTATAATTACCATGGGGATTTTGGGGTTCTTGAGCAGGGATCCACAAAACTGTCTGGCTGCTACCCCAGACCAACAGTTGCCCCTGTTTCATAATGATTGATTAAACAACTATCTATAATCAATCTAGAGCTCCATGGCCTCTTCCTTTAGTATAAAAAGAACACCTCATGGTTATGGGGGAGGTACAGGTTCCCTAGTCAGGGGAATTCTGGACCTTATAATGTGTTTAACATTTCTTTTTTTCTATATTTTTGTAAGGTCTTTATGTCCCAACATATGGTCAACTTCTGTTAAGGTGCCACATACTGCTGAGAAATATGTGTGTGTGTGTGTATTATATATGTATGTATATGTGCATACATACACATACATGTATGTATATGTATACACACACCCATATATGTGTGTATGTGTGTATATATATACATATATATATGTAATCTCCTTTCTATTCCTATTCAGTAATCACCAGAGATCTGTCATTTCTAATTTTTCTAAAGTTCTATTCAGATTCTTAACTCCTTTCTTGTTTATTGTTTGGTTCACATGGGCACAATAGATTTTGCTCTAGCCCCTTATTTTAAATCTATGTTAATTGTTCCTTTTAATCAACATATTATAGGATTCTGCTTTCTAAACCACTCTACTATCCTCTATTTTATAGGTGAGTTTGTGTTTACATTCACAGTTATGATTGTTAACTGTGTATTTCCCTCCATTCTGTCCTCTTGTGCTTTTTCCTCTCTTTTCCCTCACCTCTAGCTTTATAAATAAGGTGTCAGAAAAGAGGGAGTTTGCCTTACACTTGTGATCTTGTAAATGAAATTACCTGCTTCCCCTCTGTTGTAGCTCTTCTCTTGCCCTTATCCCATTCCTGATCCAGGTTTTTACTCTTCCTTCTGTTCCTTTTAATCTCTCTTTTACATTGTTTCCTCCAACATCCTATTTTATTTTGCTTATGACTATTCCATTATGTATTCTGTCCTCTCTCTTAGACCCTTCTCTACTCCTCCTTTGTCTTTGTCCCCTCCTATTTCCCTCATGAGTTTAATCTATTTCTGTACTGAAATCTGTGTGTATACTACTGTACGTGTGTGTGTGTGGGGGGGGGGGATTTGTGCTCAGTCTTCCATTAGCTAATTCAGGTGAAAGTAGGAGTATTCCAGGGCCAACTCATACTGGCTTATGAGAGCCTGTTACTAAATTTTCAGTATGAGAATTTACACCTTGGAAATCAGCAAATGTTACAAATCAGGTTTTGATTTATTATTTTGTTGATTGTCTAGGCTTAATAAGGTGATGGAGAACATGCTAATAATTCAGATTAAATTTAAAAGTGTGCATGTGTTCATGCCACCCCCCCCAGAGCCAGTTGTTAAACGTTTACCAGCACATTACTATATAAAAGTGAGGTTTGTAGGATGCCCCCACCACTTCTTCCTCCATGACTATATACTCTTCATTTAATGCACCACTATTTTATAATATTGATTTCCCTCCCATTCTTTCTCCTTCCTTCCCCATTATAGTCCCTTGTCCCTTTCATTTTTGTGTTCTCCTAAAACCGTTAAAATAGGACAAAGACACTCACAGATTCTTTGTCATTTTAATCTTTATCTATAACCCTTAAAGATATTAGAGTTCTGAGTGGACATTTATTTCTTATCCCACTATTAGTATGTAAACAATTTATCTCCCTTTCAAGTAAACAAATATGCATACCTTTCTCTTTGCACCTGTGTTTCCATTTTATAATGTCTACTTGTTTCTGGCCTTTACATCAGAAATACTTGGAATATTCTTTCCTGTTAAAAATCCATTTCCCTCCTGTATGTATGCTTAATTTTGCTAGGTAGGTTATCCTTGCTTGTAAATTTTTATCTCTTGCCATTTGGGATGTCATATTTCAAGCTCCCCTGTCCTTCATAACAGTAACTGCTAAGTCTTATGTGAGCCTTATGTGGCTCCTTGATACTTGAACACCTTCTTGTTAGCAGCTTATATTATATTTTTTCTTTTACATGGAATCTCTGAATGTTGGCTGTAATACTCTTGGGAGTTTTCATTTTTTTTTTCTGGATGTGGATGGTGGATTCTTTCTATTTATTACTTTGTCCTCTGGTTCTAAGTATTCTGGGAAGTTTTAATTTATGCTTTCTTGAAATATGTGTGAAAAAAATACAAGATTGTAGACTCCAGCTGTGCAGATGACTCTTATTATTCTATATTCCATAGGTTAAAAAATACACACGTCCCCTTCCCTCAGAAACACTTCTTTGAGATAAACTGAGTCTAACCCTTCCTGATATCTGGTTGATATTAAAATTGACCTTTACTGTGATTGGTTTAGACTTTTCTTGCTGATGCTGCAGAATGCTGTCTAAAAGCAGTGTATAAAAATAATATTTTACCCTATGCTCAGAGTAGATGCTCTAGATGAATATCTACCTAACTAGCCAAATAAATATCTCTTTGCTTAATCTCTGGGCTCCCGCTCACTTGCTGACTTCCTCTTCATGGACCCTTTGAAACTGATGAGTAATGACACCTGAAGGTCAGCTTCAAATTTAATTCTACCATGAATGGTAGCCAAACTTTTTTTTTCCTGATCATAGTTTTCAGACAGTCTACTAATTTTTCCCTGACCTGTTTTCCAGGTCAGTTGTTTTTCATATTATATATGTTAGATTTTCCTGTTTTTTTAATCTTTTGGTTTTGTTTTAATAGCTCTCGTTTTATTGAATCATTGTTCTTTACGTCTGGCCCATTCTAATTTTCAGGGCATTCAGTTCTACTGAATGTTTTCTACTGTCTTTTTCAAGATGTCAATTTTCCTTTCCATTCTTTTCTCCTTAGCTTTTCAATTCTGTATCTCTTGTTTCATTTCTTCCAAATATTCTTATAATCCCTTTTACTAGGACATTTTTTTCTTGAGGCTTTTCATGGACTTATTTTGGGGTTGGTATCCATTTCATGGCTTATCTTCTAGGGGTCTCTCAAACCACGGTGTTACCTCATGGAATTTGGAGTTTTCCTTGAGTTGCTCCTTTTATCCACCTTAGTATTTAGATTGGGGGTCTTGTGCTTTGTCAAGCCCCAGAACTGAAGGATGTGTGCATTGCAGCCCAGACTAGACCCCCTCCTTCCAGCAACTTTGGGGCTGTTCCAGCGCTGGGTTCTGCCTAGCTGGATCCCTCTTATCACACTGTTCTGGAACTTCCTGCTATCAGCTTTGCCATAAGCTTTGCCTGGGTGCATTTCCACCTGCTGCAGCACTCAGTGACTGCTCCTATGCTAGTTTTCCTGAATACCACAGGCTTCACAAATTCCCAGACTGGATTTTTCCTAGGCTTTTCCCAACTATTATTGGACTACTGTTCTCATTGGATGTACTTTAACTTGAAAGCCCCAAGGCTGCTCCTTCTGGCTGGTCATGTTCTTTAGGGGAAGGTTTGGTTTCTGTTGGGCTGGGTTTAGGCACTGGTTGGTTCACCGGACCTGCCTGGAATGCAGGACTTTCTCTTTTCCTGGGCCTCTGCAGGCACAGGTTACTGGGAAGGCTTAGCCTGGGCTCAGGTGCTGGCCTCAAAGAGGGAGTGTCATATTGGACTTATGATTTTCCTCCCCTCTATCAAAAACTCTAGGAGGAGCTGGTCACTTCTCTCTAGTTATTTTTTTTCACCGTGGTAACCAGTTTCTCCTCATTAATGAGAATCAGATCCGATATGGAATTTTCCCTTGTTGGTTTGTTTACCTATGCATGGCAATAATATGATCGATCATTTAATGCTTCAAAAGGTGATATATAAAGAGAATTCCAGTACTATACACAGTTCTTGGCATATAGAAGGTACTTAGTAAATGTTGATTAATTGATTAATGTCTGGGTAATTGAAATCTCTCATCACTACTATATCATTCTTCTGAGGCAGGCTTATGCTCTGTTCCTTAAACTCATTTATTTCTCTCCTCCTCTTCTCACTGTGAATCAGCAGTTTTCTCAGGGCTTTTGTAAGGCTTGGTGAAATGACATTTTAAAGGGGTTAGGAGTTATTTGGAGGTTAATCTCTAGGCAAATACGGCATTGTCATTCTCATCCTCAGGCCTTGTTCCTTTAGTCCAAAGATGATAATGGCAGACAACAGTAGTTTTCCTTTGCTAGACTTTTCCCTGGGCAGGAACAGGACTTGAGCTTGTAACCCTTGAAAACTAAATTTTGTAATAGGAATTTCAGTGAATTATTTCCCAGATCAATTAAACAATTATTCATTGAATGCTTCCTATGTGCTGGGCACTGTGGTAGACATTAGAGACACAAAAACCAAGTAAAACAGCTCCTGTGCTATGCTAATTGCTGAGGATACTAAGATAGAGATGATCAAAGCCCTTGCTCTCATAAGATCTTTGAACTGGAATTAGGGGCTGCAGAGGGCATCAATTCCAATCCATACTGGAACAGCGATGTCTTCCAATAGCAATGATACCACCCCTGACTCCCATTTCTCTGCTGCTTTAAGGTGCTACCTCTACTTGGAAGCCTGCCCTGATCCCTACAGCTGGAAGTGTCCTCTCCCTTTTCAGTTTTCCTTGAACATTCAGTCTGGCTCATTCCTTTGCCCACTCCCTTCCACACTTTATACCATAATGATGTCTACACATATCATATCACCCCTCCCCATCCCTAGACCCCAGCACAGTCATTATTACTACCTACCAAGAAAACTGCCTCATTGGAAAGAGAATAGTAACAGTGAGTCAGGGTAACCCTCTCCTTAGCAGAGGTACCCTGGAATCTCTTGGTGGAATGCCCAGATCCTTTCCAGTAAACTGTTCAGAGTGTTAGATTCCATTTGTTCAATTTGTATGCCAATTTATTAAGTAGTCAGTCTCTGACTATATCTGGCCAACATTTAATTAAGTCCTTGGATCAGGCCAATTTGAGATCTCTTACTAATTTCAAGATACCAAGTTGGCAAACTTATCAACATCCACCAATTGCTAAAATATGAAATCATCTTCTGTTGGCAGTACAGCATTAATCAGCTCAAGATCTTGCAACATCCAGGGCCCACAGATCAGGCCCTTCCATCAAGGTGTTATAACTTGTCCTGAGTCAAGGCTCAAGGTAGTAACAGTGCAATGTGGTTCTCCTATACCAGGGCATTGACAGAACACTAGAGTTCAAATCAAAGGAAGTGGGTTTGAATTCTGACTCTCCTAAGTGCAGTACCTGTGTGTCCTTAGATTAAGGCAGAGATGGCATCACCATTGTGATTGCCCTCCTTTGAACTCACTCTTGTTTGTCGGCATCCTTCATAAACTGTGGTACTCAGAACCAAACCCAGTACTCCAGATGGGGTCTGACCTGGGTATAGGACAGTGGAACTCTCACTTCCCTTTCATGTACACTACGCCTTTCCCCCACATATTGTTATTGAACTACATCTCCCTCATCATATATTTATTCTTTTTATAAATAGTATTTTATTTTTCCCAATTACATGTAAAGACAATTTTTAACATTCATTTTTTAAAAAAAATTTGAGTTCCAAATTTTTGCCCTCTTTCCTTCCCAGCCTCCCCTTCCCTCCCCCCTCCCTAAAAAGGTAAAACAATTTAATATAGGTTATATACCTCATCATATATTTATGCAGTTGATTTTTTGAACTGAAGTATCTGACTTCACATTCATTCCTATTAAATTTGAACTTCTTATATTCCTCCCATTATTCTAGGTTGTTGAATCTTCTTTAGATTCTGACTCTGTCATCTAGTGTGGTGGTTCTCCCTCCCTGTTTGGTGTCACTGGAGATGAGCATGCCATCTCTGCCTTAAAAAAAACTTCCCAGAATTTCTGAACATAGATAGCAAAGTACAAATTAAATGAATCCATAGATCACCTCCATAAATCTCTCTCCCTCTCTCTCTCTCTCTTTCTCTCTCTCTCTCTCTCTCTCTCTCTCTCTCTCTCTCTCTCTCTCTCTCTCTCTCTCTCTCTCTCTCTCTCTCTCTCTCACACACACACACACACACACACACACAAGAATGAAAACTGCAAGACACATAGTAGTTAAACTTAATGATTCCATTTAGAAACAATGTGTTCTGCAAGCAACAAATGGAAATCAAGGGCTTCAAATACAAAGAAAAGGAAACTCAAATAACACAAGACTATTCTACACCAATCAGAAAATACAGGAGGGAATGGAATAATGGGTTCCAAAGAGTAATGTAGCTCAGGATACAGCCCAGGGTGACCTACCCAGCAAATCTGAGCTTAACCATACATGAGACAAGATTGATGTTCAATAATAAAGAAATGTGTGAAACCTACTTAGAAAGAAAAACCAGCCCTGGGGAAATTATTTGCTTCTTGAACACCCCAGACAACAGCAATGCAAGAGGGTTGAAGAGATGTAGAAGCTAAGGACAGCAATAGCAACAGAGGGATAGCAGAGAGGTTAGTAAAAGGCTTCTTTCTAAATATGCACAAGCAGATAGGGGCCAAGGCAGAAGTCAGATGGAGGTGGAGAGGCAGGCCTGGTGCATTAAGGATGAAACTTCATGGTACCCTGACTACAGGTTAATCAATTTTTTTTTGTGAGTTCCAAATAACAAAATGGAAAATGCATGGAACAAAATTCACGAGAGGGCAGAGGGGAAGGAGGAGGATAGAGGGGAGTGTATGATGTTCTCTGGTTAACTCAAAGACTAGCAATGAGGAGAAGGTGACCCCTGTGTTCTCTCAGGAAGAGACAAGCCCATAGGGAAGGTGGAGAAGCGACTGAAATGGTAGGGGAGGGAGGGGAAGGAGGAGACCTTGTTTTGGTGGTGGGAGGGGGTTCCACTAATGAATACGACTATAAGTGAATGGAGATGTTTTGTGAAGGTAGATAAGGACCATGTGCTGGGTGATGTCTGTGGGGATTTAGGGTCTAAAAAGAACACTCATCCTGCCTTGGATGAGTGGGCTGGAGGTTGTTACTTTTGGAGGCAACTAGAGGCAACTAGAACCTGAGGGAATGAGAGGGCATGGACCTCTCTGGGAGGAAGATGTTGAAGGTAATGTGGGAGGAAGGTGACCAAGGAGATGATACAGGTCAGTAATGGGCTGCATAATGGAGAGTGAGGGAGTGTCTGCCATGGGTATTGTCCCCCACCCCATTGCCTACTGGAATTGACATTTTCTGGGAGCAAAGCACAATGGAAAAAGGGGAGATGGAGGCCACAATCTATAAGACAGTGGTAGAAACTGCTTAAAGGGGAAAACAGAATGGATACCTCTGAAGTTGTAATTTCATGAGGAATGCAGAGAACAGAGGCCCAAATACACACAGGAGCCTTGAATCACAGCATGAAGGGAGGATGGATAGTGAAAAGAGTGAGGGAGAGAAGTCCTCTCTGGAAATGGGCACCAAAAATGAAATTTAAACAACTAACCAACAGTTGAAGAGGAGGAAGGGAAGGGGGAATCTACTTGACTGAGAGGAAAAAAGAGCAAAAATTAAATCACCAGATAAAAACAGGAAAGAAAAAGAAACTAATAAGCAAGATTCCAAAGGGAAAAGTGCAACAAACAAGAGGAGGGAATCAGAGGGGAGGGAAAGAGAGCCAGTGGAAACAGGGCTACCTAAAAAAAAGATTAAGGTAAAATTATGGAAGGAACATAATATTGTGTCTACAACAGAAGAGAGAAGAAATCATAAATTGAAGAAAACCCTAACATTAGAGGCAAGTGGAGGAAAAGAGAAATCTAACTCTCCAAACTCTAAATTTGAATGGATTGAACAATCCAATAAAATGAAAAAAAAATGACAGATTGGATAAGAAAACCAAACTCTACAATCTGTTGCTTACAAGAAACACATTTGCAAAACAAAGACATACACAAAAGAAAACTGAGGGGATGGGAAAGGAAATTTTATGATGCATCAAATGAATCCCCCAAAGCAGGGGTTGCTATCATGCTCAGGACATAGCGAAAACAAACATGCAAAAAATAAAAAAGGATAAACAAGGCAACTACATTATAGTGAAAGGAACCATAGACAACAAACCAATATCGGTAATAAACTTCTATATCCCAAATATCTCAGCAACCAAATTTGCAAAGGAAGCCTTAACTGAGCTACAAGAATATATAGATAGCAACACAATAATGATAGAAGACTTAAATGTCCCTCTCTCAGATTAATAGAAAGATAAACAAAAGAAAAAATGGAACTGAACAAAGGTCATCTCAGACACAGTCTCCTAAATGAGGTCATTCCTGACCCCACCTCTCTGTCCCTAAGCAGGTGCTAGGACCTCTTCCCCAAAATTATTATATGTATTTTGTGTATACTTCTATGTGTTTGTGCTGTTTCCTTGAAGAAGAGTGCAAGCTCCTCTATGGCAGGAAATGTTTCCTTTTTGTCCTTGTAGCCACACAATCTAGGGCAGTGCCTGGTACATAGTAGGTATTTAATAAATGCTTTTTGGTGGATTGATTGAGCAGACACCAGGTGGAATACGTTAATGATGACATGAATGTTCACAAGCTCAGCTGTTTTCTAATTGTTGGAAGTTTCCTTCTGCTCTCTTTCACTCTTCCCCTTTCCTGCCCTACCTTCCAAGAGAAATGGAACAAATGCTGACATGTAGGGAACCATGTAAATGAGCATTTATTTTTTACTAAACTTCACACATTTTCTTCATACTGGACTGGGTGGTCTTTGTTATGAATAGGTATGGAGTGTGCAGTTTGGATTGGGAGGTCCTTTTATAAAGACATCACCTGCCCCCTCTCCCCACCCCCAGATTCCAAGTGCTTTTTCCGTGCAAAAACTACCAAGGGCTTAAAACTGTGTTCATCAGAAATTTGTCAGAGCATCACTATCACAGTAGCTTAAAGCCAACATCCTTTTTGTCATTGTCTATCTTCACTGTCAGCATAATATTGCCACCAAGATGTTGCTAATTTGGCTCAGTGGCCGGGTGGAGACTGAATATATTAATATAGGGTTTGCCAACTATGAACCCCTCCAGCCTGGGAGAAACCAGCCCTGCTAGAAGAATTAAAGAAAGGGCAGATTGAGAAAGTGAAAGACTACTGACATGCCTTCTTGAAGTCATCTACAAATTAGAATTACCTAGATTCTATGGGAGAATCATGATGACATTTAAGGGAAGTACCTTGGAGATAACTGTGAAGCATGCATGGACATTTTGTAATTGGATCTGGTTGGCTAATCTGGTTAGAAGGAGCCATTTTGGACTCTAGACATCTTCAAAAAGACCTGTCAGTTTCAACTAATGAGGCCTCTTTGCCTCATTCATGTCCAGGGGCTCTCAGTAATAATTTCTCTTCCAACATCCAGTAAGAAACCATAGGGTAGGGGAAAAGCTTTAGGATCTTCTTCTCTTTGGAGTCCATTTGCTCCTCCAACAATGGGCTTCAGTCTTTGGCCTCTTTGTTTGTTTGTTTTCTTCTTCCCTAAGTGCAAGGAGTGGAAGTATCTGACTTTAGTCCAAAGGTCAAGCCCCAGGAATCTAGGCCAGGTTTCATAGTTAAGTGTTGTATCAATATCCTGAGGAGCAAGGAGCTACCTTTAGGAGCAACCTTAGCCTAATTGCAAGATTCCCCAGTAGTTATGCTGCATTTGTACATAAACTTAGTGAGACCAATGCCATGTAGGAACTGAGCTAAGTTTTAAGCCTACTTCCCCAAAGACTAACAGGGTATATTTCAGAAGAATCGGGAGGCATGCTGGTGTACTTGTTCTTATTATACCTTTGAAGTCAATAGTTTGCTCCCAATGTGAGTTTCATGGAAGACATGAATAACAAGATTGTAAAATTAGCACAAGAATTGGAGCTAGAAGTGGAGGAGAATGATATGGAGTTGATTGAGTCTTCTAGAGAACTGTCAAATGAGGATCTGATTGAGCTGCTAGCTACAATTGCAGAAGAAGAAAGGGAAGCTTCAGAACCCAAGGTCCAACCAAAAAGGTTTACAATGAAATAGGTGGCAGAAGCATCTCATCAACTGAGTGATTTTTTTTTGTATTGAATTTTTTTAATTGAATTTTTTTTTTTTTGCTTTTTGGCGAGGCAACCAAGGTTAAGTGACTTGCCCAGGGTCATACAGCTAGTAAGTGTTAAGTGTCTGAGGCTGAATTTGAACTCAGGTCCTTCTGACTCCAACGCCAGAGCTCTATTCACTGCGCCATCTAGCTGCCCCCTTTTTCTTATGTTGAAAAGAAGGATCCAAATATTTCAAGATTTTTGAAAGTTCAAAGAATAGTTGAAGATAATATTGCTTGTCAGGTATATGAGGAAAAAAAGAAACTCACTGTCCAAACATCTCATGATAGCTTCATAAAAAAAAAAAGTTACACAGCTGCCACCCTCCAATGATAAAGGCTAAGCACAATGAGTGGGGAAGGGCCAACATACCTCGCACATATCTTAACTTTACTGTATAGTATTGTGCATTCTTTATCATTAACTTTACCTCTCATTTCATAATTCTGTTTATTATCATGGTACAGTATTTCATGTCTGCATTTTAGTACATCATATGACTTGTGTAAAGGTATTATTTTGTCTATGTCTAAGTGAAGTAGGTCTGTAGGGGCAAATTTGCATTATTTAAAAATTGCTTTGCTAGAGGTCTGTGGATTATGTAAAGCTAGAACTGTCTGTATACATGCATACGTACCTATATACATATGTATACAAATACCTACACCTATTTTTTCCCTAAAATTATACCTCTACCTATACCTACACATATAGCTTCACCTCTACCTGTACCTGTACCAATACCTACACCTATGTCTGCACCTATATCTCTACTTAGACCTAATCCTAAAGCTACACCTACACCTATATCTACTCTCCCACCCATATCTACATCTGTAGCTACTCAATAAGCTTCAATGGCTCCCTGTTGCCTCCAGGATCAAACACAAAATGCTCAGTTTGACATTCAAAGTCTTTCATAGCCTAGCCCCCTCCTACCTTTCCAGTCTTCTTACACCTTATTCTCCACAATGTGCTCTTCTATCCAGTGACACTGGCCTCCTGGCTGTTCCATGAACAAGACCTCAATCTCTCCACTCTGGGCATTCTCTCTGGCTGTCCCCCATGCCTGGATTGCTCTCTCCTCCTCTCCAACTACTGACCTCCCTGGCTTCCTTTAAGTACCAACTAAAATTCCACCTTGTCCAGAAAGCCTTCTGAAACTCCCTTTAATTCCAGTACCTTCCCTCTATTAATTATTTCCTATTTATCCAGTACTGAGGTGTCTATTTGTATCTGTTTGTTTGCATGTTGTCTCCTTCTTTATATTGTAAGCTCCTTAAGGACAGGGACTGTCTTTTGCTTTTTTTCCAGAGAGAGGGGAGATGAGGGAGGAGGGAGGAGGGGTTAGAGCCTCTTGAATTCCAGACCTTTCAGGTCTATAACCAATCAATTGTTATCGTCACCACATGGTTAGCAGACCAGAACTAGTTGCAAAATGGGTGCAGAGATTGCTCACCAGCAGCCCAGTTGCATGTATATTCTAGTATCTCTAGTGAGAGCAGAGGCTTAGTGAAGACATTAGATTTGGAGTCAGGAAAACATGGGTTCAAGTTATGCAACCATGTGACCTTGACTATGTCTTAATTTCTTGTTGATTGATTGATTTAATCTCTCAGCACCCCAAGCAACCCTAAGATTAGAAATCACAGATCTGTATTGGTAGAATTAGTGAATTTCTACACCAGGACTTTTCCACTGATAAAATTATAGATCTGGACCAGGATGATAATAATAATAATACATATTTATATGTGTAAATGTGTGTATGTATGTATATCTGTATAGATGTTTTTTTCGCCAGGTCTTTAATAAATAAATGTTTGAGGAAGTTGAAGGTGAATCTGTTTGTTACTTTTGATAACAGAAACCTAATAAGACTTAGTAAACCAGTTTTTTCCCTTGCCTTCCAAAGTCAGCAGACAACCATCAATGAAGGCCAAGGTGATCACTGTCATCCAGAACGTCCCAAGGGCTGGAGATGATGTTTATCATTGCAGGCTCTCCACCTTCTTCAACCTTACCTTCTTCAACCCCCTACCAATCAAACCCTCTTGCTGAACTTGGCCCAATGTCCTCATGTTGATCCACCAATTGACTAGACTAAAGCATCTCATCATCATACTCTGTCCACTTCCCCCTCCTCCATTCCCATCTTTGAAACTTATCTGTACTATAAATACAGAGCTAAGCTCTCAGTGTCTTCCAAGATGACAATTAGCTAAATTACTCCATTATAATGTGCCACAGCAACTCCAAAATCTACTGGGGAAATAGAGAGGCTGCAGCTCAGTGGAGGGGCTTCCCACTATCCACCCCTGCTAAGGAAATCAAGCAGCCTTGGTGTTCAAGTTGTCTGCACATGAAAAGGCTGGAGAATATCCCCAGGATCCTCCCTTTCTTTCTCTCCTCCCCTCCCCTCCCATGGCATAACTGTGCATTTAAATGGCTTCCTTCAGGAGAAAATGCTCCTGTCTTCTGTGTGTGTGTGTGTGTGTGTGTCTAATGGGAATTTTAGGGCCAGTAAGAGAGGAAATTTTTGAGCAGGTCAAACCATTCAATGGAGGTGATTACAGAGTCCTGGTCCTGGCCCTGTCCAAAGTACTATTTCCCCTAATTTCAGGGAGTATCAAGACCTGAACTTGTGACTTTTTTGGTATAGTGGATTCCCAGATGAGGAAATTCCCTCCACCAATATCAGTTAGCACCTTCTTTGCACCTAATGCAGTTTTAGAGGATTACCTAGAATCCTGAGGAGTTAGGTAACTTGCCTAAGGCCACTTGACAATGTAAGTCAGCTTCTGGACCTTCCCACTCCAGGGGTAGCTTTCTATCTACTGGGCCATACTATCTCCCCAAAGAATATTGCAGGCAAGAAAAGTTAAGTACTGTTTTTGTCAGGATGTGAAATCTTATCTCTAGTTATTATGTTGTATTAATATTTGGATTTAGACTTTTCACTGTTGATTTCCAGTAAAATGTCTTGTATTAGTAACAAACTTAGTCCAGTGGGATGTAAAATTGGCAGTGAAGTATTTGCATGTATCTCTTTCTTAACAGATTAAGCTGGTTCAGCCATTTGTGGTTAAAAACAAATGTCTGTTTAGTGAATGTAATTTTCCAATTGACTTCCATTATAAAAAGACTTGTTCACTGGGGCCTTGTATGATAAAAATCATTCCTAAGAGTACAGCAAACCACTTCCAAAGGATATTTTCAGAGGAAAATCAACGTTTTGATCAGGAATGCTTTGCTCAAAATCATTCACAAAAGAAAAATAGGGGCATTTGTATCCCAGATTATTCTCGATAGAAATGTAAAAATGCCTAAAATAGCCCCTTAGCTAAGGCCCTCATTGGACTCACTCTCATCATTTCAACACTTTTTTTTTGTGAGGCAATTGGAGTTAAGTGATTTGCCGGAGTCACACAGCTAGTGAGTGTTATGTGTCTGAGGCTGGATTTGAACTCAGGTCCTCCTCACTCCAAGGCCAGTGCTCTATCCACTGCACCACCTAGCTGCCCCCCCCCATTTTAACACTTCTAAAATAAAAATTTAGACACGTACAATATTTCTCTTCCCCAATGGCTAATACACCCCTCCAGTTTATCTACAGACTTCCTCTTCCACTAATTCCAAGAATCTGAAGATTTAGATTTTGACCTTAGAGGTCATTAAGTCCAATCCCCTCATTTTGTTGTTGTTCAGTCTTATCTGACTATTTGTAACCCCATGGACCATAGCACACCAGGCCCTTGTATCCTCCACTATCTCTCAAAGTCTTTCCAAGCTCATGTTTGTTGTTTCCATGATACTATCTATCCATCTTGTCCTCAGCTGTCCCCTTCTCCTTTTGCCTTCAATCCTTCCCAACATCAGGATCTTTTCCAATGAATCTTGTCTTCTCATTGTGTGGCTAAAGTATTTAGACTTCAGCTTCAGTATTTGACCTTCCTGTGAATAGCCCGATGAATTTCTTTAAGCATTGAACCCAATTATTGGACCTTACATTTCTCCTTATTAGATCCAGGCTTATTAGATTCTTTGTTCTAGCTTCTCAGTGTCTTCTTTTTTCCCTCCTGGCTCCTGATTCTGTCATCCAGTGTATTAGTTATCTGTCTCAATTTTGTGTTTGTCACAAATGTGGCAAAAGTTACACAATGTCCAGAAGTGGTGACACGCATCTGTAATCTCCGTTATGGAGAGGCTGAAGCTGGTGGATTGCTTGATTACAGGAGTTCTGAGCTACAGTAGATCTAAGGCCAATCAGGTGTCCTCACTAAGCCCAGAACCAAAATGATGATCCCCTTGAAGTGGGGGGGCATTAGACTGCCCAAGGAGGGGCAAATCAGCTCAGGTTGGAAATGGAGCCTCTGTGCCAATCAGCAGTGGAATTGGGCCAATGAGCAACTGTTGCACTTCCAGCCTGGTTGACACAGGGAGATCCAGTTTCAAAAAAAAAATTTACATTGTGTCCTCATCCATGTAGTAGAATAAAAATGTTGAATGACATAGGATCAAGGAAAGATCCTTGGGGCATTCCCCTAGAAGTCTCTTTCCAGGTTGGCAAGAATTTATTAATCAATTAGTCAACACCGTTTATTAAAACTTAGTATGTGCTAATCACTGGGGATACAAAGAAAGACAAAACCAGTTCCAACCCTCTGGGAACTCCCATTTTAATGGGGGAGAGAACAGGGATAACATTGATATATAGAAAATAAGTATGGACTAGGTGAAGGGGAGCCTTAGAGGAGAAGGCAATGGGAGCTGGCAGGAATAGGGAAAGGCCTCCTGCAGGAAGTGTAATTTGAGCTGAGTCTTAAAAGAAGTCAGGGAAACTAAGAAGCAGAGGTGAACTAGGAGATCATTCCAGGCATGGGGCACAGCCAGTGCAAAGGTGAAGAGATGGGAATACTCATCTTCTGTGAGAAATAAGAAATGTGGCTGGATTGTGGCATGCATGAAGAGGAGAAAAATGTAAGAAGACTGGAAAGGTAGTTTGGGGCCAGGTTGTAAAGAACTTTAAATGTTAAAAAGAGGATTTTATTGATCCTGGAAGCAATAGGGAGCCACTGAAGTTTATTGAGTAAAGGAGTAACATGGTCACTTTGGGCTTTAGGAAAACCATTTTGTTAGTTGTGTGGAGGATAGACTGGAGTGGGAAAATATTTGATGCAGGGAGACTAGTCCATGCAAAAAGTGGTGAGAGACTGAACTAGGGTGATGGCGAGGAGGAGGGAGATACATGGGAGAAATTATAGAGAAAGAAGTGACCAGATTTGACAAATGATTGGGTATGCAGGTGAATGAAAATGAGGAAATGAGGATGACATCACAATGATGTGGGACTGGAGCTCAGGAAAGAGACTGGAGCTACACACAGGAGACTTGAGAATCAACAGCATAGTGAGGATAACTGAGCCCCTGGGAGCTGATGAGGTAACAAAAGAAGTGTTCAGGGAGGACAGAAGAGTCAGGACTGAGCCTTAGGGCACACCCACAGTTACTTGGCATGACCTGAATGAAGATCCAGCCAAGGAGACTGAGGAGCGATCAGACAGGTAGCTAGGAAAGAACAGAGTCATGAAAACCCAAAGAAAGATTATCTAAGAAGACAAAGTGGTCACCAGTGTCAAAGGCTCTAGAGACATAAAAAAAAGAATGCAGATAGAATAAAGGGCATGAGATCTGGCCATTGAGAGATCTTTGGGAACAGCAGTACCTGTTGAATTACGGTCTTTTGAACACAGTTATTCTCCACTCCCTACCCCCACCCTCATCCCTACATTAACTTTATTCTAATTGGAGCTGTTTTTGATGTTTATGAAGATATTCGAATTTTGGTTTTTTTAAGAATACCCTATACTTCTTGGACTGACTTCCTAGTGTTTTTGGCTGTGGGATCCTACTTATCCATTAGTTGAGCTCTTTGAAATCTACTCTTCCTGTATCTAGTCTATGCTTGGCTTTCCCTGGTAACTGGGTGACCCAGTAGCTAGAGCACTAGGCCTGGAGTCAGGAAGACCTGAGCCTGGGGCTATCCACTTCACCACCTACCTGCCCAAACTCTAAATTCATCTGGCATATAGTAAATACTTAATAAATGTTTATTTCCCTCCTTCCTTCTCCATAAAAGATTCTCAGATATCATGGTCACTTCCCCTCAAGGTTTTGTTCATTTCTACTTCAACTGTTCACCACATTGCAGTCATAGCTAAGTCTCACCAAGTTTAAATGATGCCTATAAGGTTGCATTTACATCCTTGGATTAAGATGGCTAGTTCATTTTACTTCTTACCTCTCTCCGGTGTATTTACTCCTCTTGAATATTGTCTCCTCTGAATGACTGAACCTCTGACATTTGTTGTCTTATGCTTGCTACTCTTTGTGACATCTTTCAGGATTAGAGAATGTAGGAACTCTAGACCAGTGGTGCTAAACCCAGACAGAAACAGGGCCACTAATCCATACATAAGGATTCTTGCCACCACCTATTGACTTGGTTTTAAAACGGAATGTGATCTTTTATTGTATTTTTATTTATTTTAAAAACTATTTCCCAATTCCATTTGAATCTGATCTAGGCCATCCTCAGGAATGTTGGGGGCTACATGTGGCTGTTAGGCAGCGTGTTTGACACTTCCCTTATAGACCAATTTGAAATGAAAAAAAGAGAACAAAAAACCTCCTAACCTAACTGGCCTACTCTCCAAAGCCATCTACTTCAATCCCAGCTCCCCTGGAGAAAGCAAATGTTTACTTGAGTGTCAGGAGCACATGTGATAAGGGTGTCAGGATGCTTCCCAGGAATCTGAGAGAGATGGCAAGCTCAGAGAAAGAGAGCATTAGGATAGGTTTTAATTTTTAGGTTTCCCAAAATGCCCCTCTTTTTCTCCCACCCCCTTCCCCTCTTTATTCCATTCCTATTAAACTAGAGCCATTCCATTTCTTTCATTTCCATTTTCAAGAGACATTTCATGGTTGGTCCAGTCCATGTTTTCTGATTGGTTCTCCTCCTTCCCGTCTGTCTCTAGCTACCTGTCCTAAGACAGATGTTTCAAGTCTTGTCCAAGTTCTGACACTCCTTTCTCCAGATATCCACAGAACACATCCAGATGAATGCATGTTTCAGAGGATGCGTGTTTTTCTGGAAGTCACTGGAATTGGGTCACAGTAAGCAGGAATCTACAAGAGTCAATTTTCATTTTCCCAGGCTCTTGGGTCATAATGCTATGGTGTCCTTGATCCTAGGGAGCATAGAATTTAATCTCAAGCTCTTTTAGATGAGAAGGACCTTGAAGGTCACCTAATTCAACCTTCTACCCATAAAAGAAACCCATGGACAAGTTCACTAACAGGTTGTTGTTCCAAATTGTGTCTGGACATTTTCAGTGAAAGAGACCTCAGCACCTCACAAGGAAGCCTGTTCTGCTTTTAGACAGCTCTGATCATTAATAAGTTCTTCTGACTCTTCAATTTTCATCTGTGTTCTTGGCATTTCTACTCATGGGACCTAATTCTGTCTGTGGGAGAAGCAATTTTCATTCCCTGTTCCCCTGTTTCAGCACCTGGACTACTGGGGAGCTTCTTCAGCTCCTTTTTCCAGGAGAGTGTAGATTCCCAAATGGCAGCCTGGGGATGCTGCGACCTCTTACCCCAGCTCCTGGAAGGAAATGCCCTGTTGGAAGCAGCTGGCTCTACCCAATCAGAATCCACCTGAAATCCACCTGAGGATACCAAATGCTAATTCCCCCCGCCACAAATGAGAATAGTAGACGTTGTGGTGGTATAGATATACATATATATTATGCATATGTATATTATGCATATATATATAAAACTTTATTGAATATCTGTTGTTAGTGTCATCACACCACCTACAGGATTATTTAGTTCAGACAATTTTTTTAGCATTGCAAAGAGACTGCACAAAATGGTGCTTTTGAAAATAAAGATTTTTTTTCTTTACAATGAACTTTGAAAATAAATGCATATGAATGGTAAAGAGCATTGACAAAATGAGTGTTAGACTACAAATACAGTATCATACCTTAAAACAAGACCAATAATTAAAGACCATTGTATACACTTTTTGGGACACCATTTGTACCAAAGAAACAATGGCAACCCTCTGAATATTTGGGGAGGGGGAAGAAGGGAGTGGGCCATTCAAGGAAATCCCAAAGGAGTAAGAATGAAATTGTAGAATGGAATGACGGTTTCCAACATTTCTCAGTTCTTTTTCATTTAGAAACAACTTGAAGATATGAACAGTGCTAGATACTGCATGAATTGCAAAGATTATTTTCTTTCTACTCAGTGAGTGGAAGTTGGGTCTACACATGCACACTCACTTTAGGCTCCATGGTAGAAGTCATGCCCCAGGGCAATGAATGCTCTTGGTTCAGGACCCATGGAGTCCAATGACCTCTCTCAAATTCCAAACTCCATTCTCTCAAGGTATCACTAAAGCAAATCCACTCCAAAGGTCAATCAGCCTGGATGGTTGGAGTTCATATTGATCTTTAAAATGTCCAATAATCTCCTGGTAAACGACTGATTTTCATTTTTCAACCAGACATTTGGGAGTCATCCAGGCCTTAGTGAAATGAGCAAGCACTGGATTTGGAAATTGAGGAGCTGGGTTTAAATCCTATCTCTATCACTTAACACCTGTGTGAACCTCAGGAAGTCATTTAACCTCCATGGATTTCCATTTCTTCATCTATAACATGTCAGGGGATGAATGAGATGACCTCAAAGGTCTCTTCCAGTTTAGTCATCCTCTGACCTTGTGTGAACTGACTTCAAAAAAAGACCCAAAAGAATCCTATTACTATGACCTTTTGCATTTTTCAAAGCACTTTCCCATCTACTATCTCAGCTAATCCTCATAAAAGCCCCATGAGTAAGGGCAGATTATTACTATCCCTAGTCTACAGATCAGATGAGGTCATCCAGAGATGTTAAATGATGTACTCATGGTCACATAGCCATTTGGGAGCAGAGCTGGGCCTGGAACTTGAATCTTTTGACTCCCAATCCAATACTATTTCTATCACCAAAGAAGTCACCATACAGCAATCCCAACATCAACATAGGATATTTTTCTGACCGTTCTAGGAGGAATCAATGTTTCCAAATGTAAGTCTGTACAACATTAGAAGTTAGCCTAGAAAGGAATTGGAAAAGAAAAAAAAAGTCTACATGGACTGTTTGACCCATGGAGATCCAATGAGGATATTTTGTGTTGGGCTTCATTCTTCACCTAGAATAAATTTTAAGATTCCTCTTTGCTCTCTATCCCTACAAAGACCAACAGAAATTGGAACCTTGGTTTAAAATTTTCCCAGAGCTTCAATAGTCCTGCTCTCACATGTCAACCCCTCTGGACAAAGAAGGAAAAAATCTGCCAATTATTTAAATATTTGACATTATATGGACCATGCATGCAGGTCATTGACATTTAGAGGTTTTTGTCAGAATGCTTTAACTTAATGCAGATACAAAATCAATGTGCCTCCTCCGGGTTGTCACAAATGTACCAGGTTCTTACTGGATGAAAGTGGGAATGGAAAGATGCCACAACAATGGGGTGAAATGGGAAAACTCAAGGTAATTGACAAGTTGTTGGATCCTCGAGATACCCAGATCTCTTTGACTATTTGATCATTGGCTTGACTCAATTGACCAATTGTTTTGATTGCATGTGGACATAGCCTAAAAGCATGAGTTCATAAACGATTGTGTGTGTGTACATGCAGACACACTTTTCTAAAAGCTAGCCAAAGTAATAACTGTTTTTTGTTTCCTCTGAAGAATGGTCTTTTCAGACTTGGTTAGTCCTTGAGTTGCAAGGACAAATTCATTTTCATTTGTATGTTTAGCACCAGTTAATCAGAGTCACCAAATTCTTTCCTGCAGAAAGCAGGAAAGAGAGTAGTACAGTGATAGCACAGTCTAGATTGATAGGTGTTATACAGTGCTGGGCACATAGGGGTGTCAAGGAATCCTTGTTGGTTGAAATCATGGGAAATTAGGCAAGTCCTCCAACCACCCAGGGCTTTAGCTTCCCACCCTCTAAAAAGAGGGACCTGGACTAAATGACCCTTCGGTTCTGATATTCTTCGAAGGTAGTCTGTGCTCCACACACCTGTTGGCCACTCTGCTTTATAATGAAGGGCATGGAGTAAAGGAAAGCTTGGAATTGCAAAAGCTCAAGGTGTTGGACACACAAGTCAACGCTTCACTTTCTTCATTCTCCAAACTTCCCTCGCCTAACTCCATCAATAAACGAAAATACAGCTTTCTCGAAGGATTGAAGTGATAGCTCACCCTGGCTCTGCAATGTTCTCAAGCCTTCTCCCAGGCTCTGTGAGCTTTCTCTCTCCCTGTTCAGGTTTTGAACTCAGTCTAGGCTCAGGTGATGAAACTATCATTTTAATCCTACCCAAGAGCAGCTGTGTCCCATCAACATTCAGCTAAAATCTTTTTATTAGGGACATCCGTGGGTTTAGGGACAGAGGGATACCCTGTTGGAACTAATAGGGAAGAATGGAAAAGGTTAGACACTAGTTAGGAAGAACAAAAACAAGAGGGTGCCAGGGCACTCCCATGGGATCATGCTAGCTAAAGCCCAGCAGCATCCACACTGGAGTGCTGGCCAGGTTAACTAACACCTGGATTGATCATCAGGCACTCATGAACTTCAATGCCAGAGGCAGATCA
Source organism: Vombatus ursinus (assembly GCF_900497805.2). NCBI lineage: Eukaryota > Metazoa > Chordata > Mammalia > Diprotodontia > Vombatidae > Vombatus > Vombatus ursinus. The sequence continues at coordinate 720,111 of NW_020944054.1, read as the reverse complement.
GCCTTCTTCCTTCTCTCTCTGCACTGTTATCCCTAATTTTCCATTGGTCTAGGGCATTGGGATTGGGAGCAGGGCATTTCGACCTTTTCTGATTCCTGTTTAACAGAGACACCGCTTTTCTATCCCAGTGTTTCAGAGTGATTGAATCTATTACACCAAGTCACCACAAAGAACACAGAAAGCATCCATGACATTGGTAAGATTTTCCTATGCCACAAAGACTCTGAAGACATGCTGCTAATGGCAGGCACGTTTTGGGAGGAGACACGGGTGGCACTAGCTGGTACTGCTAACATCTTAGAAAACTAGGAGAATCATGAAAGATTGGCCGAGAATTGGGGCTCAATTCCACATGATAGAGTATATATATCTATGCCCAGATAAATACAATATGTCCTCTTTTCCCTGGTGGTCTGGGATGAAGGGAGATTTGAATTGGCAGAAGGAAGAGTCACTCATATGGGTTTGTCATTGTACCAGGGCTTATCACTGTTCCAGACTCCTAAAGCTATGCTAGTGTGGGGAACCTGAGGAAAACCCTTAGCACAAATGACATGGACCATATCGAGGGACCAACATGGAGAAAGCAAGGAGATTAAGAGGTCAAAAGAAATGGCCTAATTGCATATATGTGTATATATACACACAGAATATATGTATATATATATATATATATATACATAGATAGATATATACATAGATAGAATCAAGAAATACTCAGTAAGGTTGCTGTTTGTAATATACATGACACAAAGTGGAAACATCATGAAAACCAAGCTTTTCTGGAGGATTTAGAATTTTGTTGACTATATTTTAAATATACGTGTGTGTATACACATATACACACATATATCTACATATATATGGATATGGATACATGTCTGTACATAATGGGAAGGATATATGCACACACACACACACACATACAAGAATCCCCACTGAACCTATCTATGGTAAACCTGATGCTGCCCAAGTCCAGTCAACTAGGAACCAAGCGAAACTCCTGCTTTATCAGCAGAGTGAATTCTGAGAACCTCTCAGCTTCCTGGAGGCTGGTGTTGGACCATTCTGAAGTCCACCAAGAGAAAGGACCCTCTGGGTATATGACAGAGTTGGGGGACCCATTGCTGGTGACTGGGGGCAATTGGCCTTAATGAAGACTACGGGACGAGGACCCATGGATGTCAAAGGGGGTTAGGGACAAAGGCTATTGTCAGCACAGGATTTGGGAGTAATAAGCAAACACCCATAGGATAGCATTTAGCTTTAGGCACAATGCACTAGTATCAGCAAATCTTTATATAGCTCAGCTCTAGGCACACTTAAGGTGGAGACAAAGGAGGAACTTGTCCTTCCTACACCTTGGGTTCCAGAGAGCTGGTCACAGCCTTTAGTGGAAGGTCAATCTGAAGCAAGCTCCGGAGAATAATAAGCAGCTTCCAAAGGAGGGATTAAAAAGCAACAGAGAAGGCTAGAGATACTTGTTTGGGTTCATATCTGTACCAAGAAGGCAAACCTTTGCATATGGCACCATTCACAGTAATATCATTAATATTATTAAAGCAATCATTCTAATCATCATACCAGTATGTTTCTATATACAAAAATAGATCGAAGCAATTCTCCACAGAGAGGAGCAAGTGAATTGGGCAGGGCTGCTGGGCAGTACATGCCTGTCTGGTCCGGAAGATTCAAGACTGACCCAGGACCTGCAGCACAGATGACTTTAGTGCTCTTGGGTCATCTCCTGCCTTTGGCATTCATGCAGAATGTATGAATTTTCCCCTTCTCTTCTTCCCTAACCACCCCCCCCCCACCCAAAAAATACACCTGCACAGCCACTTTGGAGAGCATGAGTTGTATGGATGAAACAGGTAAGCAGCAAGCCAGGCTGGAGCTCCTCTTTTTGGAGAAGGTGGCCTCTACCTCAGAATGCTTTTATGAACTTCAGGCCCACTAGGAGGGAAAAGGTACAGCACTGGGGAATTTCTCCTCCCAGTAGCCCTCGATAGGAGCCTATCCCTGTAGTTCTTCCACAGAGTGTAATCTTGACCAATTGGAGAATCGTAGAGGCAGTCTCTCTCACAAGTCAGGAAGTTTAGCCTGGGTACTTGAAGTTCAGTTTAAGAAAGAGAGAGGTACACCCTGTATTACATACCTGGGACCTTGGACTTTTGAATCTGCAACTTTTCTTTTTCCTTCAAATTTGGTTCTGAGCTACCAGGTGCATTGGCCAGTGCCTCTGCAGAGGCTGTGGGGCATGGGTGGGGGGGCACAGTCTGTTTGGGGAACCATAGGAGAGATGACATGACGAGGTCTCCTTTTGGGGTCCTTGTTTTCAATCTTCCAACAGGCCACCCTTGGTCACCAAGAAGGGCAAATAGTGATGCCAGCTCCTTCTAAGCTACTGTACCAATGAGCTGCAACCTTGGCCCTGCCAATAGGGCTGCCCACGAGTGACACTTAACACTTCATAAATGGATAGGTATCCAACAGACATTGGACAGTGATCATTGACTCACTTCTCCCTGGTTCTTGAACAGTAGATAAGTAGAGGCTGTATTTTGCCCCTGCTAACAGGGGCGCCAGGTGAGAAGATGCCTCATGTGGTGCTAGGAAACAGCACCGGTCCGGGAGAATGGAAATCCATGTCCTCATCCCAGCTCTATCACAATTGTCCCGGGCGACCTTGGGCATGCTATGTCCCCTTTCTGGGGCTCTGTTTCCTCGTCTGTCTAATGGGTTGCAAGATCTTTAAAGTCCTTTTCAGCCCTAAGTTCTGTGGTTTTATAATTACATCCACAGAACATGAATCATGCAGTCTTAGGGCTATTAGTATTTAGGGAAGGGCTATATGTTCCACCCTTTACTGCCCAAGGCCATTGTGTTTGGGGGGGAAAAGGACAAGACTCCAGCTGACCAAGCCTGGATTACTTGATCCTGATCCCATAATGCCTTGAGATGTGTGGGTATGGTGGGTGCAGTGCATATACACACACACACACACTCACACATCTGGGTTTCAGGCAGGCTTCTTGGTTAATATATCACATGAATCCTTTTTTTTTGTACAACTGGGTAATAGCACAGCAAGGGGAAGAAAGCAGAGGGAAGGCATTTGGGAAAACCCCACTCCTGAAGGTGCTAGAGAAAGAGGCTGGGAGGGAAGAAAGCATGAGGAAGAGGTGGGGGAGGGAGCAGGGAGGCAATGAGGAGATGGGGGAGGAAGGAGGAGGGCTGAAGGTGTTGGGCTGGGACAAGGGGTGGCAAAGGAGATGTGGGAAAAGGAAGGGGATGGAAAAGTCAATGAGAGGGTAAAGGATCAGGGAGGGGATGAGGAATCAGGTTGGGTAAGGGAGAAGACAAGGGATTAGGGAACTGGGAGGAGATGAGGGCGCATGGAGGGATTGAGGGATGGAGAAGGAAATGTGGAATGAGGGGGGGATGAGGTATGAGAGAGTGAATGAGGGAGAGTGAGGGGATAAAGGAAAAATCAAGAGATGAGGGATGAAATGGAGTAAGGGAGGGGATTAGGGAACTGGCAAGAGATGAAGAATGAGGTAGGGGCAAGGGAAAGAATAAAAGGATAGAGAGAAGATGAGAGATGGGAAAAGGGATGTAGGATAAAGGGGGATAAAGAGAAATGCAGGGGGAGCAGATGAAAGAGCAGGGAGGAGATGGAAGAAGAAGGGAAAAAGGAGAGGATGATGGGGCAAGTTGAAAATGAGAGAGTGGAGTGCAGGTGATGAAGAGAAAGAATGAGAAAGGCAAGGACCAAGAGAGAGGAAGAAGGGATGAAGAAAGAACAATTAGATTAGGTACTCCCTGGATGCTTGCTGTGTGGCCCCATGTTACTCTTTGAAAGCCATCTCGTCTCAGGAGAAAGCCCCCGAAGGCACTGGGGAAATGAGTCTGGTGTGGAAGAAGGCCATGTCAGGGAGCCTCCTGCTTGCCACACAGTGCTGAGGAGGCCATGGGCATATGGCCAGAAGCTGGCTCAATTTGTCTTCAATGTGCAAGTCCCATGTCTTTGGATCATCTGATTTTTAATTTATTTTTTGCTTTGGGGCAGAAAAAGTTGAGAGGTAAGTGGGGGGTGGGGAAGCTAAGGGAGGAGTGGGGGGGTACAGAGAGCCAGTGAGGGAAGGACAAGCTGCCTCGGACTCAAGATGCACTTGGCCAGCCCCATGGCATGGCAGGATTGATGGGGGCGAGCCCTTGAGTCCTGGCTGGTTGGTTTCTCTGACCCCCACCCTTCCTTCCTACAGAGTGAAGGGTGAGGGGGAGAGAAGGGGCTGGGTGAAGGCTGCAAGGCATTTACACCGGCTTCTCCATGGCCCTGGGGAAGGCGGCTCCACTGGAAGAGGAGATCTTCCTGCAAACGGTGTTGGTGTGACTCTTGCATCGGCATCCTGGCCTCCGTAGGCCGTCATAGCCTTGCTGGCACAGCTTGAGGCATCCTCGGGCTGGAGGGTACAAGCACAGGCAAGGCATGACCAGTGACAGGAGGCTCATGGCTGCCCAGCGGGCACAGCAGGAGCCAGGCCCACAGGAGCAGGGCTCATCAGCACAGTTGTCTTCGTCGTCAGTGGAACAGTGGTAAAAGATACCCTTGACGCAGCAGAGGCACGTGCTGTAGTCAAGGAGACTCTCTGGGGAGCAGAGGCAGCGCTGCTTACAGAGCCAGCAGGAGGGCAGGGTGCGTGTGGCTGTGCAGCGGATGCACTTGCAACGGCCACACTCTTCACAAATGAAAAGGTGCCCACCAGTATGGAGGGACAGCTTCTCTGCTGCACCTTTCTGAGACTCTTCTACTTTCAAAGCCCCTGCTTGAGGCTGGGTACAGATGAGGGAGTGATCTGAGGGCGATGGAGTGATGCTGGTCAGAAGCCTTTGGTCGGAGGTGATGGTGGTGTGGGATATGGAGCTGGCAAGGCTGGGTTGACTCAGATGCTGAGGCAACAGCTGAAGCTGGTGGCACTGGCTGAGACTTCGAGGCAGATCAGAGGGTATAGTAGACAGGGACCAATCGGACTTGTGGGCCTGCTGGGCAAGGGAAGAGCTGGAGAGGGTCTGTTGGCAGGAGATGGCAGGCCGTTCCACATACTCATTGCTGACATGAATGGAGCAGAGTTGCTCAATGGGCAGGGTTGGAGGAAAATCGTCTGTTATTGGGGCATCCATGTTGTCTTGGCTCTTGACTTCTTTGGAGTTGAGTGAGGGTGGCACTCTGGTGGTAAAGAGGAGGGAGGGCTTGCAGTTATGTAGGCATCAGGGCACATCTGAAAAGCCTTAGGGAGAAAAGGGGAGAGAGAGAGAGAGAGAGAGGGAGAGAGAGAGAGAGAGGAGGGGGGGGAAGGAAGGGGGAAGGAGGGAGAGAGAGAGAGAGGGAGAGAAGAAGAGATGGAAATGGAAGAGGAGGAGGAGGAAGAAGAAGGAGAAGGAGGAGGAGAAGGAGAAGGACGAAAAAGAGGAAGAGGAGGAGGAAAAGGGGAAGGAAGGAAGAGAGGAGAGAGAAGAGAGAGAGAGGAAGAAGGAGAAGGAGAAGTGGAGAGAGCAAGAGAGGGAGGAGAGAGAGAAGAAGAAGAAAGGAAGGAGAGAGAGAGAGGAGAGAAGAGAATGAGACCACATAGGCAGGACCATCACCAGAGAGTAAGAAGAGGCATGAGGCATGAGCAGGACCAGTTGCCCCTACACACCAAAGAATGAAAACTCAATAGAAGAAGAGGCAAGGGAATTGTATTCATAACCCACTTGTCATCTTCTGCTCTGCCCCTCTCCCCTATCTCTGATCACTTCTCAGCATTCATGTATTTAAGGATTGACATTTTATATTTCCCCTAGGGATAAGTGCATCTTGTCTTCCCACTGAAATGCAGACTTTCACAACAGAACTGTGACATCCGCCAAGAACTGGAAGAGATCTTAGTGGCTTCCTAGTGCAGCTCCAAGCCCCTCCTCTCTAACAGCCTCTGCTGCACTGGCAGAAAGCTCTCCCTACAGAACAAGGTAGATTCCCTTAATTGTTAGAAAATCCCTCCTCATACTGAGCTAAATTTGCCCCTTTGCAAACTTTCCCACATTGCTCCTGGTTCTGCCCCCTTAGGCCTAACGGGACAAGTCTCCCTTTTCATAACTGCTCTTCAAATACTTGAACACAATCCTTGGGTCTCCCTGAATCTTCTCTTCTCCCTAGTTCTTTCAACGAATCTTTGTATGCTTTGGCCTCTGGACCCCCCACTATGCTGTTCGACCTCAGAGAACTTGACAATCTCCTTCCTGAAATGTAGTACCCAGAAGTGAACACCATGCTCTAGGTGAGGTCTCATCAGGAGGACAGTGGGACTCTTATTCTAGACATTCTGCTTTTAGTCAGACTGCTGGCTCATACTGAGTTTGTAGTCTTCCTAAGCCCCCAGGTCTTTTCCAAAGGACTGTTATCTAGCCACAATTTTCCCATCCTGTACTTTGTACAGTTCATTTCTTGGAACCCAATTATGGGAATTTACGTTTATCCCATTTGAATTTCATCTTGTTAGATTCTGCTGAGAGGTAAGTGGGGGTGGGGGTGGAGGTGGAGCACAGACTAGTGGGACCTTTTGAAATCCCAAATCTGTCATCCAATCAGTGTGTTTGCTCTTTCTTCCAGCTTCCTATCCACATTTACTTTGATAAGTATGCCATCTATGCCTTCACCAAGTCAGTGACAAAAGCATGTAAGAAGCAGAGCCAAGGACAGGTCCCCAGAGCACTCTACTGAGGACCTCAAATCCCCGTTATCATCATCCATTAATTACCAGTCCTTGGGGCTGATCCTACAAGGTCCAACAAACTCTATTATCTTCTAGCCCGGTATCTTTCAATCTTGTCCACAAGGACAACATAAAAGATTTTATCAAGCATCTTGCTGAAATCTATGTGTATCACTGACATTTCCCTGATGTACTAACTCAGTGGCCCTGTTCAAATAAGAAATAACATTATTCTAGCATGACCTGTTTTTGAAAAAGCCATGCTGGCTTTTGGTGATCATACCTTCCCTCCCTGAATGCTCACAAATCACTCCTTAAATAATGCTGGAGGATTTTGCCAGGAATGGAATGAAATCAAACTCATCATAGAGTATTTTGTCTAGTCATTTTATTTTTCCCTTCTCTGCCTGGCTGGGTTTATAGTAACGGGTGACACTTCTTGTCAGCTAATGCACGCCATATTTTTCTGACCCTGCATACCTGTAGTACTAGAACTCTGATAGAAAACTGGAAGAGAATTTATTGGCAACACATGCAAAAGGGAGCCCACATCTCCCAAAAACAGTGATCAAAGCGCCTCCTATGACATAGGGCTTATTTAGTCAGGGCTAGAGTTGCAGACAGCAGAGGAGGACCCCTGAGCTGACTCCAGCTAAAGGACTTTCAGAATAACCTCCCCTTCTGAAATGGCCATGGAGATGGATGGCCATGGTTATTTGTTGTTAGCCATGGAGGCTGTAGCATTTCATTCGCTAGGTATTTGTCAGAGGAAGACAGGCTCTATCTGAAATGGGAGGCGATCTCTAGCCTTAGGAGGCTTTGTAGGAGTTTCTAATAGTGATAATGATAATAATATGATGATAACAATAACAACAACAATAATAATTCCAAAGGACACTTACAGAGAGCCTTTCAGGGTTACAAAGCTCTTTTCATTCTTTCTCACTAGGGCCTCTTAATAGTCCCCTGTGGGAGGTAGGGCAGGTATGATTCTTTCCATTTTAGAGATCAGGAAACTGAGTCTCATGTAGCTATAGTACATGAACCCATTTCTTTTGCCTCTTAAGTCCAAAGTTCTTTCCATTCCTCCCTTGCTGTCTTTCCAGCTAATTAAAACCTTGCCTCCAGGTTCCTAAATCTCAGGGTGCTGGAGGGAACAGGGTTCTGCCTTCTCAGAATGCATGGCAATGTTGATATTGATGGGATATCTTAGGAATGTTTAGGAGGGGAGACTGTGGCAGTGTAGTGGTAGGGAAATAACAAGACACAGAGGAATAGAAACAAGGTGAGGTGGTGAGAGAGAGCACTAGGACTATGAGCCAGGAGATCTGGGCACTGTCACCTTCTGCCCGCATTTCTGGGCTAGTCTCCCTGCATCTCTAATCTGCAGCATCCTCCTCTTTGAAATGAAATGAGGATGATAACCCCTGCATTAGGTGCTTCAGAGAGTTGTCAGGAGGAGAGGACATTGGAGAGATGTGAGTGCTCTCTGTGGGTAGGGTGGCAGCTGGGGTGGGCAGCAAAAGGATCTCTAAGCACATTAGAACTTGCTTGTAGCAGAGACAGGACAGGGAAAATCAGGAGGTATGAGGTTGCAAAAAGGATTCACTGGATGAGACTCTCATCTACTTCCAATGCTCAAGAAAGGAGAAATTGAGGCCCAGAGACATGATATGACCTGTGTACATGTAGGTGGTAAGGGACAAAGCCAAGCCCCTAGTCAGGGCATTGGCCTCCTAAGTCCCAACTTCTTCTACAATACCAGTGTGCTTCTCGGCTGTCCCAGGCACGAAATGGATCCAGATGGAGCCAGGTGCTGACCTGCAATTGGGTTTCTGCCCATTAGGTGTAGGCCCACCATGAATGGGTGTCTAAGCATTGGTTTGGGTTGCCAGATGACCTCTAGATAGAAAAAAAAAGGTGAGTGAGTGTTTTCTCTGACCCTAACCTACAGGGGCAACTGGCTAAGTGCAATGACTGGCACAGAGTGGAGATGTAAGAAATGTTTTTTGAAGTGAATGGAATTGCATTCAATATCTCCCCCACTCCCATCCCCCATCGGCCACCATCCTTGCTGGAAACCCAGGCTGTAGAGTCAGCAAAGACAACGTCCAGGGTTGTCTCAGAAAGCAAAGGACGATGGATACAGAGCCTACTGGCTACCAATATGGAGGAGACAAATGACCATTAGTTGAAAGCACTGGGGGAGCACTGTTCTCCCAAATGTAATCTTCAAGGTTGCCCATTCCAGAGAGGCAGGCAGGAGTGATGAGCACATGCCAACCATTCCTGTGCCCTCTGAGCCCTTGGCAATTTAAATGGGAGAAAAGGGGAGCTAAGCAAGCTTGCATACAAATGCAACAGCCAATCAGGGGGCACCAGGCCCCAGAAAACAGGAGCAGGAATAAAAGCATGTACAAAAGCCATCAGATTTCAGGGCAGCTCAAAATAGAACAATTAGTCATACAAACTGGATGGTGTGGATGGCTTGAATGAGTAATAGAACTGAATGGGTGCGAAAGGGTATGGTTTCCTTCAATGAACATGGTAGAGAAACAAATAAAACCTATCTATGGCAGGCAAATGACCATACTCAGAAGAAAAGAGAGAGAGTGAGGGAAATGAGGAAGCGAAAGGTCTTAGCCCCTAAGCACTCAGTGGAGGAGGATCTAGCTGGTGAGAGGCTCAGGTGGCTTGGGGGAGGTATACACACAAATCATTTCAGCTGAAATGTTTGCCCAAGGGTTAATCAGTGAAATGACTTGGGGGGGAGGGGGGGAGGGGGAGGGGAGGCCAAGGAAAGAATCTCAATGCACCCAAAAGCCAATGTAGTTGTATTTTTCCACGTTGGTTATTCGGCCTCATGGAAGTCCAGGACACAATGGACATTAGCGCACACCTGAGACTCAATACCTCAAGACAGGTCCTGATTACAAATAGGTCTTTGGCCTCGGGCAAAATCACTTTCCCTCTCTGGGCTAGTTTCCTCACTTATAAAATGAGGGGGTTGAAATTCTGGTTGCTGAGGAGAGATGATGAAACACAATTCCTTCCTCTTGTCTGCCTGGTGGAGGACCACAGGTGTGGAATGTTGTATAAGCTGTCAGATATGGTCACTGTGTCGGCTGGCTTTCCCTGGTCATTTTTGTTTGTGACAAAAGAGGGTTCTTGGAGGAAGGGATATGTATTGGGAAGTGCCTATAACAATATCAAAATAAAAAGCATCAATAACATTTTAAAAGAGAAATGAAGGGATTGGAGAGAGAGGGTGGGCAGCTAAGGGGCGCCACAGTGCACAAAGCACTAGCATTGGAGTCAGGAAGGCCCCAGTTCCAATCTGGCCTCAGAAACCAGCTGTGGGATTCTGGCCAAGTCACTGAACCTTCTGTCTGCCTCAGTTTCCCCATCTGTCAAATGGGAATAATAACAACACCTACCTCCCAGGATTCTTATGAGGATTAAATGAGATAAGATTTGTAAAAAGCTTAGCACACTGCCTGGCACTTAGTAGGCTCTAAATAAACGCATACTATTATTATTATTATTGTTATTATTATTATTATTATTTGATGGAAAGAATCTCAGATTTGGAATCAAAGGACATGGATTTTCCATCCGAGCTCTGTGATTTACTACCTGTATGAGCGAGTATCTTCACCTCCCTGTGTAAAATAAGAGGGCTGGATGAGATGCCTTCTAATGTCCCTTCCAGGACTTTCCCAGTGGTCTCTTTTAACTGACATTTTAGGGTTTTCTGACTCTGTTTCTGGGAGAACATGGGTCAGAGCCACCAGAAATAGAAGATATGATTGGTTGGGAAGTGATTTGGGATCCACTGATAATGGTGAGGAGTGTGTAACACATTCGTTAGGTCTAAGCAATTTGTATGTGGCCAACTTAATCAACAGCAACACCAGGATTTGCTAAGGGGCACTGTCCAAATGAGCCTAACGTCCTATGGATTCCAGAGGTAGAGCTAAGAATGACTCTATTGTCTCCAGTAACTTCCTTGTGGAACGAGGAATTCAGAAGCATTAATATCCATCTCCTACATGGTGCCAGAGAAGTACAAATATCCAATAGGATTGAGAGGACCGGAGAGACTGTGAGTTAGACTGGAGATCCCATTAAACATTGGCCTCAGACAGAAAGACCAAGGAAGCAGCAGGGCTCAAGGATCCATAAAACGTGGGCAGCTCGGGACAGGGAAGAGAAAACGGATGACATAAGGAAAAGAAGTGAAGCATGGGGGTGGGGGCCGAGGGCACAGCACTGAGGATTCAGGACCAAGGGCCTCAAAAGATGTCAAAGGAACAAGCCAGACAAAGGAACCTTGTAGACAAAAGATTCTAGGGTTTTTTGAATCATAAGTGCTTATGGGATCTCAGGCTCCTAGACTGTGGAGCTGGAAGGGACCTCAAGAGGTCAGGTAGTTCAAACTCCTCATTTTACAGAAGAGGAAAATGCCGCCCAGAGAGGGCAAGTGATCTACCCAAGGTCACACAGGGTAGATCTGGGAATTGATTTTGGACTATCAGAGTAATGAAGAGGAGAAACACTGTGGGACTGGGTGACCAACGGGTTAAAATATTTCCCCAGGGGTGGGAGGTGGGGAAGGAGGGAGGAGGAAATAGTCTCTAAGACCAGACTTTGTCCTCTGGTTTGGGTATGGTTCTGCAAGGGGATGTCCGAGATGAACCTACAAGGTTCCTTTTAGTTTGGCAAAAGCTTTTAATCAGCAGGAACTCTCAATTCCCAAATGGAGGAACAGCAATAGAGGAGGGCTTCAAGGAGACCTGGGTAAGATTAGGGTGCTGAACAGAATACAAGATTGAATGAATGACAGCAAATTGGGTGCCATTGCAGACTGCTGAATCCAATCTAAATAACAGAAGGAAGGGAAAGGGGAACAGAGGCTCAGAAATGAACAGGCTGATGCAACAGATACAGGGAGAAATGACTACAAACATGTTTCTTCTGATCCAGAAAAACCCTGAAGCAACAGCAGTGCAATCTACTAATGCTGCTGGGCAGTTTCTTTTCCTCTTTGAGGAGGGGCTTTTTTTTTTTTTTTAACAAGGCACACACTCTTAAAAGGTGGCTTAGGAGATTGCAAATTCTTGACTGCAGGGTGGAGAGATCTTGTTATTTCAGACGGATGCATAGTGCCTCTGCAGTCATGAATGATGCATTGTAAGCCCACTCCCATCGGCATCCCTCTGCTCAGGTACTCTCAACTTCCTGAACAGTTTTCTTCTGCTCCTGGAATTTGCTCTCTCTGACCTGATGTGAATTTTGTTTTCCAGATTGCTTTGAGGGGACAGAGACAGTCAAAGTCCATTCAGGGGATTGGGATTTTTCTTCAGGACAAAATACTCTAAGCCCTGATTGCTTTGTAATGTTGAGCCTGAAGTTCCAAAATGTGTCCATCTACCTTGCTGAATGAAAACTATGGACAGTTCTGATTTCAGGGCTGAATTCCCTGCTGACATAGTGGGAATCAATGTGGATTTCAGAGGAAAATGGGGAAGGTCAGTGGAAGACAGGCTGACCCCTCTTTCCCCACCCCCATCTAGTCTTCTGGAGGTCATACCTTGTCTTTTCTCTATGACATGAGCTAACTCTAATAATGACTTCCAGCAAATAGTGGGATCTCACAATGGTCTTAACTATGTTTAATTCCTTGTTTTGACCCTCATTATCTAAAAATTCCTCATTGGACAAATTACACCCCACCTGGCAAATCCCCACTTGTCCCCTTTTTACATGACTAAGCTCTCCCTCTATGATTATTCATGCCTTACTCTAACCTATGCAGCACACTGGGTAGAGCTCAGGTTTAGGACTTAGAAGACCAAGGGTCTTCTGCTCTGCAAAGGTGTGGCCTCTGACAATTCCCTTACCTGCTCTGCACCTCAGTTTCCTTATCTGTAAAATGAGACAGTTGGTATTAGAAGAGCTCTGAGACCCCTTGTGGCTTTTAAATTCCATGATTCATTCACAACTTGCCAGAGTAATCCCATCTCAATTCAACTATCATTTCTGCATCTCACTGCAGGTTCATATGTTGCTTAATTCTTATCTCATTTCACTGCTACCCAACCTTAGCTTAGGAGCTGATGGCAGTTCATTTCTAACCTGGGAAATTTTAAGATTTCAAATGCTCAAACCTAATGAATAAAATACTTTTCACACACCAGAACATGCTGAGAAACGAGTCTTTTCTTTCTGAGGGCTCTGTGGATTTTCTTTTTCACCCCAAACTGCTTTGATGAGAGTTAAGAGATCTGGGTCTTAGGGATTCAGTTTCCCTGAAAGTAAAATGTGAGGGGTTGAACCACTAGATCAATAAGGTCCCAGCCAGCTGTGACACTCTAGGGGACTATGCTGGGGGTGAGGTAGGGGGAGAGAAATAACTAATTCTACTTCTCAGTCTCTAAGGCTTGGTAAAAACTCAGTGTTCTCCACCCCCCCCAACACACTCTAAAGCCCCTCCATTTTGAAAAGCACTCTCTCAATACAAATGACTACAGGTGCTTATATGCTACATCCCAAGACCACAAAGAAGCCCAGACCCTGAGCCAGAAATTAGGCTGAGCTTCAGATCAACAGTTTGGGGGCTTACTGTGCTCAAGCAAGCTTTTCATTGTATGTGGTTGGGGGACGCATAAGTCACTGGATCTCTAATATTTCCACATCCATGTAATTCTTAATGGAACTAACAGGATATTTGCACTTTGAAAGAGCTTTTCTATCTAAAAGTTCAGTTTTTTTTTCTAATCGCCCAGCCTGATTTTCAATATTTTACAAGCACCTAGAAGGATGGACTTCAGAATGACCAGCTCCAGAACCTTCCAGGCAGCCATTGGCTAAATTGATTTGTGTGCAGGTCCCCAAATTTGGAGGGGGGGGCAATAATCCCAACTCAAATGCCACTTTCGGTCATGTGCCCACCAAGACATAAATCCCTAGATTTCTAAACAACTCCTCTGGCTCAATGTGAGGAGGGGGTTACACTCTACCAGTTTGGGCCATCTTTTTCCCAGGGCAAGGTGATATGATGAATCAGAAAGCTGCACCAATCCAACCCCGGAACCATTAGCAGAGGAGGCCCCGGCCTGGCCCCTGCCTCAATGGTCCGCTCCTTTGGGTAGCCTGTTTGTCTGTTATTCTCCCAGTCAGCTAGCGCTGATGACCTGGAGCTGTCTGGAGCTAGGACAGCGCGCGCGCCAATAGACACACATACATACATACACACACAGACACACAGACACAGACACACACACACACACACACACACACACACACAAAGGTATTTAAAGATCAATGGGAGAGAAATGGATGGAGCTTCGGGCTTCAAAAGGGGTGATTATGAAGAGTATTCTTTTGGTTTTCAAATGTCCAATTTGGAGTTTTCTCTAAGTGCTGACTCACGTCAATGGATTTCACTGTTTTCCCAGGCTGGGTGTAATCCACAGAGCCCAGGGCTAGGCAGATCTAAGGAAAGCCAATCAATACATTGCATAGATAAATGGGGTGAGATAGAGACCTGGGTCTGTATTTAAAGCTGCTGGCAGGCTACAGCCGGGGGGGGGGGGGGGGGGGGCCCTCAACACACACACACACACATACACTCGCACACAAGCGCGCATAGACACACATCCACACACACATTCGCATCCACATACCACACACACTACATTCACACACATACACCACACATCCACACGGACACACACACACACACACACACACACACACACACACACACACACACGCTGGGGGAAGTTCTTGTCTACTGAGGCTTACTTACTTGGAGAGGAAGGCAGGTCCATGGCGAACAGGAGCAGGAAAAGGACTGAATCCCCAGGCTGGCTCAGGGGACCTTTTCTGGTGAGTCTCTCAGTATCTCCACCTCTTCAGAAAGTCTGAATGAAAACTCCTCCTCCAGCGGTGGAGCCCGAAACAGAGGTACTTCTGTCTGCGTTCCTCTGACACAGCAGAGTGGGAGGGGAAAAAAAATTCGAGACCTGTTACTGGCAGATACTTTGTATAGGTTTTACATACAGATATAAATCAAGGGGCACATATTCCCCAAAGAAAGCCAGTCAGGGCAAATTCCCTCCTCCTGCTGCTGCTGCTGCGGCTGCTGCTGCTGCGGCTGCTGCTGCTGCGGC